>NT_165932.1:600000-900750 GCF_000149615.1 Aspergillus terreus NIH2624 | reverse complement strand
CCCACTTCGTTTTTGGAGAGCTGAAGATCGCGGGATTGGATCCGTGGTTTCAAGTGTGCTCCATTTGGAATCAGGATTGTGGACGCATGCATGTGAAGCTGTGAATGATTGTGGTTGCTGTGTGGACTCATCACCTGGCGGTCTGCAGATAGACTACTGTGTGTAAGGAAGTAGTTGCCTGGCGAGGTGGATGCATGGGTTTGTGGTGAGGGATACATAATACCGGGGGGTCACTGATGATGTCTTGAAGAATGATAATGTCAGGATTCTGTAGGAATGGAGGTTCGGATGATGAACCTCGGATGTGCAGAGAGAGAATGGTGTACTCCATCCTGGAGAAAGTGTAGATAACCACCCGCACAGGCACAGGCACAATAATAATAGGAAACAAACAGAAGGCTGGGAACCCCCAAAGCGGCAAGGCGTAAACAACCCCGTGACAAGGAGCGGTCTTATTTGTATCTCCTCATCGTCCTCACTCTCACCATCTTCTCCCTCCTCCTCCCCTTTTCTTTTCCTTCCCATTCCATTCTCCCTTATCGTCCTTAAGCATATCTCACATTCCTCTATTATACCCCCACATTCCTAGATCTGGAGATCAAGTCGGATTTGATCCCATCTAGCTCCTCTCACCCTCTCTCTTCCACGAGAAAGACTTCCCCGTGAACAAAGTCTTTTCTTGTCTAGCCTTTCGAGTTGTTTCCAACAGTTCGAAAGGCATTCGAGAAGAGACGCCCAAAGGACAGCCAATCTGGACTTTGACGCCCGCGTCCCCATCCCCTTCAGTGTCTTCCCGTCGTCGTACCGGAGTGACGCTGTTCCTGAGACTACTCTTACTGCCACTGAAAGAGTAGAGGGAGAAGTCAATCTCGATCGCACTTCGCACGTCGAACGGGAAGATACTCGAACCTCTGCTCGGCTTCCGGATCCCCGTGTCTACGGCAAGGAAGAAGTCGATATCCACATTGAGCGCGATTCTCGCCGTCCCCTTCCCCAGCACGACCAGCAGTTTGCCTACTCCCAGGAGCGTGTGCAGTCTGCCCGTTACCCCGAAGTAGACCTTGCTCGTGAGCGGTAAGTTCCGTTCCTTTTTTTACCGTCTGGTTACCGTTTGTTTTCCTTTTGTTTTCCGGTTTGTTTTGATTTCCACGCGGTGTGGAGACGACAAACTGGCGGTGTCACTCGGTGGCTTCAGCTCGCTCCGGGACTAGAGGGATCTAGTCCTCCGCTAAATTACGTGGCACCAAAACAAACCAAATCAAAACAAAACAATAACAATAACACCGGCTTATCCCACGGGGAGGCTGGTGGGTGCATGGGTCTTCTCCGTCCATCACGATCCGATCGGCCCCAATTTTTCTCTTTCTCTCTTCCATTCCTCTCCCCCTGACACACTCCCATATACTTTCTCTCCCACATTCCTCTCCCTCACTTCAATATACCTTACCCAATCACCTTATCTTTTACTTGATCCCTTTGATCAATTCCCCTCTAACGCTCTGCAGTTACCGCGAGCCTTCTGTCCGTGTCCACGACCGTCAGCAAGTCTACGACCAGGCTCTTGAGTCCCAGCTTGACGTCACTGAGCGTGAATATCGTCGTCGTGTCAACCAGCCGACCTACGACGTCAACACCTACGACCGCTCCTACCAGGCTCCTGTAGAGTACGCCAGCGCTCGTCAGTACACCGCCGACGTCTACGGTTCCCCCAAGGCCGATCTCGACGTCTCCTACGACCGCGCCTACCAGCCCCAGCCCGTCGAAGCTTACCGCGGATCCGCCCCCCGTTCCCTCAACGTCGAGCCAGTGAGCCCGGCCACCTCCAACGTCAAGGTCCTTAAGACTTCTACTGTAGTTGATCAACCCCCCGCTCGCAAGATGGGTTACTACGACGACGACGGTAACTACCACTCCTTCCGTCGTGGCGTGGAACGCGCTGCCGACCGCATCCTTCACCCCTTCGATCACCAGCACCATCATCACCACCACTCGGACCGTGAAGAAGTTGTCGTCGCTGACGAACGCGGTCCAGTTCGTTACCGGGACGGTGTCCGCGAGGATGTCCGCATCGTTGAGCCCCGTGGTGGCGCCACCGCCGAGACGGTCCCCATCCCCTGCCACTTTGTTCGCATCGGCGACATCCTGATCCTCCAGGGCCGCCCCTGCCAGGTCATCCGGATCTCCGTGTCGCCCCAGACCGGCCAGCACCGCTACCTGGGTGTCGACCTCTTCACCCGCCAGCTGCAGGAGGAGTCCAGCTTTGTCTCCAACCCCTCGCCCTCTGTCGTCGTCCAGACCATGCTGGGCCCTGTCTACAAGACCTACCGCATCCTCGACCTCCGCGATGACGGTAAGATCGTCGCCATGACCGAGACCGGCGATGTCAAGCAGGGTCTTCCCGTCGTCCCTCAGGGCCACCTCTTCCGTCGCATCCGCGAGGCCTTCGAGGAGGGTCGCGGCAGCGTGCGCGCTCTCGTCATCAACGACGGCGGTCGCGAGCTCGTCGTCGACTACAAGGTGATCCACGCTTCCCGTCTGTAAACACCACTATTCCGTGTTCGGTTTAGTACGCGGAGATGCAACCGGTCTTGCACGATTAAGTTTCGGTCTCCCGTTCCTGGTCCCAGGTTCTCGGCCAATCAACCATGGTTCGCTCTGGTGTCATCGTGCAAGCGCCTTTCTTCTCCGCTGATGATCTCGATGTGATGGATTCAATTTGGACGGATTATTGGAATGACCCTTGAGAAAACGTCTTTGTTTTGTTGCTTTGATTGACAATATGTATGATGCACACCTTGTACTTAGCTCGTAATTGATGAGATATGCTACCCTTAAGTGTTGTAGTTTGTTGAGTAGATCACGCTTTCAAGTTGCAACGTAATTTGACCTTTGCTTTCCATCACACCTGCATTGGATCTTGTGATAAATATTTCAATCGTCTCCATCGTTGACTAGGTGCTACATATAATACATACCTTGGCTGGTCAGGCCTACGACTGTTGCGTTATATATCTAGATCACTATGAGCTGACTCTCCTACATAGTTGCGAAAGGTATATATCTGAGCATTCAGATTCAGAAATAGCCACATCTACTACTACACACAAAGAAAACACTAGATTCAGACAGCTGGAGACATTCAACAACCAAAAGAACAGGGAGTGTACGCCAACACCGGGTCCATGTCGCGCCTGGATGAGGAAATAGAAACCAAAGACAAGAGCAAGCCAGTCAATGAACAAAGGAAATATACCGTCCGAGTAAACACCCATCCATATCCACCGTGCAATATACCGCAGCGAACCTGACCCATAGGACAGAAGAAAGAAAGCATCAACACCATGTCTGGGACACCCAGAAAATGTCACATTAAATCAACACACAGAACAAGGTACTTAAATGAGAGTCGTCAGTTTCCCAGAACGCCGCGACCGATTTCCAATCCAAGCATCAACGCTGCTCCGGTAGCCATAGCCATATTATACATAATCACATGCTGAGAAGAGACGAACAGGGTATCGTGCGCATCAAAAAGGCTTCCTGGTCCAACTCGGGTTCCCCAGGAGCATCGAACAAATTTCAATGGGAGAGTTGAGACGGCAAAGACAGGTCGAAAAGATTGGCACCCTGTCACCTCTCACCAAATTTACCATACTCCTGTTGCCATTTGAGGAGATGACGCGTCAGCACGTCCATCATCTCAACACTGCTCAGGTCTTTAAAGTCCTTTTCAGTTGAGGGTGGTTGCACCGCACCACCAGTTTCACCATCCGTGGCCGTGGCACCGGATTCTGCCTCACTGGTCGTTGATGGCGCATTAACCTCTAGCAGTTCGTTCACGACTTTCATCGGGATGCCGTTTGGCTGATCCCCGTTCGGGGGGCTCGTGGAGCTTTCACCCGCAACCGCCATCTCGACCTGCATCCTGGATATAAATTCCAGAATTCCCGCGACCCGTCGCTTCATCTCGTTCATCGTGGTCCGCTGGTTCACGTAACGCGGCCGACTGGGTTTCCCGGTATCACCCCCGTTGATATGTGCGCCATTGGGACCGCCGATCCTCGGAGAGTCCCCACCAGTATCATGCGACTGCCCTCGACGCGGCGAATTGGCCATGTTGTACTCCCCGCCATTTGTATGGGAGTCCCGGTCCCGCGTGTATTGGTTGCGTCCGACCCGGCCACCGCGACGCGCAGGCGGCCGACCAGATTTGCGCGTGGACGGACGAGATGGCGGAGCCTCCTGGGCAGGCGCAGGCGTGTCGGGGCTTGGTTGAGAGGGTTCCGGTTCTGTTGTAGCGGGCTTGACCGGTGACTCTGCCTCATGACCAGACTCGGGGTCTGAATTTTTAGTTAGCGCTCACGAAAAAACAAAAGTTAGCGGTTTGGGTATAAAGACATACCATCCCCTTTCCGCTTATCATTCTTCCCCTTCTTTCGATTGGCCTCGGATTGTTCACCCTCGGGCTCTTCAGGCTCCTTGGCATCCTTATCGCGCTGACTACGCGATGCAGCCCGCTGCCTCCGCGCACCGTTGGTAGGAGCTTTCGTCTTTTCCTCATCTTCCGATGCTGGCTGAGATGGAGGGTTGCTTTGTTTCGATATGGCCCCGGGGGATGGAGAACTTGTGCGTTGTCGTTTGGTCGCTTGCTTATTGCTAGATAATCGATCTGTTAGTATAAACTTCTTGTCTACCGCCACGGGTGGCCGGCGCACGGCCGAGTGCAAACTTACGCTTCGCTATCGCTTCGACTTCGCTTGCCTCTCCGCATTGCAATATCGTCCCCGATAGATTTTGTGTCCTCCTTACTTTCCTCGATGGCCCGACGAAGCTGTTCTTCTTCGTCATAAGCGGCATCGCGACTATTCATGGTCGACCGGCGTTTCGGGTTGGAGAGGGAATCGGCCGGACGAGATTTTGTGTCTTTCGCACGTTTGGAGTCATCTTGGGACGATGCGCGGGAGGAGGCTGCGGAGGGGGGAGCAACTGGGAGATACTGGGAGGAGTGTTGACTGGATAATCGTAAGTGTGTGTCCCGGATTATCAGATAGAAGCGGTGGTAATCGGGGATCGCGAAGTATGTGACGGAATTGAATGGAAAGAGGATGTGGAATGGGCCGTCGCTCTGCACCAGCGCACGGGAAACGAAAAAAAAAAAAAATCGTTCGGATAACAAAATCAGAATTGAAGGAAGAATCTTACCCATTTGGTTCATTTCGAATTCTATGAAGATCCTTGCGGCACTCTTCACAGAAATACTCGTCGGGGCTCATCGCCTCATCCATGATGCCCACGCAGCCACCATGCTGCCACACTTTGCATTTATCACATTGGATAAACATACTGCCGATGTCATCGGACATCAAGTCCGACGAGTCTGCGGATAAGTTCATGGCGGACTCATCCTTGATTCTGGGATGGACCCCATTGCGACCGAGAGCCTCCCGCCGAGAAGGGGGAAGACCAGGGTAGTCCTGCTGGCCACAGAGACACCGGGTCACCTCTTCCTCTTCGTCCTCTTCCTCATCCTCAGGATCTTCCTCCTCTCCGTTGCCCAGTCCGTCATTGTCATCGTCCCCTCGAGTGCGCTGGCGCTGGCGGGTGTGTGGGAGGTCGTTCTTCGAGGCCGCGTCGGCATCGTCGATGGACTGGGACCGGTGGGTCGAGGATCTCTGAGGAGAAGAAATCTTGTGATTCGAGCGAGTACTTCGCTCGCGAGTCAATGAATTCGAGGAACTCGACGAGTTTGTGTGTTGGAGGAGGGCCGGGGACGGCTGGGAGGTGCGGGCACGGGAGGAGCGGCGAGGCGTCATGGTGAACGTTATTGCGGTGGGCTTCGGATAATGAGAGGAAGCAGAGAAAGACAGGAGGAGAATTAAGCTGCAGAACTTCGATCACCGATGGCGTAGAGCGAGCGCTAGCCCGTAGGCGAGCTGTCGCACGCGGATGGAGGAGAGAAAAGCTGGAGCAGAATTCGTAGCGGTTGAAGGGGAGGAGGAAAACGCAGAGGGGAAAAACGGGCGAAGGGAAGGAAATGGAAGACAGCAATTGAGACGAAAGAGTGGGAGGAAACAAAAATCGCGTCCAAGAGCTCGAAGGAGAGCCGGGACACTACATAGTCTTGGAGGAACTGGTGGTGGTGGTGAGAGGGTGGGGAGAAAAGAGCGAGCGAGCGAGCGAGCGAAGGAAAAGAAGAGCGGCAGAGGAGGAGTTGCCGGCTGTTGCTGCTTTGGGTCTGTTCCCGTCAACTGGTTGGGGATCGTCCGCCTTTTTTCCCCGCTCTGCTTCCCTCTCTCCTCCTCTCCCATTACCCTCTCCCACAATTCCCTCTTCCGACGTTGTGAGAACGTCCCATAAAATAGGTGACGATATTTTGCTCTCCCGTTGAAATTTCTCTCGTGAAAATATCTGACCGATTCCAGATTGCATTCGGTGGTTGTTGCAATGATCCGATTCCCGCAAACCCCGCTTACCACGACACCCTGGTCCTCTGCATCCCTCCCACCTTTCCCGCTCAAGCCGAAGTGACAGTCCTAAACCTGAAGTACAGTTCCTTATTCACAAATGCAATTTCCACTTCTTTATCACAATGCGCTGCATTGCGAAACCAGAGTCGCGACGATCAGGCCCTCCGACGAGACCGATGTCCTTCCACAGTGGTTCAGTCAGCATACTTCAGCTAAATCAGCGGGGGAATGTCGCCAGAGACAAGAACAGCGGTAGGACTGTCCAAAGTTGCGACGCATATTATGGTCCTTGGGAGAAGTTGGGCTGGAGCATCACCCCAGCTGCAGTAGTAGACAGCTTCTCGGGACGAAGCTATCTCCCAGGATCAATCGTTGCGTCATGACCAGCGAGGTTCATCTGGCAGCGTCTGGTCTTGAACCCCTTCTCGCTGGGTTTCCGTCGTCCTACCGCTGTGTTTTTGAGCCCTGGCTTGGTGGGTTCACTCTGGAAAGGAACATGAAACGTAAAAGAGGATGAACGCCGCGGATGGACAGGATCTAGAGAGCTCCTGATGTAAATTCTATTACCGGCAGATTGCTGGGACGATCTACGCAAGGTGGTCCGGGAGCTGCTGAACTTGCAGGAACTGAATTGCCGAGGAGTGAAATAGAAGGATGTAGACTCCTAGAGCGGTTGGGGGAGTTGAAGCAAGACAAGATAGACAAGATCAAGCTCTGCAAAAGAATAGAAAAATTGATCAGCATTTAGAACGACATAGGTAGCTTACCGAGTTCCTCCTGTGATTATGATGAGTATTCCGCATATTGCGCATAGTGAATAACTGTCTTAAGCAGACATGACTAAGCCATACGGCAGTGTGATTAATCGGGATTATTATTTGGTGAGAGAGGCAGTCCGTGACCCCTCCGCCTTTCCTTCTCCCCTATACCGCTATCCCCCTCTTATTCTTCTCCTTCTCCTGTTCGATCCCCTTGGATTTGGTCCTTGGATTTCTTCGCCTTTGTTTCTTTTGGCCCCCTTGGACTTCTTTTCCTACCCATCCCTTCATTTCGTTCGTTGTGTGCGAGTCCGGTTCGGCTTGGCCCGTTCCCTTCCCGACAACTCATTGGGCTACTTGGTCAAAAAGTCTGCGTTGGTAGACTGGGCCGGTTAGTCTCCGCAGTGAAGGTCTTCTCGTTGCTCTTTTCTCCGGTGTTCTCAGGTGTGCTCTGGACGTTCTTTGGGTTGGATTCTTGTCGTCTCCCTCCTGGTCGGTGTGGTGTGTGGCTCTGAGTACCCGATGGCCGCATTGACAATTATGACAGACGGACTAACCGATACTGCGGTTTTCAGGACCACCTCCGTATCCCGTCTTTTCTTTCGCACAGCAACCCTTCCTCGCTATTCTCTCGGACATATTCGCGAAAGATATCCGGAATCGCTGGAACTCAGAAACAAGAAGAAAAGAGGGAGAGGTCGACGAAAATTCAACGACAACCTGAAGGAGACATTTTGCCGTGACAAAAAAAGCCAAGACGTACCTTCCACATCACGATCGAGCTGGGTAACCACCGCTTGGATAGCCGGTCGGCTGTGGTCGTGGAGGTTGAGAGTGCCGATAATTTTGCATAATGACCGCTACGTTGAGTATGTCCTTCTCACCGAGGATTGTTCTCCTGTCTGGCTGCGGTCCGGTCGGATAAAGGCAGCCTCTCCTGATGGAGGTATCTGCTGGTTGCTCAGTTACTGATGCTGTCACCCGCAGATGGGATGTATAACTCGGCCCCAGATACTCCGTCCCCTGTCTACCCGGATAGGTTGATTCGTCCCCTTCCCAAGCGTACTCTTCGCTCGCGACTGTCCTCCGACGCCGCAGACACGATCCTCTACCCTCCGGCGCCTCCGGCGACCCAACTCTTCTACGGGTCCTGTGCTGATAATGGAGATGCTGTGAACGAGTCCAAGGTGTATGTGCAGCAGAGTGAAGGTCCGGAACAACCCTTGGATGCCGATGTGCATTACGAGAACGGGGTTGACCTGGAGAGCGGTGACGAGGATGGTCCTGTCGTAGTTCGACGTAGTGCCGGGTTCAGGGGATCATCGCTGTCACCGGCTCCCTCCAGCGCACCGCATCTGAGCAACGGGGACGGGTCTCAGGCCAAGTCATCTGCGGCCGGGCCCGACGGATATGATGCCTTCGAAAACACCAACAACAAGAAGAAGCGCAAAATCCCTACTCCCGGAAACCTGGGGGGTCACCACTCCACTCTGTCACCTGAATTCTCCACCATGGGCTTGGCCAACTCGGCTCAGAGCCCTTCAGCAGCGGGTGACGGAAGTCATGTAAGTACGTTCTACGGTACGGGGAGTCCAGCATCTCCAGTGGCTAGTGGCATGTCCGGTGCTGGAAGAGGCCGTCTAGGACGTAACACAGCTCGCAACAGCTCAGGGCGGGGACCGTTGTCGGTTCAGACCCAGTTCGGTTGGTCCCATGGCAGACAGGCGGGTCGTCGTGAAGCCGGACCAGGTATGTCACATTTTGGTCTCGTCTCCTTTCGTGCGGCAAGCTCATTCGTTTCAGGTGACTCTCCTGGAAAATCTGACCAGGGGATTATCTCCGCCGCCATCGCCAATGCTGCTGCATCCGCGTTCACGTCACCGCCTCCGGCCTCGGGGAGCGTCAGTATGCTCGACCAACAACCAACCACTCCCACCAAGACACAGTTTACCTTCACGTGCGAATCGGACTCGTCGAAAGGCATGGCATTGCAGGCGCAGACCGCATACTCGTCTCACCACCGCGCGAACCGCTATGGGTCACAGGCGAGGGAAATGAGTCCCGGTTCACCTTTGAGCCCGCAGGGCCATCCGTCCCAGAACCGAGCCGCCGCCACGATGACCACAAACACAGCAACGAACTCGTTGGGGAATGTCGGGAACACGACGGCGACAGGAGGTACGAATGCGGCAGCGGTGAATGGCGCAGATGCGCCGACAGGCCGTAAAAAGAAGCGTTCGCCAGGAAGTATCTACACGTTAGCTGCACGTCAGCGCAAGATCCAACAACAATACGCAAATCTACATCACCCGCCGAGCATGGAGGACATCTGGATTTGCGAGTTCTGCGAGTATGAGAGCATCTTTGGACACCCCCCGGAGGCCCTCATCCGACAATACGAGATCAAAGACCGCAAAGAGCGCAAGCGACTAGCGGAGAAGAAACGACTGTTGGAGAAAGCGAAGATGAAGGGCCGCAAGAACAAGAAAGCGACGAAGAACGCATCGAAGCACGCGGCGGCTCACCCAACGGCATATGACCAGGGCTATGATCGGGCGTCTGTTGATCAGGCTTCAGCCGTGCATGACGATGAGTACCTGGCGCACGAGTACGAGGAAGAGGAGCCTGACTCGGCGCCCCCATCTGCACCCCCCGCGGCCTTCAAACCTCCGTTGCCGCCGGGAAGCCAGCCAACAGCAGCGGCGCATCCGGGGGGCGCCAAAGGAGCCACCGACCGAGGCGTGAACCGCCCGCCCTGAGAGTGGTCCACGGCTAGCATAGGGGGTCGTCTCCCACCGCGGGATGACGATCCCTGTCTATGCCGTGGACTCAGCTTTCTCCAGTTTCCTTTGTTCTGCGTTGTTTGTTTGTTCTTGGTGTTGCATGGACCCCGTATTTAGCCATTGTTTCGCCGGTTGCATCAGTGAATCCCCACTCCGATTTGACGAGCATCATGTCCGCATTACGCATTGTTCCTTGGTTAGGATGGTATCAGACGGATCGCATAGGTATGGAACGGGTAGCATGATATTTTGCATGGGATGGAGAGTCGTACAATGTTGATAGTGTGGAAATGTACTGGATGAGACGCATGGACACGTACATAGCTACACTAACTAGGTTGCCGGTAGGTCAGGAACGAAGAATGAATGACAACCAATGAGTCTAGGAGTCTGCATCCTTTGACGTTTAAAATAGATGTTGCAGAACGAGACGTGCGTCGGCGCCTGCTGAATCATCGACGCATACGCGCGCGCCGAGAGCGTTTCATTGTCGACCCCGCAAGAGGGATGATTGGCTCCGGCGTCTTTGAAGTAAGTATACACCGGCGGCTCTTTATTTATAGACTACAATGCAGTTTGTAGAACACAAGATAAGATATAAAGCAGAGTCGTCGGCTGGATTCTCATCCTCATCATCCATTCCCTTCCATTCATTCTTTTCTCTTCTCTGTTTATCTATCTATACCTTCAGACTTGCGCTGGCGCAACTACCTTACCTTCTACTACATCCAACCAAACACCACACCACCCACTCCCAACAAAAACCTCGCATAAATGTGGTTCCTCCTGCTGAAAGTCTTCCGCATTGGCGTAAAACAAGCCAAAAAGCACAAGGCCAACAAAGCCGCCGCCGCCGCCTGGCCCGAAGCGCACCCCGACGCCAACAACGCCTACCGCTACCCGGCAGCCGAGCAGCCCCCGATCCCGATGCCACCCCCACCAGCCCCAAAACACAGCACGCCCAAGACCCTGGCGCAGCTGCTCCTGCGCCTTGTCCAGTTCGCGCTGGGGATGGCAATCATCGGGCTGTACGGCGGGGCGGTGAACACCGCGCGCGAGAAGCACGCCGCAGCGCCGGCAAAATGGGTGTACGCCGTGGTGGTGGGGTTCCTGACGGGGACGACGGCGCTGGTGCAGCTGGGCGTGCTGGGGATGGCGGTGAAGCGCGGCGGGGTGCCGGTGACGAGTCGGGTGAACCTGGCACTGCCGATTTGCGCGTGGGAGAGTATCCTGTGTGTGTTGCTGCTGGTGCTGTTTGGGATCTTTGGGGAGATGTTTATTGGGGTCTACGGGGAGCGGGAGGGGGTGGATGTGACCAAGATGCGGAGGGCGGTTTGGGTGGATTTGACGACGCTGCTGTTGTGGATAGGGACGGCGGCGTGGGCGGGGCTGCGGTGGTGGAGGGGGAATCGGAGTGATCGGGCTGTGGAGGGATTGGAGATGGGGGAGAAGGTCTAGATGGCTACTGGTGGGTCTATAGACTTGGGGTTTAAGTTGTGTTGGTGGGAGGTATTACGGACTATAGTGGTGGACACTGGTGTGGTTGGTGTGATGTTATGTTATTGTACGGTCTCACAGCTAATGCTACTTTTCTTCGGTATCCAAGTCCTTTTCGTCCTTCTTCCGACTCTCCTCGATGAGAAGACTGAGCTGACTGCGGCCTCGTGAGAGAGAAAACGGCGTTAACGGCAACACGCTGGCCCGCCGCGAGCACGGGGACGAGCTGTCGATGCGCGAGGGCGTCATGATAGGCACGCTCGTCGCCGTGGTGGAAGTCTCCACCTCCGCAATATGAGACTCCGTTTTCAAGGGCGAGGGCGCAGCGTCCGCCGTGCGACTGCTCCCAGCCGACGTTGCCTCAAGATACTCTGCGAGATTCATGCCGGCGGCGTTGGCAGCGGCCAGCGAAGACGAGTAGAACTCCTGCTCCTGGTGAAGACGCTCGGAGAAGCGCGAGCGGAAGCCCTTGTCGATGAGGGACTGTGCTGACGGCTGCTCATAGTTCTCGGGACATACGTAGCGCACGTCGTAATGGGTCCAGTCGTCGGTGGTAACGAAGCCCCATTTTGAGGGTGTGGATTTGGCGCTGTGTGGTGGCGAGGATTTTTTTTTACGGAGAATAGTTTTGAGCTCAGAGAGAAAGGCTGGTGGGAGCTGGATTGGTTTGTTGTCCAGGTCATCGTCCGCTTCGACGGGAGGGTTGATTTCCGCAGCTGTGGATATCGCCGGTATCAGGACTTCGGCAGGTGCAGGTTCTGGCGTGGGTATGAGAGTTTCTAGCACGGGGACATTAGCGCCTGGCATGTGGCTGCGGGTGTAGTCTCACCTTCAACAGGTTCTTCGAACACACTAGTTTGTCCCTGAAAAGGGGGAGGCGACTCTGCTGTCAACGGTGAGAGCTGAGGACTGTGGTTGCGGGTGCTTGCGGCGGAGTTTTGCGACGACTTGCGGCGCATCACCACCGGCCGACGCTTGATGTTCCTGGTTTTCGGCGCGACATAATGCGATTTCTTCGGAGTAGGACGATTCTGAGTAGCTGCGGTGAACAGCGGCGGGGGAACCGGAGTGGGAGGGTTATCTGGCTTGCGGGTGATACTCTGACCTTCCTGGCCGGTGAGGAGCAAGCGGGTGGTCTTATGAGATTCTCCAGAGGTGCTTGATTTCTTCAGAATAGGATGAAGTGGCGCGCGGCTGGAGGTGGGAGCATGGGCAGGGGGTTGTTCTTGTTCCTGCGGTTTCGCGTCCGGTTGCTTCTTAGACCGCGTGGACTTCTTCTTTCGAGACTAGCGATGGTTATGTCCACTTATCGCTGGGCCACGTCAAAGGCTCTACACACCTTGAATTGCTGCATGGAGAACGGAGTGGGCTCCGAGATGCGCATGAACAAGCTGGCGAGTCTGGAACCTCCTATGGAACCGCGCAGTTGCTCACTGCTCCAAGTGCGCCAGAAGAAGTTCTCGAGCCGATGGCCAGTGTGGCCTTCATGCACGGAAGGGTTGGCGTTGTAAACTGTAGAAGGACAGATCAGAAGCTGCTGGATGGAGCGAAACAGACGAGAACGAACTCTTCCAGAGTTGGATGATTTGCGCCAGGTCAATGACGTCCAAGGAATCCAGCTCCGAGGACACCTGAGTTGCAGTCGCCAAGAGACCCTTGGGAAGATCTTCCATGCTGAGAGACAGGCGAATAGGAGCTTCAGACGAGGATGGTTGTGGAACACTACATGGTCGAGGAAGAGGTGAGAGGCGACGAGGGAAACCAAGAGAGGGTGAGAGGAAAAGAGAAGGAAAAAGGGTGAGAGTGGGACAGTGAGCGAGAGAGTGAAGGAGGGAATCACTCCGAATGATGCGACTAGCGGTGAATGAACAACATCAGCCCTTCAAGGAAGAAGGGCGTCTGCGGTCATTGGTCGGACAGGCAAACAATCGAGGGACCATACAAGTCTTCAGGAGGGCATCCCCACGAGGGTGGACCTTGAGGAATCCGGGGAAAAGAATGAAAGACGGCGGATGGGGGGATGGAGGGAGAACGGCGATGAAAGAGAAGAGAAAAGTATAATGCCCTTACTCGTCATCATCAATCACACGGACTGGCCGCAGCAGTGAATCCACCGTAACAGACCGGGGATGGAGATTCCCTCGACTCCTACTGGTTCCGCGGGGAGCCCACGGGGCACAAAGGGTGGCCTCAAAGGGGGGACCGATCATCCTCCAGAGGGAGAGTGGGTGTGGCATGCGGTGTCTTCATCTTGATTGCAGCCTGGGCTGGGGGGATTGAGTATCTTTCAACGGATCGCCATGGAGATTCTGCAAAGACAGCGAGACGCAAGCGGGGGGAGGGAAGAGAGAGGTTGGGGAAATGCAGAAGATGGATGGAGAGAGAAAAGAAAGAGAGACAGACAGACAGAGAGAGAGATCTGGTGCAGAATGCCACCTGCATACCACACTAGATCCTTGCCGGAAATACATCATCAGCCCCATCCTGCCGAGTCACGCTCCCTTCCAGAAGATTAATCCAGAAAAAGCAACCATTGCGCAGGCGGCAACATCGGCTGTCCATAATTCCGCAATAAGTACCTGAGATAGTTATACCTGGTAATGAGATTGATGTGGGATCAGTCCGTGGAATAGATGTTCATCAATGGTGAATAGTGACAGATCCACTCCAGTCTATACTCGCGGCAACAAATACACTTCGCTCGCTTTTAAACAGTCCCAGCAGCAGAATCAACAAGCTCGTCAGAATGCAGCTCAAATCAACACAGCCCAGAATTAAAGGCAACAGAAAAAAAAAGCCCGATCTATGCCAAATAAGCCCCGTACATCATGCCACATATTAAAAAGGTACAACTTTTGCTCGATTAGGTCAGGGTGTAGCCGCCATCCACCCGCAGGTCCGCGCCGGTGATGTACTTGGCGGCATCACTGAGCAGGAAGGTAACGGCGCCCATGAGATCCTCCGGCGTTCCCATCTTACCGGCGGGGATCAGGGAGATCCACTTGTCCCGCAATTCCGGGTTCTCCTCGAGGATCTTGCGGGTCCTGGACGTCAACCATTAGCAAGAAGTTCCATTGCAAGCAAAACCCACACTTACAAGGCCGTCAGCATGTATCCAGGACTAATGCAGTTCACCCGGATGTCGTAACTCGCCCATTCAACCGCGAGAGACGCGGCAAGGTGACGAACGGCCGCCTTAGCAGCGTTGTAGGGCGCCTGGGGCTGCGGGACGTTGACAATTGCACCCGACATGCTACCGATCATAACAATGCTGCCGGGAACCTTGCGCTCCATCAGGTGCTTCGCAACTCCGGTCGCAAAGAGATAGGTGCCGTCCACGTTCACTCCCCACAGCTTCTGCATACGGTCGTAGGGGTAGGAGATGGCGTCAAAGTTCTCGGTAAAACCGGCCGAAGTGACGAGGTTGTCGATCCGACCGTGCTTCGAAATGACCTCCTCCAGGGCGGCATTGACGGAATCAGGGTTCGCGACGTCGGCATAGTGGGCGGTAACATTCGGCATTCTGAATACAACAAGTTAGTATTTTGGCACCGTGCGGGGATTGAGAGACATACTCCTCTAACCCCGGGTTTTCCTTTCGGAACTGCTCCACCAGCTTCTGAGCCTGCTCTTCTGCCTCCGCCTCTATGAGATTGGTCAGTGCTGGTGCTTCAACGCGTCAAGTGATAGCTTGAACCAAAAACGTACTGTTCAAGTCAACAATGGCCAGGTCTGAACCCGAAGCTACCAGAGCCTGGGACATGACCAGACCCAGACCTCGAGCGCCTCCCGTCACCAAGCTGACCTTGTTTTCGAGCGAAAACTGCGCGAGGGTGCGCTTGAAGTGCATTCCACCACGGCCCTGCACGACCGCCGTGCGAGGCATGTGCTCGTCATCGGGGTACTCAATCTGAAGACTCTCATCCGTTCGGGCAAACCGACCTTCCTGTTCACCGAGAGCGCCTTTGGGAGCTTTATCGGTGGCAGCTAGCAGGGGATCCTTCTTGGCCTTATCACTTTCATCGTTGGCACGGGGAGCGGTAGAAGAGAGTCCGCGGAAGGTGGTTCGCGAGGCGGGCGCAACCAATGCCGCGGGACGAGCGGTTTTGTTCAGAGCCTTGACGGCCTGACGAGCGACCGTTGGTCTGAACATGATGAGTGAGACTCGATAAGCCTGGAAATAGATGATAGAAGGGAATTGAGAGGTCCGATCGGGCAATTGAGTCTGTCTCGAGGAGCTCTGATTGAACTGGTAGGTAGCAGCGAGAAGAGGATCAGACGAGGGAGAATGGATGAATCGCAGATAAAGGGGGTGTATAGGGAGGGCCTCGTCTACCTACGTAATTGACAAGGGAGGGGAAGGAGGGAGACAAGAAAATCAAATGGAGTTTGTTGCCCCCGAGCTGGTAGAGGAGAATTAAAAGGACGAGAGGCGGAGGAGTGACCAGGTAAGGTGTCCACACGGCAGCAAAAACAATCAATGACTGCACCCCGTAAAAAAGAAAGAAAGGAAAAAATAATATTATTTCATTAAATATTAAAATCGAATCAAATTAATCAAAGAATTGACCGAAAAAAGAAATATGGGGATGACGGAAGGGTAGCTGGGGAATGTACAACTTGGAGCTAGGAGCAATTGCGGTGAAAATCGCCAAGCACCAGATCTCTGCCAGTCAGAGAGGCAGGATGGACGGTGTGAGCACAGGACTGCTCGCCAGTGCATTCCATTGCCATTGACCAGTGGCCAGTGGCGCTGATCGCGATCATTCGAGAAGGTCCGACTCATCCTCATTGTACTTCCAAGTAGTTTGTACTACTGGGACTCAATCCTGGAGAAGTGACGGAGAAAGAAAGTGATGTCAGGCGGAGGAACACCCTGGCCAGGCCCCAACCGCCATGCAGCGATCTGCCCCCGAGTGGATCCGCTCCCAGCTGGCTTTTTTGCCTCCCGCGTGATCGGGCCAGCGATAAATATCATGGATGCGATCTGTGGTTAGCCAGAGTCACAACCATGGTTGGCATCTATTTTTCTTTATCTTGTTCCTCTCATCCTGTCTTGTTCTATCATCCCAACTGCTAATAATTCCGATTCTTGTAAATGATCATCGAGTTCGGATTATGGTACACTCGATGCAAATCTGCAATAAATCCAGGAATAACCATCTGATCTATAGCAAACCATAAGCCTCCCCCACGGCCATCGGGTCAAGTGACCCTCTAAGTTTTTCCCAGGATAGTGTACCACTATCTATAGCATCTTTCTTTCAATCAAACCATAACTCCATATCAATGACTACAATCTGATCACTTATCATTCTCCCGTTTTCTAGAACCACCCTCCCCCCGACCCTCCACCCAACCCATCATGATTTGACCTGTCTCACGTCGCTGACCTGTCCTGGCTCATGTGATCATCCTGACGACGTATTATCTGAATAATTGCAGTACCTTGCCGCCGACATCCCATCAAACACTTGCATCCCATGCATGCAATCCATGGATGCTCAAATTCAATTCAATTCACTTCACTTCCGGATGGAATCCCACGGACCGCAACCAGCTGCATGTACTTTGTCACCGGCATATAAGATCCAAGAATTCCACCATCCTTCCCCCCTCTTTTCCGCTGCGAAGCTCTGATCGCGCTGATCCCGCAACACTTGTCCTCTGTCGCAGCGACGGAAGAATCCTTTCGCCACTCGTCTCTGACTAATCTCCTAAACAGCTCCTATCACACCTCCGGACTCCGACTCCCGTTTGGGTCTCCGCTCAGTCCGGCCATCCCGTGCGCGGCCGGGGATAAGGGTGGGGCAGCGGAGGAAGCTACGAGATTGGGGCCAACTGTAATCCCACCGGATCCATCCATCCACTTCCCAGACAATAATAGAAATATCTACTTATATGAATTAATACACTCTTTGTAGCTGTCTGCAACGTCACCACTAGAAAGCTTGGACGCCTCCATGAGCTCTGCCCTTATCTTCTTATGTTGAATGCTGTTATCGGTGGATGTAGGACGGTTTTGGTAGCTTCTAACTTCCGATCAGCGTAATGTCATTGCTTGTGAGGCGTGTGGCCCGGAATCAATATTCCTTGCCGACGGACCAGAATCTGAGAAGGATTTGCTTCAGATCTCACTTCTGCCAATATTGATTAGGTGGCTACTGGTAATGTGAGGTCACAAACTACAGTAAGGGTGGGTGAGAGCATGCGGTGTCCCATGGCCGACTTTCGTTGCCTTACGGAGTACTCTAAAATGTATTCGGTGGTTCTCATCCTCCAGCTAAATTACAGCTCGTCTGCTGCCACCATCTGTAATAGCCATGGCACAATTGCATGGACTTCTCTCCTTCGTCCTTCCCCGTCTCTCTATGAATGCATTTTGCTTCTTCCTTTCGGATTTGCTTTTCCCGTTCCGCTGTCTGATACCCTCACTCACTACCCTCTTCGGCAAATTCGACGAGCGGCGTGCCACTTTTGCATTGGTCCTGTAAGGCACATCCAGAGGTTAGTCATCGGCTTTAAAAACATAATTAGTGCGTGCGGATCCTGGGAGCTCAGATGGAAAGCCCGTGGAAGCTCGCCGGTCAGTCCGTGCATGGGACCGCGGCAGCCGGAACTTCAGGCTAGCTAGGCCTCTCGACCCCTGAACGAAACAAGCCTTAAACTGCAGCCAGGGGGTAGAAAGGGCGGTAAGGCCAGCCCGTTTCAGATAGCTCCTCTTGTCCCAGGATCTAGCCGCAATAGCCCCAGAGAATCGGGAAATAAATGGGGTCTGCATCATGCAATTTGACCGGGGTAGGGGGCACATGACTTACTCCTTGTTGGTGGACCACCTTGGCAATCGTCCCCTTCTGTGGGCTGCGGATCACCGTCTCCATCTTCATGCTCTCAATCACCACCAGCGGCTGGTCCTTTTCCACCGCGTCGCCCGCCTGGACTTCCACGCGCAGCACCTTGCACGGCATCGGTGCCAGCACGCTGTTCGTCGCGTCCTTAAGACCCAGCGCTTTCTCCATCCATGGCGCGCGGGGTGTCGTCAAGCGGTATTGCTTGCCCCTTTGGAATGCGATGATCGAGTCCTCGTCGCGAATGACTGTCGTGTCGAGCCGGGTGTGCGGGAAAAAGGAGGTGACAATGTTTGACCCGCGGTCGCTGTGGCTGACCACTTGTTCAAACAATTGTCCGCCAGCTTCGACATTGAACGTGTTGTCTCCGGTTTGCTGGACTCGCACGTTGAATTTAGCCGGCTCCTTAATTCCGGGGGTCGAGTCCGCGAGCGTCATCTGCCGCGCCTGGTAGCTGGGGCTGAATCCTACTGCAGATCCTTCAAAACTGGCCTGATCCCGCGATGAGGATTGGACCGTGTTGTGATGCAGGCAGGCCAACGCCACCTGTGCAAGTAACTCCGGCTCCATTGGCTCCTGTGCGAACAGTTCATCATGGTGTTTCGCGATATACCCCGTCTCGACCTCGCCTGCGATGAAATCCGGGCTTTTGCAGATGGTCTTCAGGAACTCAATATTTGTTATGGGGCCGGCAACTTCATACTCCTCCAGCGCTGTAGCGAGCTTGCGGATTGCGTCTTCGCGAGTCTCGCCACGGACAATAAGTTTTGCAATCATGGGGTCGTAATGTGCCGAGACCTCGTCCCCCTCGATGAAGCCTGCATCAATCCGCGTATCTTCGGTGGCTGCAGGGGTGCGCACATGCAGGAGAGTTCCCGAATCCGGGATGAAGCCCTGGTTGGGATTCTCGGCGTAGATTCGGGCCTCGATTGCATGTCCCCTAGTTTCCATGTGGGTTTCTACCTCCTCTTGAGTCAACGGGAGCTTAGCACCCTCCGCGACCTTGAGCTGCCAGTAAACCAGATCCTGGCCGGTGACCATCTCCGTCACGGGATGCTCCACCTGGAGCCTAGTGTTCATCTCCATGAAGAAGAACTCGCCGGTGTCGTTGTCGAAAATGAACTCGACGGTTCCGGCCCCCTCGTAACCTACGGCTAAGGCAGCAGCTCGAGCTTTGGCCCAGAGATCCTTCCTCGTTGCATCGGGGAGGTGAGGAGCAGGAGATTCCTCGAGGATCTTCTGGTGACGTCGCTGAATACTGCAGTCCCGTTCCCCCAGGGCAACGCAATTGCCATGCTTGTCTGCGAAGACCTGCACCTCGATGTGACGTGGGGTGGTGATGTACTTCTCAACCAGCACATGGTCGTCGCCGAACGAGTTCATAGCCTCCGATTTCGCGGATTGGAGTTGCGCCTGGAACTCCTCCTTGGACTGCGCAATGCGCATGCCCTTGCCACCGCCTCCTTTGATTGCCTTAATAAGAACAGGGTACTTAATTTTGTCGGCCTCGGCCTCGAGAAAGTGGGGATCTTGGTTCTCGCCGTGGTAGCCGGGGACGCAGGGCACGCCCGCCGCAGTCATGATGTGTTTCGACTGGCTACAATGTTTCAGCACTGACACCCCAATTCACACACGACACGACCGTCTTACCTCTTGTCACCCATGTCTTCAATCGCCTTCCAAGGCGGTCCGATGAAGACCAACCCTGCCTCTGTGCATTTCCGCGCAAAGGCGGAATTCTCACTCAACTAAGCAGGAGCAGTATCAGCGTAGCTCTATCAACGGCACGTGGGCAGTCCATACAAAACCATAACCCGGATGAATTCCCTGGCAACCCTCTCGCTTTGCAATCTCGATAATCCGGTCGCCGTCTAGATACGCCGAAACGGAGCCCAAGTTAAAGGCAAAGGGCGAGCTCAGAGCATGCTGCGCGCGGCTATCGGGGTCGGTGTAGAGCGTAGTAACGCGGATGCCGTGCTGAGCGGCGGTGCGTCCAACCCGTCTAGAACAGTAATGACGCCATTAGCAAATGCAACCTCTTGTACAGTGATCGTATCCAACATACAGCGCAATCTCGCCCCGATTCGCAATAAGAATAGAGTCCAGTGACTTCTGAGACTGAGCGGTGTTCCCAGACACCGTCGACGCCGCCCTTCTCGCCCTGCGAGCGGCTGTCGGCCCCAGACGGGCGGAAGTGCGGAGAAGCGATGAGAGAGGCATTGTCACGAACGCCGGCGTAGACAGCCACAAGATTGACTTAACACCGTAGAGGACGCAGATAGGCAGTTTGCATAGTTCTGTTGACGGTAGGTAGAGAGCTCTGGAGAACCTCCGGCCACAGACTGGAAGCCCGACCAGCTACTTTAGAGGCGCCTCCACGCCCCCTTGAGCCGACGCAAAGCGAGGCTGCGGGGAAGCCCCGTGCACGTGCCACCGACGCCTCCGTCGATCACGGGATCTGACGCTCGGATGACTAAGCGCATATCTGGCTCTTTTCTTTCAGCCGCGGTGTTTTGCGCCGGTGCAGTTACAGCGCAGCGCAGCAGCAGCCTCCTCCCATTACCCGATCGGGAGTTTTGTTTCTCAAAGTAAACACTGTCTCACGGCTCTTCTTTGTCTCACTCTTTGCTTTTGCTCCGTTATATACATCTTTCGCTTGCTTCAACGGAGTCCAACTTCCCCAGCTCCATTCACTCTTTTCGCTGGCCTCACCAATTCCGCCATCATGTCGGATGACGAATTCTACGAGGAGTACGACGATGAATATTTCTGGATCGAGGAGCCCGATCCCACCGTCGCCGTAAGCCTTACCACCCCAGACAGCCGTTTGAAGTAATATTCAAACGCAGCAACTAACCCTAGCCCGTAGGATGACCTCGCCGCAACCGCAACTTACGACGCCCTCTTCTTCGACGACCCCTCCCTAGACGTCGAAGACTTCTACAGCGACTGGGACGAGCTCTCCGACGACTACTACGACGAAGACTCAACGGCCGCGCGCCGACAGCGCGTGATGGCCAAATGGCCAAACAAGCGACGCCGGGCCCGACGCCGACGCCGAGCAGCTCGAGCACGAAGCCGAACGAGCCAACCGCGTCCTCTCCACTGCCATCTGCACGAAATTCCACCCGGGCACGGACCTCTCCTCCTTCCGCAGCGTCGTCTGGAAGGACGACGCCGATGAGAGTCGGACCGCGCTCCACAAGCCCGGCGACGGCGAGAAGGTCGCCCTGCTCAAGAACTGGCGCGAGGTGTTCCGCTCTGCGCATCCGGCGACGACGGAGCGGCTGCGCATGCGGAAACTGGCCGCGATCAAGGCTGATGCGGTGGATGGTGTGCATGTGCCGCGCGCGTCGCGCGGCAGGAAGCGCAAAGCGGAGGAGCACGGCTCGGACGTCGTGTCCGAGGTGTCGGCGGTGGATGGGTTGGATGGAGGGGATGCGGGTTCGGCTGAGCAAGTCGCTTCCCCGGTGCATGCGTACAGGGTCGTCAAGTCGCCGGAGGATTTGCC
Organism: Aspergillus terreus NIH2624; assembly: GCF_000149615.1. Lineage (NCBI taxonomy): Eukaryota > Fungi > Ascomycota > Eurotiomycetes > Eurotiales > Aspergillaceae > Aspergillus > Aspergillus terreus. Next base: position 878,886 of record NT_165932.1, on the reverse strand, counting down.
GGTCAACTCCAAGATGGCGGAGCATGAGTACCCGATTGAAGGTCACGAGACGTACGATGATCCGATGGGAGCCTTGGAACATTCCTCGGAGGTGTCGCCTTCCAAGCGACGGACAAGAGCTAATGGCACTGCCGCTGCGTCTCCTGCGAGAGGACGTAAACGCAAGGCCTCTGTTTCAGAAGGGCAACCGGAGGCAAAGCAGAGCAAAAGTAGCGCGAAAACGGCATCTGCATCGAGGTCGAAACGGAGCACCTCAAAGAACTTTGAGGCTTCTGAAGGGCCTCCCGCTGTTCGACGGTCAACAAGAAACAGAAAATAACCGCGCATTTACGAAGGCATGATATGAACAAAATAGTGACCCGAGTTTTGAAATGATATAGATTGTAAATACAATACATGAGACAGCGCTATGCATATTCTTTATTGAACGCACGCCCGATTACCATCCGTCTGATCTCGCTGGTTCCGGCACCGATTTCGTACAACTTCGCATCTCTGAGGAGTCTTCCCGCGGGGATCTCATTGATGTAGCCGTTTCCGCCCATCAGCTGGATGGCATCGAGAGCGCATTCCGTCGCCCTCTCGGCAGCGTACAGGATAGCCCCTGCACAGTCCTGGGTACGGATGACGACTCCGGACGAGGCCGAGTTATCGATTTGGCGCGCTGTAGCATATGTGTATGCCCGCGACGCCGCAAGCTTTGTGTACATGTCTGCCAACTTACCCTGAATCAGCTGGTTATGGGCGATGGGCGTTCCAAACTGCTTGCGAACGTGCGTATAAGGAAGCACGAGATCGAGAGCGGCTTGCATGATTCTGAATTATGTTAGCCTGTGGTCTTTCTTTGAAGAGGACCTGGTACTTACCCCAGTGGACCAGCACTGAGAACCAGACGCTCCAGGTCGAGTCCCTCCATCAAGACCTTGACACCCCGGTTTACTTCTCCGAGAATGTTCTCCTTGGGTACGAACACATTATCAAAGATAAGTTCTCCAGTATTCGAGCCACGCATTCCGAGCTTGTCCAACTTCCGCGCACAGGAGAAGCCGTCGAATGTCTTCTCGACAACAAAGGCGGTGATCCCCTTTGAACCTTTCTCCGGTTCTGTCTTGGCATAGACCACAATGTAATCCGCATCAGGGCCCTGGTGGAATTAGCATCGAGAAGCTTCCTACACTCGAAGATAGAGGTAGACCTACATTCGTAATCCACATCTTTGTCCCGTTCAACACATAGCCCCCATCGACTGCCTTCGCGTTGGTCTTCATACTCACGACATCAGAACCAGCGGAATGCTCCGACATTGCCAGAGCACCAATCTTGTCACCGGATAGAAGGCCAGGGAGGAATCGCGCTTTCTGGTCGGGGGATCCATTGAGGGAAAGTTGATTCACGCAGAGCTGGGAGTGAGCGGCATATGACAATGCTATGCTGCCTAGACAAGACCGTTAGAAAGGACGAGAACTTATGCGAATGTTATGTTTATAACGCAAGGATTACCTGATGCGCGGCTGATCTCCTCCATGACTACACAATGGGCTTGGTAACCCATTCCCAGACCTCCGTACTCCTCATTCGCGGTCACCCCGAGGAACCTAAGCCGGATTAGAGACATTGCGTAGCAAAACATCTACTGGTGGCTGTGAATACCCTGCGTCCCCTAATTTCTTCCACATGTCTGCGGGAAACTCATTCTGGGCGTCTGTGCGGGCAGCGACTTCTTCCGGGATTTCACGTCCTGGATGAAGTAATTGTCAGCGTAACGCACAAACTGATGAGCACATAATTCATCTTCCGGGAAGTGCTGACTGGTAAACTCTTGCACGCGCTCTCGGAGCTCTAGCAGCTCGTCCTCTGTAGGTGGAACGAAGCCATTGGGATGTTTTGTCGCGAGGGTCCGTAATGCGGGGGTGCAGATGAGGGGTTTCCTCACTCCGCCGAGGGTTCTGGGGGCAGAACGAAAGAGTGAAGCCAGACGAGGAAGGTTGGTCGCCATGATGAGTCGCTACACGGGTATTCGAGAAAAAGAGAGTGGACGGAGAGGAAGAGCGGGAGAATGCAGGGAGTTGGAGGTCGATGAGGCTTGGAGGTATCGAGAGTAACCGCCGAGGCAGCGGTTAAACGCGGCAATCACCGCTCTGGGTTCTCCGCAGGGAGCATTCTGGGGATCCCGCACAGGCACCACCACCACCATCATCGTCACTCTCGTTTGCCTTCTGCACTTCTATTTCCCTCACTCAACTCCCACCTCTTCAAGTCTTTCAGTATTATGAATTCCTAGTACGAACCACTCTCTCTGTCTCTCGTCTCGTCAGTCTCGACGTCCCCACGTTCAACCCCCGCAATGCGCGCTCCGTCTCCGCTTATACGGAGCTTGAGCTCCAGACCAACAGCGCTGTCCTGTTCCAGACGGCTCCGACTTGCACAGCGGCCTTCTGTCTCATTGCACGTCAGGACCATCGCCAACTATACCCACCCTCATCATGCCTCTGCTATATCGGTTCTCCCGACGGCGGTGGATACGTCATCGCCGGACTTCAAGGAGAACGCCGAGCAGATGAAGCAACTCGTGGACCGCATGACCACTCTTCACACCACCATTGCACAGGGGGGTCCCCAAAAAGCCAAAGATAAGCACATAGCTCGTGGGAAGATGCTTCCCCGCGACCGCGTTACCGCGCTCATCGACCCGGGCACGTCGTTCCTCGAGCTGTCTCCGCTCGCCGGCCAGGGGGTGTATGAGGAAGACGTGCCCGCCGGAGGCATCATCACCGGCATCGGGACAGTAGAAGGGGTCACCTGCATGATTGTGGCCAACGACAGTACCGTCAAGGGTGGCACGTACTACCCGATCACGGTGAAGAAGCACCTGCGGGCCCAGGCAATCGCCCAAGAGAACAAGCTCCCTTGTCTCTACCTCGTCGACTCCGGCGGCGCAAACCTCCCCCACCAGGCCGACGTCTTCCCGGACAAGGAACACTTCGGCCGTATATTCTTCAACCAGGCGCGGATGAGTTCCCTCGGCATACCCCAGATCTCCGTCGTCATGGGGCCCTGCACCGCGGGAGGCGCCTACGTCCCCGCCATGAGCGACGAGACCATCATCGTCGAGAACCAGGGCACCATCTTCCTTGCGGGCCCGCCGCTCGTCAAGGCAGCTACCGGCGAAGAGGTCTCCGCCGAGGACCTCGGCGGCGGCCAGCTGCACAGCACCATCTCCGGCGTGACGGACTATCTGGCCGTGGACGACGCACACGCCATTATCCTCGCGCGCAGATCCGTCGCCAACCTCAACTACCCGAAGACCAGCGTGCCGCTGCAGCTCTCCGCGGACACCATCAAAGAGCCGCTCTACGACCCGAACGAACTCAACGGCATCGTGGGCACCAACCTCCGCCGACAGATCCCCGTGCACGAAGTCATCGCCCGCATCGTCGACGGCAGCGAGTTCGCCGAGTTCAAGCGCGACTACGGCTCCACGCTGGTGACAGGCTTTGCGCGCATCTTCGGGCACCAGGTGGGCATCGTTGCCAACAACGGCATCCTCTTCTCCGAGTCCTCCCTGAAGGGCGCACACTTTATTGAGCTCTGCGCCCAGCGCAAAATCCCCCTAGTCTTCCTGCAGAACATCTCCGGCTTCATGGTCGGCGCCGACGCCGAAAAGGGCGGCATCGCGAAGAACGGTGCCAAGCTGGTCACGGCGGTGGCGTGCGCCGATGTTCCCAAGTTCACCGTTGTGTTTGGTTCGAGTGCCGGCGCTGGCAACTACGGAATGTGGTAAGTGCTACATTGTGTCAGCTGGAGAGAATACATTTCGCTAATAACTTGGATCACAGTGGCCGTGCGTATTCCCCGCGTCTGCTGTTCATGTGGCCCAACGCCAAAATCGGCGTCATGGGCTCCGAGCAGCTCTCCGCCGTCATGGAGGCGGTTGGACGCACCGCGGACCCCGAGCTGAAGGCTCGGATCGACCGTGAATCAGAGGCGGTCTTCTCGTCGGCTCGTTTGTGGGACGACGGAGTCATCCCGCCGGCGCAGACAAGACAGGTTCTCGGCCTGGGATTGGCGGCGGCCTTGGGTGGAAAGGTAGAAGATGTACAGACGCGCTTTGGAGTGTTCCGGATGTAAGGGGAAAGGAGGATGTTGGTCGTTTACCCGGGTTTGCCTAGTCTGTCATAGATGAAAACCATTAAATAAAACATACAGCAACGTTTAGGGACGGTGTTTCAGTACACAATGGTCATGTGTCGAGACGTACTACAGGCACCGTGGGTCGTTCCAAAAAGCATCTATACCATTGTAACGGATCAGTATACAACAGCTGTCTACCACTTAAAAGGAGCCAATAAACGAATCACTTTTCCGTTCCTTGCCATAGATAACGATTCAGGATGCACCAGAAACCACAAGCAAGCAAGAAAAACACAAGTGGGTAATCGATCAACACATATCTATCGTTGAAGCGTATGGACGTTGAATCGTATGAAGGATGCGACATTAATCTAGCAGATGAAGGGTATGTGCACAGCAGAAAATAATCCTATCCCGAGTCCGACAGACGAGCCCATCCAGAAGGCTATATAATCTTGATTGAGGACAAGAGACACCGGTAGGCAGCGGAGACCGGCATCATCGGAGAGAAAAGATGTGATCGGACGATATCGGTCATTGTCTCATTTTCGTTTGAACTTTTTTTTCTTTCTTTTTGGTTTGGTAAATTTCGTTCGTTCTCGATTCGGTATTCGTAAACGCTATAGGATCACACACGGCCCCTTTCGCCGGGCCTGTCGCCGCTTCTCTTTCTTTCTGTCGAGGCGGGGTTGGGCCTCCGGGGCTTTCGAGCTGCCTTGCGTGTCCTTTCGGATGATCTGGCGGCAGAGATCGATGAAGACCTCGTTCACATTGGCTCGTCGACGAGCCGAGGTCTCGTAGTAAGGGGCGTTGCCCCAGCTCTGGGAGAGGGCGAATGCGCGGGCACGCGGCACGGCACGGTCCTCTTCGAGGTCCGATTTGTTCCCCACGATGACGATGGGGACTTTCTCGTCGTCTTTGATGCGGATGATTTGTTCCCGCAGTTCGGACAATTCGTTCAACGAGGACATGCTAGTGATAGAAAAGACGAGGAGGAATCCCTGGCCTTGTTTCATGTATAATTCTCTGGATAAGGTTAGCTTTGTCATCCAAATGGCTGGCGCGGTGGTCTATTATGGCTGGAAACGCTCCAGCTGGCGTAGGTGAATAGGGGGGTTTACCTCATGGCGGCTGTACAAATGTTAATCAGGGTGCATGGAGCGACGGCTCTGGATGGGCAGACTTACTGAATTGTTCTGTTCCCGCTGTGTCAAGGCTGGAGAACCATATAAGTCAGCTCGAACGCAACTCCAAGAAGATGGAACGAACACACATTTCTAAGATGCATTGTCGGCCCTGTACTGGTCAGCATTCGCTCGCGGAACCCGGAGACGAAATTCATTAACTCACATCTACCTCGATCTGCTTCCGATACGAATCTTCGATCGTCGGGTCGTAACTCTCAATCCAGACATTCTGGACAAATTGAGCTGTGGCGCGTCAGCGACTGGCGCATAGGCCCAATACATCGATCTTGAAGAGTTACCAGTAAGACAGCTCTTTCCCACTCCACCTAATCGCGGGGACAGTGGATGTCAGCGGGGGAGCTTGAAGGCTCTATTGTGACTAGAGAATAATGCCTACCAGCGCCTAAAACGACGATATGGTATTCGCGTCTGGGAAAAAGTCAGTCAGCCGTGTCCGTGAAGCGCCAATGCGGGTTGCATCTGGCGATGGAGATCGACAGCACTTACTGCGGTCGCATTGGAATTGCAGATGGTAGCCTTCTTTCCGGGACTGGTCACGATCTTCTTTGCGACACCGTTTCAATTCCTCTTTGGAGGAAGAGGATCGAATGGGGCGACTGGGTATGGTTTGGTATGGTTTGAGGCTTCCAATGGCACCGATCGTCTGATCTCTCTAGCTCGGGTAGTTCGATGACCGACTTAACTCCGGTCCAATCGTAATCGCTCGTCTTGCAGGGGCAACAAGCGAAATCGGGGTGGCTGGTATATAAAGACTGATTCCTTGGGTCTGTACTGAGCAACGGCTGGTCGTGGGAGGGTGGAGGAACGCGGCGGGGAGGTTTGCGCTGGGAGAGTCAGGGCAGCGACACGCGATCTGTTACATCGGTCTCAATGCCAATTGCCAGCGAGAATCGTCGGGGCGCAATCGGTCAGGGTCGGTTTTGAGGAGGAGGGTCGGAAAGGATCGCAGATGGTCGGGAGGAAGGGAGGAGACGAGGAGGGAAGAAGCGGAGAATTGATGTCAACAGGCGAAGGAAGGGCTAGACTAAAGGTGTCTAGTGACTTTCTTCGCTCGCCGGGTCAGGGCTAGGGGGCAGGCGAGGGAAGAACAAACGAGTCTGAACAAGGAGTGATGGAGAGTAAGGATATTGAGGACTGATGATTGTAGCTCGTGTTGTCGTCCGTCCACTGCGGCGGCGGTGAGTCGGAGAGAAAGAGCGCAGAATTGTTGTGCGGTCTGGTTCTCTCCAGGTTTAGTCGCAGTCCCGATCCGCAGACCACCAAAACCCTTAGCAGGAAACTTAATTCGTCTTAGACTCGAAATCCAAGCGTCGGTCGTGTACGATGTCACGATGGGTGATAGAGTTGGACGTGGAATGCCGGCGACAGCGAGGATGATGATCTGCCTCGTGTAGAATTTATACACGGGGCGCTGGGACAACGACATCATCCCCGGGGCTTGGAATCCGTGCCTGAAACAATCCTCCTTCTTCCTCCCAACCCATCATCACTGCTAGATGATACATGGGTGTGCTTTCGGTCGGGGAATGACGGTATAAGGTCCCCGGCGTCGTGTACTTTGTCCTCGCCTATCATGCAATCCGACTTCTGATAGATCAAGTGTGTTGTGGTCCAGAATCCTCATCGCCGTTACAGATCCCCGGTACCAGTCTTCTCGGATCGAAGAACGACAGTGTCTGGCTGGTTCCGGCAGACTCCTTAGCCATCTACATGTGACGGTCGACCCCTGAGAATTTTCTCGGATGTACAGCGTATGGACAGGTTGAGCTGGACGAATATGACATGACCAGATAGACATATGCATCGCCAGATCGAATGCCGAGGATCTACGGCAGAGAGCGCCCATCTGCAGACCTTGCTGCTTGGACCGTGCATGGATGAACTGTCTGCCAGGTGCCTAACTATATATAGAACTTAGCAAAGAGTCCCCTGGTCAATAACAACATGAATCATTGTCAACGTGGCGTCACGTATGTACACATTATCTAACAACCATTCATCGTGTCATGGTCAACCTGTATCTTCTTCTCGACCGCCGCCGTGGCATCATCCCTGGAGGACCCATACCGTTCCAGGGCCTCAAACACATGGCCGAAAACCAGCTTCTCCACGTCGCTCGCCCACAAGAAATCTAGGTGCTCATATTTGGGGATCTTCTTGGCCGTGGTCCCCCGCGGCAATTCCTTCAGCATGACGTCGATGTCGACCAGACTGTCACTGCCGCCATACAGCAGCACGATAGGCGTTTTGATGTTCTTGGTCGGATACTTGACCGGCTTGTAGAATCGCTCGCTGGCGACCACGCTGAATGGCGCGTGGACCTCGTCATCGTAGAACTGGAAGTTCTTGTGCCGGATGATCTGAAACCAGTGCACTACAGACTTGGTGCTGGTGAAAGAAAACAAATGCAGGTAGCCCGCCAGCTTCTGCCAGCGGCTGATGTTGGCGCACTTCCAGTTGAACAGGATCGAGAGCGACCGGTCGATGATGCGCACAAAGATGGGCGGATAAAGGACGGTCTGCCACATGGTGGTCGAACTCAGAATGCTGCGCCGACCAAAGAGCAGAAACAGGAAATTCGGTGAGGCCTTCATCAGCGAATCGACAAAGTGGTTCGGCAGCCCCGTCGGCGCCATCGCGGGCGCAAGCGCAACAAAGACATCGACTTTCTGGTTCAGGACCGGGTGGATGGAGAGCGTGGCAAAGGCCTGCGCCGTCCCCTGCGAAAACCCGACATACGACAGGGAAGGCTGGCCCGTCACCTCCAGGATGTAGGTAATGCTGTCGGGGATGTCGTGGAAAGCGAATTGATCAATCGAAAAGTCCCAGAACTCATTGGTCGACGGCGACCGTCGCACCGACTTCTTGGAGTATTTGTTGCCGCGATTGTTTCCGAGCCACACATCGTACCCGCGCTCAACCAATTGAAAGGGGAGACAGCGTTGCTCTTCCGTCAAGCACACCCACACCTCGCTGCACATCAGCAGTCCGTGGTGCAGGTACACCACCTTCTTTTGTGTGCTTCCTTTGCCCTGGTTGACCCGTGTTCCCTCCTCCCCTTTCCGGTAGGGCAACCGATGAAGGCCAAGGAGATACCCATCCTTGGTCTGGACGATGTGCTCTTCGGGTTCGTAGCCAAACAACGCGCAGATATCGACAAAGTCCGACGCCTGTGCGACCGAGTTCGCGAACTGCTCCTCTTTACTGCGTTTGCCTGCACTTTCAGGGGAGATGAAAAGGTTGAACAGCGTTTTCGACCGGTCGTAACAGAACCTGATGATTGTCTCGGCTGGTACGAGTCAGTCCATTGCACACTTAACTTGGAAGGAAACAAGCAGATAATCAAATGAACGTCAACTAGCCAAGTATACTCACGTAGACAGAAGGTGATGATATGAATGATCCACTCCAGCAGCACCAGAATCAACGAGGCAAAGAGAGCCAGGTACTCAAACCAGAAGAGTCTCCCGATGACCGGCACGCGCGCCATGATAAGCGTCTATTGATATTGCAGCAGCTTCAACGATCTATAGCAGACGGGGCGAAGTGATATGAAGAGGCGAGAAACGCGCAGCCATGATTGCAGAGCACAGAGCCCCTAAATATTTAGCAGTTGTAGAGCTGTTCCTCAGACGTCATGCGTCCATCGCATTCATGTGATGCTTATCTAATCCGGGGAATCCACGAAGCCTAATTTTTGCCGCAGAACAAGCACTCCGTCTTTCAGCCCGCAGTCTTCTCTGTTAGACGTGTTCAAGATGCCCAGCTCGTGCAATGATATAAGTGAGTACTTTGAATCTCTACATAGACGGGGATTGATCCACTCCGGCCATGGCCGGTTGCCGGACGACCGGTCGCGTCCGGCAACACCCTCACCCATCCCAATGCGGTGCCCCCAGTTCTAACGTTCCGCTCCTCATGCAGGAGACGCGCTGGCGCAATGTCTCCAGGAATCGGACTGTATCATGGTCCAGCGCCATACTCCCCGGGAATGTCTCAGTGCGCCGCTCGTGGATGAGTTACCCATGCGGTGTCAGCAGCTCCGGAAAGGCTTTAGCGAGTGCAAGTGAGTCGACCCAGTACGTTCCAACATACGTACAATACCATTCGTCTAACCTCAAGTCCCCTTTAGACGCGGGATGATCGATATGCGCAAACGATTCCGTGGAAACCAGCCCCTTCAGATGACCAAGGAACTCGACGGGAAGAACACCAAGTCGGAACAGCTCTATGCCGGCAAGCCCGCCTTTGAAACCGTCAAGGAGATCAGCGGCGACGAGGTGAAGATGGACCCGGAGAAGACCCGCGGACTTTGAGAAGGCGCCGGGATCCGCTGCCACATCATATACAAGTGTCATCATCCGCGATGACCGGAGTTTCGAGTCTTTTCCCCTCTTGGCATGGGTCGGAGTTGTTCTAGGGTTCGGGTCAACTACATTGTACATATCGAGGCACTCTCCAGTCAAATCATGCAATGTTACAAAGCTGCACGCAGAGTCACGGGCTGGGCGAAGGACAGTTTCATTCCAAATCATCGATAATACATTATTTACTGCGTCTTCTTGCTGGTGGCCGCCGCAGTCGGAGCGGGCGCCGAGTACAGCCACATGATGACGAACGCCAGGAACCCACCGATCACCGACCACAAACCGGCGATCCACACCCATCCTCCGGTGATCTTCCAGCTGCGAGGGTACTCGTTGTGGGCGTAGTGACGGACCGTCACCTCGTGCTTCTCTTCGATGTTCGTGAGGAAGGGGCGCTTGTAGTTTACACGGAACGAGAAGATACCGTGCTGATCAGGAGTTGTGAATTGAGTGCTGTAGATGGTGCTGTTCTCGGTGCGGCGGGCGGGCTGCAGATCAAGGCGATGGAACGGAGAAAGCATGGTGAATTCGAGCTGAAGAGCGTCGTCGGCGGGGACCTCAAACGGGATCCACTGATCATGGCTGTATTCGGAAACCTCGATACTGAAGACCTACAGAAACAGCGTTAGCAATATATTTCATCGTCCCGCCAGAACGGCTGCCACATACGGTTTCGTTCTTGATCCGGTAGATGGTAGGGTTCAGCTCGACATCAGGAGCCTCGGGCGTAGGAGCCAAATGATGCTCAATCTTGCCAACCTTGAGGACTCCTGTTTCCTTGAAGGCCCACGAGGTGAGCTGCTTGGCGAACTCCCGGTTGGCGGTCGTGGTCTCCTTTCCGCCAGGAGCCTTGACCGTGGCGGAGAACCACTTGTCCTGAAGGGCCTCCACGGAGCCGAGGAGAACAAACCGGGCAGAGTTCCGAGCCTGCATGGCCGAGACAAGGGCCAGCTGGGAGCCAGTCGCTGCAGCATCCTCCACGGACGCAGAGTCCTCCTTGGGGTTATAGCTGTATGCCGTCGCGGGTGCGCGCAGGATGGGCGCCAGGAGAGGGCTGTCATAGCCGAGGGTATGAGGCTCGGCTCTGGGGAAGGCCAGGACGCCTTCACCGCCGAAGAAAGACTTGAGGCCCTTCTTCAGTTGGCCGGGTTGCTGGAGAAGTAGAACGTCATGCTTCTCGGCTGCGGAGATGGTGTCGTAGTTGAAATGGTCAACGGCGACAGAGGAGCGGTCCGGGGAAAGGTGAAAATCGAGCTCTAGAAGGAGGGAGCTGATGGCGCTGGGGGTCGTGGACTTTCCGGAGAGAGCGAGGATGACATTGCCATCCTTGTTGAGGAACTCGATGACATTCTTGGGGCTGAGAGCCGGTCCCAAACCTGTCTCTGGTCAACTCGCCTGTGCAATGGCACTAGATAAACACCGCATTGAAGCCAAACCGCACCTTTTGATCGGGGAGGGAGAATGAGGAGGTGATCGTAAGCCCGTTCTCCGAGCTCGAACAACGAAAGCTGGTCACTCTTGGGCGATTGGAAGTCGAGCGTATAGCCTCGGGCTGGAGAGGAAACCATCAGCATGGATTGGACATCATCGCAAAGCAAATCTACCTTCTAAGTCGCCCCAGAACATCGAATACTCATCCTTCTCGGCGGCGTCCTCGAGGACAACCAACAGACGAGTGCCCGAACTGCTCAGGGCATGCACGGCGGCCAAGAAGCCGAACAGCACGAAGGAAAGCAGCCACCGCATGGTTCGTGTTGTTTTCAAGATTCCGCACAGCGGAGCGGAGGATCAGCGGAAGGTCAATGGGCCGATCCTGAGGAGCAATGAAAGAACGAAACACGCAACGCTGAAAGAGAGATCAGAATGGGGTAATGGTTGGCTCCATACGATGGGGGAAAGACTATAAACGGGCGACGTGTTTGGACGGAGCGCCAAGAAATTGCTCGCCGCTCGGAACGTCACTTCAACTTCCAACCTCGACTCCTCATCTCCCCTCCTCCGTATCCGACCTCATCCCCCGTCGCAACCCACCCTCGGCCTGTCGCCCTCGCTTCCAAACCTCTCCCGCCGGTCCATTGGTCATTGAATTCCGTTCGAACCGTCGCAATTGAACCCGTTCGGACCGTTACTCCCTCGTCCCCCGATCGGATCTCCGGCGAAAAGTTTCTTTGAACCTCCCGCAACCACCCATCCAACATCCATAATGGCTACTCCTCAGTTCTGGTCGACGCCTCTGCGCTACCTGCGCTGGGCTTCCCACGAAAAGCCCGCCATTTTCTACTCCATCATCATTGGCTCTATGGGCCCGGTCTCCCTGGTCGCTCTGCCTCCGATCAGACGGGCTCTCGGCGACGTCGACCCGGAACCCATCCCTCTCACATATCCCAGTAAGACTCTCCCTCTGCATTCGGCATACTGTGTTCGAATCTATATGCCTTTCCGGATCTTGCAGCGCCCTATCCTCGTTATATCTTCTTGACTAACGGTAACTTGATAGTCCCCTCGGGTCCCCGGGTAATTCCGCAAGGCTACGATGACGAGTAAACTCGCCGTGGAATAACGCGAGGAGTTGATTCGTTCTTAGATTTTGTTTCGTCTTGTGTATTTAGCTGGGTTTGTTTGAGACAATTGAAAGCCCCGCCTTTTTCTTCAGGCAGATACGTTCTACGTTCTTGTTCGGAAGGGTAGAGGGTTCTTTTATGGGGCGAATGGTGAATCTGGCTGTTTACATCTCAGATCCAACCGTGGCACAGTCTCCTCCAGCTAGGTGTTTCTATACCCTGGTGGCGTGGTGAGTCTTAAGGGCGTGAGTACAGTGTATTGTATATGGCTAGAGAAGAGCAATGCTTATTCCAACTTTATTCTCCTTACACATAAGGATATGCCGTGGTAAACAGTTACCGAATCAGCATGCTACTGGCTGGCTTACTGATTGCGAAGTGGAATGAATGGAATGAACCTTTGCACAGAACAAACTGACATTACCCCCCATGAAGCAACAGAAAGAGACTTGCAGTGACGTAGAGGGGAGGATATCGACCTCTGGACAACAGAAAACAACAGAACAAGCGAGGCACGTGACAAGCGAAACACATATAAAGGAAACAAACGCACTCACGCCTCACTTTCTTTCTCCTCTCACTCACGCCCCCATCTTCACAGACCATAGCCACTGCCCCCAACCCCCCACCACAGCACAGAGTCGTCTCGGAATCGTCAACGCCCTTCGTCTGCTGAGGTGGTGGAGCCACCAGGCGTCCCCAGATCAATATCTACTCACCAGGCCTGTAAGACAGCGCGGACCACTTCCACGTCCCCCTCAGGAAGCTGATCTGTTGCTTGACTGTCAGGCCTGGTGGTAGTATCGGTCTGGGGCGCCTGGCTGGTCTCCTCCACCGAGGAAGCGACGGGGAGCTCAGCTATCTCTATCGCGTCAGATCACATACTACAGACCAAGCTCAGGGTGAATCTTACCGTGACTGAGGCGAGGCTGCTGGGCACCACGGTCTTCCATACCCCAGTGGTTGACCAGTGCGATGAACTCGGGCAGAAGAGGTCGCAGATCGTCCACTTCGTCCAAGATGGGCACGTCTCCTTCGCTCGAGTCGGGAAACGCGTACCACGGGCAGTCATCCTCCTCCACGCCGGTGAACGTTCCGCGCAGAAGGCTGCGGCGCAAGGTTCTACAGAGGTTGAGAGTGTCCATCGTGACGTCTTGGAGTCTTTCCGCCGGGATGGTCCTCCACTGTTCGACGAGACGGGTCACGGACTCCACAAATACCCATGCAAGGCGCATGTGGCGGCTCAGGATCACCCAGCTCACAGGATCTTCGGAGATGACGCGAGACACGTCCCCCTGTCGCTGTGCGAGGCCGCAGCTGATACACCACGTCACGATCTCTGTCTTGATGCCGAGGTGGCTGGTAATGTTGAGGATGGCCCAGCAGTGGTCGAGAAGTTCCTCATCGTCCAGGGAGCGAAGATCCACGCGGAGGTCGTACACGCACCTAAAGGCATTGCCCCAGGCCTCGCAGGTTGGCTGCGACAGTCCCTCGTCGTCGCTGTCCTCTTCATTGGCACCGTCCTGTTCCTGTTCCTGAGTTGCGTCGTTCTCAGACTCGTGACCCTCGGATCCAGAATCATGAGCAGTCGAAGCCTGGTTCGGTCCGAGTTAGCAATACAACCCCTCACACGATCTCGCCTGAACATACTTGATCCACAACCGCCAAATATCGGACTTCGTCTCTTCTTCCCTGCACGACAACCGCGAGGTGGATATGGTCCTCGGGACTGGTTCTCTCCGATAGCAACGGAGCCAGGAGAAGCTTCATCATCGGGGAGCGGTCCATGAGCAATCCAGCGTGCAGCTGATATTCTTCACCACCCACAGTGATGTGGACGTCTCCATTGGGAAAGATCGGAAACGGGAAAGCCATTTTGTCCCAGGGATGGAGCGATGAGTTTGATATTGCAGAAGAATGGATGCGAAAGTGCGTCTGGTACACGTTTGGTTTGGTTTGTCAAGTTGATATAGGAAATGGAAGTTGCAGATGAGAAGGTTGGGAGATGGATGGGAGAAGGTGGAAGAAAAGATGGGATGGCGAGATCAACAATTTTCTGTTTGAAACACTTCTTGTGTGGTAGACTGGGTGAAGAATGGGCCGGAAACTTCATGTTGATGTCGTTGGCGATGATAGTTGGCGATGAAGGTCCAAAAGTTGGCGGCCAACCTCCTGTGAGTAGCTCGGCGAGCGATGCGATAGCGGGTCTATCGCATCATCATGGTTAGGCAGGACAATGAACCCAGCCGGATTACTGCACGAAGAAACACATTTGCAAATAAACATGTGATGGAGTTCACATTGAACAACTTGGGCCTTGTCTCTTTATGGGCTGTCTGCAACGGCATCCAACACTGATGACTGCACTGTTAGTACGTATGAAGCGGGAATCAAAGGCAAGGCATCCAGATAGTTGAAGAGAAGATGATTCAATTAATAGAACAAGCTTCAACCCACAGCGTTGAGATCAAGTATCCAAATACAACGCCATATATGCTCATATCTACATGTAGGTCATGAACAGCATCACTGTGTATCGCCGACGCTCCTAGCTGATAGCTTCCAAATCAGTTGGATGCTCCCATCGGACTCCGCAAACTGTAAGAAATGATCCAAAATACCTCTTGGGAAGAAAACAGACGATTGCAACGGAAGCAGAATACCACGTCCAGTACACCAAAGCAGTTAGAAACGTCAGAATTTTCCGGCAGAGCAAGCAATGTGATGCAGTGGAACAAAAACCAGGACTCGGCATTACAACAAAAGAACAGAGAAACAAAGAAAGCCAAGTAGCCACCATTGCGTACTCCATCACGAGCTCCAAGATCGTCGGTTCTCAATATCATTAGGTCAAGTCACGTCTCAACAGCCAAGGAGCGCCATCCGGGTCGGGGGATACCGGCGGGGATCCAAGGGAGACATAACCTGGGTTCATTTTTGTGGAATACACATTAATCCAGGCATCTTTGGGTATCATGGAGATTTGCAATTCAGGCTTTCAAATGTAAAGTTCCATCCGTTTCGGTGTCCCATGAGTCTGAGGCGTAGGCGACGACATGAAATTTGGAAAATGTGGTACTGTTCACATTCTCAAGACAAGCAAATTCCACGTTGCGGAGAGGCAAGGATCAACCTTTCATGGTCCACAGGCATTATGCAAAGGTGATTTGAGATAGAAGACTGGCTTCGTTCCTGGCATGCTTTGGTCGCCCTGTTCTTGATTTTTGATTTCCTCTTCACCGGGGTCGACGCGGAGCATCGCCCCGTTCCCTTGTTGGCTGTGGCCTGCCACGGTCCGAGTATGCTGACTCCGGGGTGTATCTTGTATCCATTCCTATCCGCGGGTCTGGGGCGGTAGTGGGGGGGTAGGCTATCCCGGAAGTCACTGGCGAATAATCGGACTCAGGGTCGTAACCCGCGTACCGAGGGGCATTGCTTCTTCCTTCATAACCATAGCCAGGGGTACTGGCGTATGTATAAGTGGGGTGCATGTCCGCCGTCACTGGAGGCTGGCTTGCGCCGGTATAAGGGACCTGAGCGGCGGGATAGGGGTTCTGGCCAGCAAACGGCGAGTGATTGGAAGGGTTAGGAGGGTATGAAGATGGGTTTGGATACGGGGGACTCTGGGTCTGGGAGTACCCCGACTGTGCGTAAGGATCTACCCCATAGGTCTGAGAAGGAGGGGCCGAATAGACCGGTGGGGGAGAAGGTCCTCCTTGTTGCCGTCCTTCATGAATTGACGATGAAGCATAACTGGCTGGAGGCCTGTTAGGTGCATGGGACATTGAGTAGTCGTGAATGTAGCTACCTCTTGGATAACCCTGATTAGCCCGATGTAAAACATCTTGTTCCCATCTTGCAGAGTCGGCCTTGAGATCAGCAATCATTTCCTAATCACATTATCGTTAGCTTCCGCGGGGAGTCCGGTGGGAGGAAAGAAAAACCTACACTGGTGAGGTTCCGATAAGCCCGAATAAAATAGCCCTGGCGACCCTGTTCATGGAAAGTCAGTGACACCGTTTCGCAGGAGGATCTGGTTGATGAATCGCTGGACACTGTCGTGATTTATACACTAAGGAAACATCGGGATACGGACATTATGGTTTCCGGGTCTTACGAGCGCATCATTTCCAAGGTAACGGCATATGTCTGCTTGGATAACTTCCCGGCTGATCCCATCACCGGGAATAAAGTACTCATTCTGCCGCTCCGGGCGTGCATATCCAGTCATTTTTTCCAGGGAAACAGGGAGGTCCGGTATTAAGGTAATTATCACCAACGGGTCCAAGTGGGCTCCAGGGAAAATCCGGTCAAGTTATGGGTAGCCGACGGGTCCAGAAACGGGAGATCAAGGCCGATGAAACCCTTGGGGAGCCGGCTGGGAGAGAGAAGAAAAGTACAGTCAAATCAAACTGTGTCCAAGGGAGAAAAGTCCAAGGCTGATGCGGTGACGGCAGCAAGTCGACCTTCTCTTGTGAGTCACTGGCACCCCACGATGTAAAAAAGGCAATCCCAATAGTTTGTTCTAAATAGGGCCTTTCACGTGGCAATCACCAGTGGAGAATCAATGAATCCGAAATCCTGGGAAAGCAGGTCTTTTTGTCCTGGAGTTGTGCGGGTTTCGAAATCTGGCTCTCCTGAACACGGACTGGTCTTTCCAGTAGAAATCCGAATGGGGAGGAACTGGTGAGATCGTAGGCCGGAGGAATATATAGTTGACAGAGAAGCAGAGGGAGGCGGGAGAGGAAGAGAGAGAGAGAGAGAGAGAGAGAGAAATCGACCAGGATAGAGGATATCGGGAAGAGGTGTTGGGAGACGATCCGCGTCAAGTCTCTCTAGCTGTTGAGGGTCCTCTGTTCAACACGGCTGTAGTGTACCTGGGGGGAAGGATCCTTTATTTGCCTTTGTGCTGGCGAGAAATGCCAGAGTATGGATGGGGGGAAGAAGAGAGAAAGGGAAGAAGAGAGGAGAGAGGGAAGAGGAAGAGGAAGAAGACGGACGAGAGAGCGGGAAGAGGGAGGAAAATAAGAAGCGGAGAGGAGAGTGGGAAGATAAGGCCGAGGGGAGGCAGCAGAAGAAGGAGGAGGGGGGCAAAGAAGCCGCCAGTGATGTTAGTCTGTGGTGTGGGCAGCAGAACGAGGGCTGATTGATTGAATCCACGATTGACAGGCCGAAAGAAGGATGGTGGACTGACGATGAAGGACGGCTGCTGACTGGTATGACCGCGGGGCCTAAAAAAGTTAGCCGGAAAGGAATAATAACAACAATAACGAGCATGGTTGGGCGGTTGGGCCGGGGCCTTTTGGGCTGCTGGTGTTGTCTGGTGCCACGACCAGCATTGACTCCACCGGCCCGGCGATTAGACAGCAGCAGCATGCACCTCCCAGCCAGGTTTAGTGCCTGTCTGTTGCCGCCGGAGAGCTTTCTTTTTCTGTTCTTTTCTTTTCTGTGATAATAATAATATTATTATTGTGGGTTTTTCTTTCGGCTCAGAATTCTCGTCGGTGTTTCTTTTGGGGCCGACAGTGACCGAGAAATATACTACAAGTATATCTACTATATGTGGAGAATTCACAGCAGATCATACGGACAACATGCACCGAGGAGGCCCGAACCAGTAGCTAAGTACCTACAGAGTCACATAAGTCACAGATACTTAGCTATGTACGGAGGAAGGTGACCATCAGGTGGAGAGGTCAGTGGCGGGATGGATCTGCCCATCTATTGCCCTGATGGCGTTTCTGCCTTATGCTGGGAAGATTCTTCACAACTCACCAGACTGAAAGAGATTCACCACCTCATGCGATGACTCAGCCAGAGACTCCGTCATCGGGAACAGGAAGGGGGTGTCGAGTAGGACAAACCCACCAGGAGGTTGAACGGTGGGTGCATGGATGACAGAGAATACGACGATGAGGTTCCTGAAACCCAATCCAGACCTGGACAGAGCCAGTCCCAATTAATTAAGTATACATAAGAAAAATGAAGAAACCCAATCGTCAACAAGAGCACGGAAGACGCAGAAGAATTTTCTACATCTGCAACCTCAACAGAAGGTAACTAACTATTGTAGTTAGTCGGTAAGTCCTTAGGTAACTAAGTAACTAGTTAAGTAGATGGTTGGTACCTGAAGGCAATGGCGGGGCAGCCAAGGAGTGGAGGGGGAACCGATGCAGGTTGGGCAGAAAATCCATTCTGACCTTACGTGGCGGTTTGGGCAGAGAAGCATCCAGCAGTAGTGACTAGTTTTTATTATTTATTTTTTCGTCAAATAGTTACAATGTATATCTCCAAAGCAAATGATCTCCAGTTTCAAGGCTCCAGCCCGCCCCAGCTCCAACCAGACTGCAATGAACCATGGTTGAGAGTGTGATAATGGATGCATGTGCAAAGTGCCCTCAGGATGTATACTCCTTAGATAGTCTCCTGCCAAATCGTTTTTCTCCCCGTGTCTCTGAGGCGTGACTCTCGTCTCTCCAGGGTCCAATCGTCTCATCGTTCGTCCGTCATGCCCCGATGCCCCATCTGCCTGGCAAGATCTCATTCCTCAAGACCGCATCACTAGGCGCTTCCACAGGGCTCGAATGGCGGTCAAGCGCCCCAGGTCTCTGGCGCGTCTGGCGGAGTCTCCATCCCCTACTCGAATGACAGTTGTACAGGTGTCTTCGATGGCGCTGCACCGGCTCCAGTAGAGCTGCAGCCTGCACCTAACATACCCGTCCCTGCTGAAGACTTTCCAAAAATCGATCGGACAACGCTACGAATCTGTACGATTTCCCCCTTGTCAGACGCCTTCCTGTCTGGCCCTCTCTTACTGTAGGAGTAGACTCAACCTGCATTTCGCGCGTACAGGATCGCTCCACGCTGGATGCAGTACCCAGGGTGATCTCATCTCCACAGCTCCGTCTTTGATGCATATGGTTCATTTGGGTCACTGCAGAGCTCCTGAGTCTGAATAGTGGCACCCTATCGTCCATCGATATTCGATCGAATGGCCCTGAACCGGTCTTCTTCAAATTGGCTGTAAGATAGGGTAACATAAGTCTATGTGCTCACTGGTTGTCTTATGTTGCCTCCCCCATTGTGGCCCTTTTCTCACATAATGCCCGGTAAGCCTGTCATTTGGAATTAAACCACCCCTTGCGATGGTTGCATGATAACACCTTTCGGGAGTCAAAGTCAATCCCTGTGCAGCACTGTACAGGTACTCGGTCTGACCAGAGGCATCTCCCCGTCAAACCACTACACTACTCGAAGTCGTATGTCCTTACGACAAGATTGCGTATATCCAGCCTTGCCTACTCGCTACAGCACTGTACACACGAGACCGATGACACGTGTGACCGTCTACGAGCTACGAGAGATGGACGATCACGTCTGGTCGCCGCCCCGACATCATCTCAATGTCCCTTCGCTTCGGAGATAGATCTTCCCTGACCGACTCGACATTCAACACGTATCACGCCTCGAGGTTCTTGTTGCAATGACTGTGAAGAGGGCGTGCGTATTTCAACTCTGGTAGAACGGTGATCGGGGACCAAGTGGCCTGCCGACACTTTCATATCCAGCTTGGGTACCCCATGGCACGTACCCCATGGCACGAATACTTGCGTAGTTTCCTATAGCGAACATAAAGATTGACAGGCTAAATCAAGATCGATTGGACACTCTAGGCTCGGTGTGAATACGTGCAATCCTATATTATTCGTCGAACTTTCTCATGTTTTCCACATCCCCTATATATATATATCTGTACATGGAAATTTACGCAATGGTCTGATCTCTAGCCCGGGATCGACTTGACCACCATGTTACAGTTTCTTTATAATGGCCCAGTGTAACATCGAGTGCATGTTTGCAATAGTCAAGGGTTCTCTTTTTTTTGTCACTGGCAAAAGAGAAGTGTGTTCTGGAGATTCTATGACCCCGCGAAGCTCCTGTTCCACCGCGAATCCGGACGGCTTCTAGAATTACGCTGTCGATGTGTCCAAACACATGGACAAGATGGTGGTCAATCCTCAACTCAAACGTCACTACTATGACTTCCGTCGAACCGCTGGGACTTTGTTTTGCATTATACAAGTACGTCCACAGCACCGGCACAGAATCAATAGAGGAATTTGCTGGTGGTCAGGGTCATTGCAGAATATTTAATCGCTTGGTAGAAGCAAGGTTCATTCCCTCAAATGATGCCTTTGCGTGATATGAAACATTTTCTTCGCGGGAAATTCATAAGATGGAATCGCAAGATGTTTTGGTAGCATTTCAGATTATGTTCGTAATATTTTTCTTATCCAACACTAATTCAGCCAAAAGGCAGTCGAGTCTGGCCCTTCTCTGTTTTGCTGCGATTACCGCGACCCGATCTGCCACGTGAATTGGATGCGCCTGTGTTGTTTAAGGAGCGCTCTGCCAGCTGAGAGCTTCTGACTGCTTGCCTTTCCTCAACCTCAAGGTCTTTCGCAAAGTGCCAGTCATTATGCTCATCTTTTTCATGCGGTGGAAGCAACTTTCCACACCGATCGCACGTGTAATGTTCCAATGCGGCCGGCGACTGAGCGTCCAGTTGAGACTGTTCAGGCAGACTTGCAACGTTTGTGCTGTCCGCAATGGCTTCTTCCGGCGAGACATCTTTCGGTTCATCTTCGCCCGGAGATTTTGTGAAGAACCGGCGTATTCCATCATCGTTTACCTTTCGCCGTTTATCACGAGGCTGTCCTTCTAATGACCCATCAGATTCGAGAGTCCGTGTAGATGCCCCAGAAATCTTGGCCTGCTCGCCTCGCAACAAAAACGCGTCTATTGCTTGATTTTTCCCAGCACCATCTTCAAAACCGCCAACACTCAGGGATAGGTTGGCGCAAGGCCAAGCACGGCCATCTCCCACAACCTGGCGGAGTAGTGTCTTGCCAAGTTCAAAAAGCATCGTCTCATCGATAGGCATTGATCCCGGGATTGGGTGTTGGCGTGAACGGACCTGGGCGTTCTGTCTGTGATGCAAGGCAATTGTTCTTGGACGGCGTCTATTCTCAAGCACGCCATCCTCAACAAGTCGCCCATAGATATCAGCAGCAAAGATACGCAGCCATTTTTCCGCCTGCTCAACTGAATTGATGCTCGGCCGGAATGACTTTGCCGAAAGCATAGATTTGATCTGTGTTCTGGGGTTGACCTCACTTCTGTCCTCTCCGCGGATGATGCCATACAACCACAGAGCGGTGTCATCGTCAAGCTTGGCTCGCAGCTGCTCAAGCGGAACTTGGAGGAGATCCCCCACTTGTTCGGTGCCGAAAAGAGCAGTAACCTGATCGCCCAGCTTACCTCCCAGCATTCTGATTTTGGTAAACTTGAATCCACCGAGGAAGTTTTGGACTGCACGATTCCGTACAATGGTCTGTTTGTTCGGTTTGTTACTCGAGCTCCCCAATTTCGCCATCATTTTGTTCCTCGCGATCCCCGCGGAGCAAGTATATTGGAGTTTATTCCAAAGAGCCGTCCGGAGTGATCGTACCACTTCAGACCCAACGAGCATTGCAATATCATCCCAATCTGGGTCATCGACCTCCGTCTCCGTCTTGTCCAGATCCACCAGGCAGTCTTCGGCGTTCCACTCCAAGGCGGTGGTCGGTGGACGAGGCAGAGATGCAAACTTGTCATCGCCCTGTGGCGCAGCACGCAATTCAGGGTACCGTTGGAGCAAGACACCATAAACCAGGGGTGATAAGTCAATGAAGACCTCGTCAATACTGGCCTTTTCGAGGGCTGCCTGCTCAACCTGGAACTGCGACCCTAGCCCTCGCTCGTCGTCCAGCAGATCCGCATGCCATCTCGACAGCTCCTCTTTCATAACCTGCAGGATCTTCCGAGATTCCATCCGGTACGGGTCCAAACACACCTTATCCGTCCCGATATTCCTGAACGCGTCCTCCCTGTAGGCCCATTTTCCGCCCTCGCCCTCGCGGAAGGTGGCAACGTGCTGTAACACAATCTCGGGACACAGCTTCTTGGCTTCCGCCGCGGTAATCATGCGCGTAATCCCAAAGGCGCGAGCAGGGTAGTTGATGGCGATGAGGGAGTCCCATTGTCGCACCGCCAGCGGCTGTTCCCGCGGCGTCTGCAGCCGCACCATCTCACACTGTGCATAGAAGGCATCAAGATCGATATGGGCAATCACCCGGAGGGGAGAGGCCGTGCTTCCCTGGCGGAGGAGCTGGAATTGGCGGTAGGTGTAGCAGGAGTGGTGCTTCACGGAATCGCTGGGCGACGACGACGCGGCGAACGGTTCTGGGGAGCTCGGCATGTTGAGGGTGTCGGTGATGTCGTCATGGCTGGTTGGGAATACCGCGGGGAACTGGCACAACTTCCCGTCTATTCTTTGATGACATATGCGCGAGGCTGTCTCTGTATTGCCTGTCCTGAGGATCCGTAGGTACTAGGTAGTCTAGCTGGGATGGATATTATCGCATTCACGTGACGTAAACCGAAGCTACTAATTTAGGATTAGCGTGTTCTTCCTGTCTCTGTAGGTATACTATCCAATGCTGCGCTACTTCTGAAGGTTCACATTATGACTAAACTTCACTTTCATGTGATATTTAGAGCGGAGGAGAAAATAGGACGCATTAATCAGATAATTTTATGTCCACGATATCTCCCGGCCGCCAATTATTTACATCCGAGATCATCTTCTCTCCTTCTCCAAGAGAGAAGTAAACCCCAGCCCTTTCGCACGTCTGCTGAAGGCCTGTCCATTGCTTTATGAACGACTGCTGAAGGCTAACAAAGGAATCGTATGGCTCCCTCGACGCAGGAGAGATGAGTAAGGATTGCAAGTTGGGAAATCGTTCCGCCCGCTGAGCAAGCAGATCCTCGAGGTTGGGGACAAGCAAAGCACAGTCGTTCTCGTGACAGTCCGCCAAGTGCAAATGCTTCAAGCTCCGGGGCAGGATATCCTTTAGCATAACGACATCGTCTCTCTCCATGGGCTGGAGGTTGAGGAGGTTTCTCGCGCGAATACGCAAATCCCACAGCTTGGAGAGGTCTGCTAATGAACCGAACCACCGATCATGGGAATTGACATCAGTAATGTCTCTGTAATCGCGGCCGTCTTGGATGGGGATGGAGGCATGACCCAGGTGGTTTAGATGAAGAACTTCCAGGCTGTGCTTCTGCGTCAGGAGTGCTGTGTGGAAACACCAAGGCCGAAAACTGGGGTCTAAATCAGCGAAATGCTGTGCCTCCTCGTTCGATACCCAGATCATGTCGTTGGTGTGCTGGTAAACGAAACACTTGAGGTTGGCGCAAGACGCAATAAAATCGGCCATTCCATATCTTCCGTTACAGAAGTAGTCCAGCACGAGGGACTCGACCGGCGACGTACCAGGGGCGGGGAGGAAGGCTGGATGATCAGCCACTTTGTAGAGCGTTTGAGGTTCCTGCACTGGCCCAAGTCGCAGCGTGCGAAGGGAAGGCAAATGGAAAAAGGGAAGGTATTCACGGTGATTCATAACGACAGAGAGATCGCGCCATGTGAGGTCGAGGCTCTCCAAACGCTGTAAGGCCGAGAGAGTGCTGGTATCAAACGGCGGTTGCTTCCACGCGGTCTTTGCAACAATCCTGCTGATCCAACCTTCAGGGCGATTATGACGCGCCGAAATCGCGGTCAGGCTGGGGAGGAGGGCAAGCAAAAGAGCAATCCACGCCTCGATCCGGTTTCTCGATAACTGGTAGCGCCACGCTTCCCATTCTACCGGCGACTCGCTGAGCAGATCTACGAGGTCCTGGACTGCCGGTCCTAATGCGAATTGTGCATCCAATTGCTTGACTTTCGGCACAGAAATGTCGACTGAAACCTCCCGAATCGAGGACCTTATCGCCAGGTTGGCTATGGCCGCCCCGACTAGACACCGAAGCTGAGACCATGCGATGTGGATCGAGCGGAAAGCAGTCGCAAGGAAAAGTGCACGCCATCGTTGACATACCTGAAGTAGGTGTAGTCGGTCGTGTAAGTCGGGAATCTCATGGATGATGGTAAGAACGATCTCAACTGGCAATCGATCCATTTTGCAAGCCTTGAGCATCTGTAATGGATATTCTGTTTAAGAAAGAGGGTCTACAGTATTGAGATGCAGGACAAGTCTATGCCTAAAGTAGTTAATTACTGCTGCGCCCCTTCAATAGAGAATGTCGCGATGGACGATATCTGGCTCTATCTTCATTGAACAACAATTTTAGCGCTTCAAGGAGAAACTGAGCTCCAGGCTGCCAAAAACCCCTGCCCGGTAGAGTATATAACTCTGACGGATAAATGCCTTCTTGCAGGTGTAGACAAGTTTGTTTGGGGCCCGATATGCGGCGTGACATCAGCAAACACAGCCGCGGGGCTCGTTGTTTTCGCTCTACACGAGCGAGGCGCACTCCGACTTCTTCCTCTTCTTCAGCACAAGGCTGTTCCCCATCTCACATGCGATCCTCTGAATTATTTGAATACTCCAGACCCTTCAGCGCCCAAGTTGCTTCGACTTGGATTTGCCGAGTTTCGCAATATTGAACCACCTCGTTAGACTTGAGATCGACCCCGCAGTGAGTGTAGCAGGCAGAATCTAGGCTTCCAATGCGCACGGCAGGCAATATATCGAGTCTGTCAACGCCATACAGCTCTACGGTGAGCACGGACAGAGCGATCGTTTGTCCACTTTTCGAAAAAGGACAGTCCCAATATGGCCCGGGGAGCCCGCACTCATGACTACGAAGACGAAGATGATATATACAGCGGGGAGCGAGATCCATATCGCTCTCGACCCCGACGCAGTCGCGATCGCCATTATGTGAAAGATCGGAGCTATGTTCGTCGGAATTCGATACCCCCTCCGATAGAAAAGATGGAAAGGCTCCGTGTTCGTGATCACCCGCCGCCTGACAGGACTCGAGACTATCTTGACGACGGACTGGCTGAAACGAGTGAAGTGGACGACATTGAGGTCCCACCTGAGGATTTGCTGAGTGACCTTGAGACTCCCAGAGGCTCTGGCCGCAGATCCTATGCACGACGCCCTCCGCGTGTGGTTGTCCCGGAGGAGGATTTGCTTCCTCCGCAGGATTCAGATGGCAGACTTACAGATACGGGGTCTGAGAGAGACGCACCACCCCGAAGGAGAGATGTGTACACACGGCGCCGCAGACGGACACGAGCACCCAAACATCAAGCAGATGAGATATACTCTGGAGGGGATGAGATGACACCTGAGGGCCATAGACGCGCTCGGAGTGGCCTCCGGTATCCTCCAATCTCGCGAAGACGACCGAAGCCTGGTTATCACACAGACCTTGAAGACGAAGACGACCATGGCATAGCTTTTCCTCCCTCCCGGAGCACGATAGTCAAAGGAAGGGCCGACTTGTGGCCAGGGGACAACAGGACCTTTGGAAATATCGACAGTCCAGAATCAATATCTCGGGGACACAGACGACCGTTTGAAAAACACAGTGATAGATTCGAACCAAGAAACCATGAAGAGCTATCGTCCCCCGAATCTGAAGACTCTGCAGAATTCTCGGGGGCTCCTATGCCCCCTATGCCTCCGGGTCGGAGTTCACAACACTTGCGTGTTCCCGAAGGTAAGTTGTCGTCTACACCTGAGATGATCAGTACGGATACTCATGCACTACAAGCTTTTGCTGCTCCACGACCGCCTCGTGCACCTAGCCCTGAAGTCAGTTTCGAGGGTCCAAGGATACAACTTCGGTAGTCACTCTATGTCGTCGTTTCCGGTCGATAGCAGCGCGTGCTGACATGTCTACAGGAAGGAAAGAGAAGACCTCAAGAGGGAAATACTCATTGAGCCACGGGAAGAGACCGGCATCCCATCTCCACTACGCAACCCATCGCCCGATATCCCCGGCCGTCGAATGAAAGAGAAAATTTCTATACCTCGCTCGAGGGTGGAATCTCCAAGTCGTGGACCCGACACCATGGCTCGGGAGTCCCGGCACAGCGACAATAGCATCGCTGAGCAAATCGCCGACGAGATTACCGCAAAAGAAGCAGCAGATCATTGGGCGATTGTGAACGCTGCGCCAAAATCTCAAAGCTCCGCCAGAGACCGCAGCACCAGCCAGGAAGCTCCACCCTCGCGCCATCGAGAACGGAAGATGAAGTTCACTGCGAACGATGAGCGACACTCGGGAGATGACACGGACTATGGTCGTGCACGAGTAGCGCGCCGATATGTCGGGGTGAAGGAGAAAAAGGAACGGCTCTGGACTGAAATCACGAAAGATTTGGTCGTGAAAGAGGCAATCGAGAGGATGGGGTTTGAGTATGAGGAAACGGTGACCTCTTACTTTATCTTCTCGTACCTTCAATATGTGCGTGCGCCCCCTATTGACTATATCAGTACGGCTGACAATGATGGATAGGACGACGTCTCGGCTTTGGTTGAACTGTCGGAGGATATTCGGGCTGCGCGTCGCCGACGCATTCAAGAACTGGACCGGAGGAGAGGTTCTGTACCTCCGATGCCTCTGCGAGATGAACCGTTAGTATCTATGGAACCTTCTCGGCGCCGACATCGGGATGGAAAGAGGCCGAAGGACCGGGAGATCAGAGATGATAGCCCGGGGAGGCGCGAGTACGAAAGACAGTAAGACTCTGCGAGATGGACACATGCACAATTGGACCCCGACACTAAATCGTTCTTTTCCTTCTGTAATGTGATGGATGTCTGGAGACGAACATGTCGTGACGGAGCATTGATCAAGTACATACATACGTTATGTCACGAATGGAAATACACGCGGAGCACATTACATTATGAGAGCCAAATAGAACAAGGACACAGGCTCAGATCTAAGACATCTGACGAAAGCAATCTAAATGCATGTACTATTTTGCTTCCAGACCTTGGGCCCTAGGTATCAGGGTTGTCAGCTGCGACACGGCCATTGCAACTGTTTCATTCAAGACAAGGATTGTGATCATGTGGCTATCCCTTCATGTTCTATTTACATTCTATCTCTTTCTCTACAGAGCATTGTATTGTTCATAGGAATACCAACCAGTCATATACTCGGGAATTATCTCCACGGCCGAGAACTCAGGTAGACGATAAACTTTGTCCTCGAGACATTCGTCATCAATAAGCCTAGACTTAGGTAGCTTTCAGCAGATGGGGCTGACTGTCCCATGGTACCGTCCATGGGCCATGTCTTTTATACCTTCACAGATCGATACTTCAAGTCAAGCTCGTATAGTCCAAATATAGGAACAATGGAAATTACAACCTCAGCAAAACGCCACAATACAAGTCGGTTCCACTCGGGACGGCAATATATTGCTACTATTTATACCCTCTCCTTTTCCCTTGGGGATGGAGTCACAGTCACATCCTGGAGATGGGACCTAGTAGAGGATCTGTGACTGCGTAAGGACGAGATTTAATAATGATCCCTCCAGTGCAAGGGGTCGTCAGAACCCAGCATGACCTTACTTCGCTTGTGAGACGAGCCACATTAATAATCATCGACAGTTTGGCCTTTGTAATCTTTGTCGCGATTGATGAGGCTTCTGAACAAAAGTAGAACCAAACCTTAGGCATGATTATAAAATAGGGTGTGTAATGTACAATGCGTGTTTATATTCATCCACCGAATGTACTATCTAGGGACCTATATACTAACCGTACTCTGTGGATATTCCATCATGGTAGGATGAGGGTGTAGCAGACGATGGGTAAATCCACTTGCGGGAGTGTCGGGGTCTGAAGCTGAAGCATGATGGCTTTGTGAGCTTTGCAAGGCTCGTTGTCCTTGACGGCATCGTCACTAGAAGTAGCTAGACAACGACAATTAGCTTATGGAAGTGGGAGTGGTATAGGTGCTAACAATAATAGGAGCGTTCGTCAATGGGAAGGTAAGTATGAAGCATTGTGAAGCGAATCACCCAATAGGGATTCTCTTTGCAGTTGTTGATAGCTGCTGATAGATCGACACAATGTCTACCCGCTGGTGATTTAACCTTCCACGGCTTTCGGCAAAAATCCCACTTCCGACCGATTTCTACAATTGTAGTGAAATTTGTGAACGAAGCCAGGGGGTATAGTTTGTACATAGAGAAAACTACCTGGATAAACCCTTGTCGTTATTATCATTCTTGGCCTCGAGGCTGGACCGTTGCGGAGGCTTTCCGCATACCGATCGGCTCAACCGGATATCCGGACGAGCTGTTTGGCTGGTTCACTATTTGGGCCTCTCAGGATAAATACTCCGAAGGTGCTCTCTCCATAATCTCTTCCATGGAATCGAGACGATCAGATTCGCATCCTCGCCCCTTGGTATTGGACAATGGACAATGGTATTGTCCATTTGTCCGGCCGAGCGACGTCCGCTGTCCCCGTCAAACTTGGAACCAGATGGAAAGGCGGGGTTCGCTTCTTTGGCTTGCAAGCTGATTACGCCCGTGTCTTACGGTCGTTGGCGTCACCAGTCTCCGTTCTTTTAGTTCGCAGTTTTGGTCGGCTTTATTGGTCGGAGAGGTTGCAAGTGACCCGGGAAGGTAATCCCCGCGAGCTTAGTTCCTCGCTTTGATGTTTTTATCCAAGGAAGATAGAATAGCGTGCATGTTATCACACCAGCATGTGGGGTACCTATGTTGCTATCGAGTAGCGTCCTGCCACTGACTAGGTAGAGCGGGGATGAAGCGATAGTAAAATGCGACCGTCCAGCATCATGAACCTCTCACTTGGTTCACCGTGGCGCATTCTTTGGCATGGCGTGCGAGCCTACTATGTTGGCTGGACGATGGTTGGACGATGTTCTGCACGTAAGGTCGGTGGGATCAGTAGAGCTGACAAGAAAGGAAATTTGGAAACAAATGCAACGCAGGGACGCGGGTTTGTTGATATAGTCATCGTTCTTTATTACTCGCGAGCCACGCTCTCCCATGGTTCGACATCCACACAACGTCGATCTCGATCGGAGACGAGGTCCCTTGTATTTTACACCCATCTGGCTTCTACTCGGAGTATTTCCCAGACTCCGTTATATTATTGACTGTCGGGTTTTGTACCTGTATAATCAGTGGGGGGACCGGCGACCTCAGCACGGTGATATGTGCGATCGTCACGTCAGTATGATGTACTTCGTCTGGAGATGCCAATCTTGGAAGCGAGCTAGTACCTTAGTGCCGGTCGCACATACTGGCCCTTGTACTATACTCTATGAGCTTGCGAGGGAGACGAATCCATAACCTGGCAGGTGGGCGCCGATAGCTCCGACCATGGGAGCATCCCCAAGACAAAAAGCATGATTTGTCGTGGATCGATTTAGATTTTTTTGTTGCCCGTGGATCCGGTGTGTACCTTAACCTTG
The DNA here is from genome assembly GCF_000149615.1 of Aspergillus terreus NIH2624. Classification (NCBI taxonomy): domain Eukaryota; kingdom Fungi; phylum Ascomycota; class Eurotiomycetes; order Eurotiales; family Aspergillaceae; genus Aspergillus; species Aspergillus terreus. The sequence continues at coordinate 849,252 of NT_165932.1, read as the reverse complement.
GACTAATCAACGGGATGGCCGGGCTGAAACCACCGATCCACCCCGTACGTATGGAGTAGTACGTAACTACGGAGTACTATGTTATCGCAGGTACGGCAAGACCAGATCGAAAGACATGCTGGTTCCGTGGTTAGATGGGACGATATCCGTCTCCATCGCTTCAGCCGCAGCCAAGGAATAATCAACAACACCCCCAAAGAGAAAATAGGACGGATAGCGAAGATTAATCAACATCTTACAAGGACTCCATATTTGCCCTGTGTTTGCGACTCCGTACCCGTCTAGACCCGTCCTTTCCAAGCGAAAGCAGCCGTGTATTCCGCACCGTGTCAACTCCACCCCGAGCCTGGACGGGCCAAGCCAGCCGTTGTCCTGTGCGGTGGCGAGTGCAGCCTGGTGAGGACGGTAATTAAGGATGATCCGTTCAGCCAGAGGCCTTTCATTTCCTCGCCAGCCAAGGCCAATCAAGGGGGTGCGATCTGCGCTGGTGGCCATGTTTCAAACACTGAAATCCTCGGGTATCGAGTGGCTGAAGCCGTACTCCGTAGATCGCTTTTCCCGGGCGTGATTGGCAATCGGGGCTTGTCCAGGGAGGGATTCGGGATTCTGGTGTCCAGCTCTGGCATTTGGTGATGGTGGTAATAATAATAACAATGGTGGATGATACGTACGCTGTAAGTCTGTATGGCGCATGCCCGGCCGTGTTGGTGTCAGACAGAGTGACGCGGTCGATGGGGAGACACCATGGGCTGTTCGTTTGTCGTTTCATGCATAGTATTATTTAGTTAGGTACCTGTCTCTAGAAGCCAGGATCTAGTTCTACCTGGATAGTTAGAGGCGGGAAGAGCTGTGCGATCCTACTTTAACACTGTCCTACTCTGTACTTTCTATCTATGTAGTCCTCCTGTTCTCAGATTGGGGATGTTGGCTGTTGTTTTCTTTTTTCCTTTTCTTTTTTACCTCCCTGTGGTGGCGCCACCCCCGTCAGCAGGCATACGTACTTGGCCCTGCTCCTCGCGTTTGAGTTATTATTGGATCCTGGTATTTCTCGGGGTGAGTGAGGACCGAGGCCCTTTGGGCTTCACAGGATATCCTATGTAAAGACTGGTGTCTCCATGGAATGGACGCTTTTCCGATCCTCTGTCCAACAATTATAATCCGCCGTCACCTGTCAGAGTCCTATGGACTTTTTTGTGACCGTTCAGCAAATCCCGTGGAAATAATAAAACCCATCCCAACGGCTGGTCGTACACGAAAAGGAATCTCCACTTTTCCTCCATCGAGCGGGTATGCCGGTAACCAATTTTCGTTTGTTGTTGTTTTATCGTTAGTAGCAAATCATTTCTATTTGTATCCGACCATTCGACTAGTAATGAAGCAATCCACCCAGCTCGATTTCTTCCGCCGATATTACTATGTACTCCGTATAATACCGGATCCATCGTAACCTCCCTCGTCATTCGTCCCCTCCCAAGAGACACTCGAATTCTTGGTGCATGCTTCTAGAACGGCTACTGGCCGCGGTGGTGGAACAGTGTCGGGTCTAAAACCCGCTCTTTCTTGTTGATACCACCACCTACTCCGTACAACTACCTCCTCTCTCTCTCTCTTCTCTCTTCTCTCTCTCCCTCAAAGATCTCTCCCTCTTCCTCTTCCTCTTCCTCTTCCTCTCCTCCTCCTCCTCCTCCCGGTCGCCCTGGCTCAGTCCAAAGTCTAGAGTCATTCTCTCGGCGTCTTCCCTTTCTCCCGTCTCTTCTCATTCCTTGTCGCCCTCGGCCAAATTCCCATCCCTGCCACCAAATCCTCCCAGCCTCGACTGATGATGCGATCGTAACCTAATTTGATCCATCGTTCCTGAGTGACCGGTCTTGCCTGTATTGGACGTGGTAAGGAATTTAAACTGTTGCTTGTGTATTTGTCCTTTGGGGGTTTACGAGTCGCCTGGTATGTGATACATCATTCCTCTCGCGCTTTGCTCAGTCCAATCCCCCAATTGTAGGACTACAGTCGGGTCCATCGTTGATCGACATCAGCTATCGTCTAACTAACTCGGGCGTTTAGAAGGACCCTCCGCGGGACGCAGAACAACTGTCAATCACCCGACTGTTACCTGGATCGGATCCCAATCGACCCGACGCTACTTCACCACCCATCAATGAATTGACAACCCTCGCAGCCGACTCCTGTACACTTCACCCTCTTCCGACCGGACTTTGGTGGCTCGGGTGGTTGGTCTACAGCGCCGTACTCTCGATACTCTAATTCATACCGCCTGATTGCACGCCTGATCCTGTTACTTGAGCCTGGGCCACCCAGAGACGAACTTAGACGCCGCGACGTTCCATCCACAAACTGACCGCGCTGGATCGGCCTTTCGCCATGAGACTCGAGCTCCCCGTCTCGTTGATTGCCCTGCTGGCATGCTCGACTCCCGTCTTCTCGACCCTCCAGTATTGTTCTACGGTGAACACCGGTTCGAAGAACGCTGGCAGTATGTTACAAGCTGCCTTCGACGAGATTCGATCTGACATTCGTTCTAGACTCTAGTATCTACCAGTCCAACGGTCTCTGCACGACACAATGCTCCTCGGATTATGCATTCGGAATCGTACAGGGAAGCGAATGTTGGTGTTCTAACATTGCTCCAAACAAAGCAACGAATGTCAACATCTCGAAGTGCGACCAGGACTGTCCCGGATATCCGGACGATAGCTGCGGTAGCACAACCGATGGCCTCTATGGTTATATCGCAATGGATGGTCACAACCCTTCCGGCACGGCAACCGCCCCTACGTCCTCCAGTACATCCACCAAAACCTCGGTATGTAATCACGTCAATCCCGTGACACTCGAGTTTGTTTCGCAGGCAGGGTACTGACTCTTGGTAGAAAACCTCCGACAGCTCCACTGGAGATGCTACAACGACCACCACGGGGAAAACCTCCGTTGAAACACACGGCGGCGTGGTGAAAACGATCACTGTTCCAAACTCTCAGCCCACATCATCATCGACCGGATCATCCAACAACGATGATAGCTCAAGCTTAAGTGGAGGAGCCATTGCGGGTGTGGTGGTTGGTTCTGTGGGTGGCTGTGCTGCCATTGCCGCTATTATCTTCCTCGTCATTCTCGCACGACGCCGCCAGCGATCCCCCAGTCCCGACGGGAGCGTCCAAAACATGCTGGTTGACGGCCGGAACAGCAAGAGCTCGCAAATGAGTTTCATGAGGGGCGTCTCGGACAATCACAGCCACACCTTATCGGCAGGGTCATCAATCGGTGGGCGCCTTCCAACGTTCACCGATAACCGCATGAAAACGGACACCGTGCTTTTCCCCACCGGCCGTCGTGCTAGCGACGTATCCCTTCAGGACAACGAAGACTACTCACGACCAGTCCTACGGGTAAGTAATGTCCTGTATCAATCGAACATCTGCCTGTGACTGACACCTAACTAGCTTACAAACCCCGACTAAGTCTACCATCCTGGCCTTTCTTTGCGTCTCGAATCTCCTATGTCTTCTTGATCTGCGCGTTCGGCGATTCTAGCGGTCTTATGATACCCATATCCATTTGTCGCATAATATTCTTTTTCTTACCTTACGCCTCGAGAGACGCGAATTGTCCGGAGGACTCTCAGGACATGCCCTATGCCGACTGAGGCGCACGGTGCTGGGCATATTCAACCGACGTTGCTAGCTCGTGCATTGGTTCCTAGCCTCCATTGGTGGATGGTGTTACATTCACGCTTGTTCACTGCCATCACCCAAGGCAGTTGCGCCATTGGGGTCTCACCAGCTGCGCTGCAGCTCAAGTACATATGTTAGTGTGGTTGTGTGATTGCATCAGGTTTATTTTATTCTAATTGCGAGGGTCATATGATGCATTAAATAGCATGGAATAGATTGGTGACGGATGTTGTCATCAGAAGGGAATTTTCAATCTTTAATTCTATAATGGTGAAATTGATAACATATTGAACAGCAGTGCATTCAAGGGAGGGTTACTGTCTATCATCTACGTGTTAATTAGGCCTCTTTCGAAGTCAATATCATGAAGAGGATTTCATGACATCGTGGTCACACCCATTTTAGTTTCTGATCCATGCTGCAGGACAATGGACGTCCGATCTCATTATGAGAGCAATACAACAATACCCTCACCTGTCAGCATAACGTGCCCCAGCTCTTGAGCTCCAGAAGATAGTATTCGTCTCTTCCATGGCCACCTTCCGGCTGGATCTACAGCGGATATCGGTACCTGACTTTCAGCCAGCGACGCACAATTGAGAGAATGCTTCTATAGACAGCTATTTCATACATACCTAGTAAACATGACAAGGTCTTTGTCCCCGACCTGTACAGCGTCATGCACACAACACCATACTGTTCCACCCAATCGGGCAACCAACCATGCCAGCAGTCACGCTTGACTAAGATCCAGACCATCAAGCGCAGCATACATATGCCAACAGTATCGTTGCAGTAAGGGTGGTAGTTCATATCAACTCCGGCACCGCGCAATATCCGCAGGTGTTCTCTCGTCTGAAAGGCAGACTAGAAACGTAGGCTCTTCCTGGCTGTGGCATCCCATCGGGTCGTTTCAAGGATTTGCGGAAATAGATGTATGAGCCCAAGTCTTTTCAAGTCGTCCTGAGGAAAGCAAACATCCAGGTTGGAACCATCATTTAGCATTTAAGTATGGATAACGGGGTAGTATCCTCGGTTTATGGTAGGAGACACATGACAGCACATGACTTCTGGGACAGTTTTCCCCTTTTGGGTAACGTTCTCTTGTGACACTCTTACCTGTTCGGTCCATGCGATCCCATATCGAGGATCTTGTTTCTCGACATCCGTGAGGGAAGGTGTCCAAGATGACTTGTTCATGGAATAGTTACTTCAGCTCAGGATCTCTTTTCACGTCTCATATGGTGCCTTCTGGTAATTTCGAGGGAGATCTTTCGATCCGTGCAAAGTCACACACTGCAACCCCCGAGCACCCAAGAGAAAGATATCTCCATCGAATGCGATGCGGTTGATTTACAGCCTACCAGGTCTTTTCTTGGATGCCTTTGAAGATCATAACAGCTGCTATGGAACTCTTCCAAATACGTCTGTGTCTCCCAATTGCGGTCTTCGGAAAACCCCAGGGAATGGAGGGACGATCGAGATAACCATGGTTATCATGCCCATATCGCACCCCAGAGATGCGGGGAACGGCTTATCTGTGGTGTCATCTGCAACTGTGCACCGATCAGGTAAAAGCTTTCGAGAGAGGCCTATCTGAGAAGCCAGAACCGAGGCTTGGAGTCATTTGGTGCTTATCCCATCCTCACGCTTTAACGTGGTTGGGGTATTAATTGCGAGGCTGTCTTCTATCCACCCTTTAAAGACTTCCTCCGCACTATGTCCAAGTCAGGGCGGTACACCCTTTCACCCACGCATCATAATAACACGGAATTGATGATGGACACCATATGGCTTTTGGGTCTTTTTGCGGTCGGGCTGAGTGGCCTGTTCATAGTATGGGCTGAACCCCTCCTGCGCAGGCTATACTTCCGAAGTCGCAGGACATCAACAAGCGCGACGCCGCCTCGTTCGTTATCTCCAGAAAAGAGCCCCTGTGGGTATACAGATACCTTACCACCTCCGCGTCGTCAAGCTCTTGCTTCACTGAAGGACGAAGCGTCATGCAGGGACATTCCGGCAAGCCACATTTGCGAGAACATCCTACCAATGACGGCAGATTACAGGACTGCCCAGGATGGGACTTACACTCCGACGGGGTTCTCAGTCGCGGAAATAAAAGATCTAGGTGACTTCCCAGACTATGCAGCGCTCAGTGGAGTCCCACTGCCTCGGGCTTATCATGAATTCGACATCGACAAAGCATTGCCGAGGCCGTATCGGCCCTTCAGATGGTCCTATCACCAGACAATGTGTAAGCTCCGCGCATCACCATACCAGTGGACAGACTAACGCGGGGTCTTTCCAGCCCTTACGAAACTAGAGACAGACTGGTGGATCGAGCTCGAGAATAACTACAAGGAGCGGATCGCACAGCGCAAGGAACTCTATGCGAAGTACGGAAGCGCAGTGCTTGCTTATCTCCCGGGCTCCCAGCTGGCTTGCAAGGAGCTCATGGAAATGGTCATCCAGTTCCTGTGCGCTCGCTATCCTCAATATTTCTCCTTGGCGGATAGATACATCCTCCACAATCGGATCTTGGGAACGGCGGAGGACGTCCGATCGAAACACCCCCTCGAGATTCTCATGGACAATGTGCCGGAGGATTTCGCAATTATGATGCGCGACGACAAGACGGGGTGCTATTTTTTACGCGCGGGGGTGATCTGCTCAGCGTTGGGATGGAACGTTGGCACAAAGATAGGGCTTCAGCTTCATGAAATCCACGAGCCAATCCCGGATTACAAAGAGAAGATGCAATTCTCCATGGATCGGTACGTTTCTTCCTCGGAATACCCGTACAGCACGTCTTACAGACGCATATAGGTTTTTCACGAAGATGCCGTGCGACAAGCCCATCCAGCGCGGATCATGGGGTCTAGAGATCGGGAAGCCCTTGTACATGCCCAAGGGAGATCCCCACGAGACTCTCCGGCTGTCGCAAAACCCCGGTCTTGCGCTGGAAGACTGTCACCTACGAGTGGACTGGCAGACGCTTCGCCGGCTACCCTTATCGGCGGGCATCGTGTTCAATTTCAAGGCGCTTTTCACACCAGTGGCTGAGTTCCGGGACGAGCCGTGTATTCCGGCGTTGCTGGTGAAGATCATGAAAGAGGGGAAGAGGAACTTGATGGAGTACAAGAACACCTGGCATGTGGAACATGTTGTTCTGCCGAATCTAGAGAAATGGGCAAAGGAGCAGGAAGAAAACGGTCTTGTTCCACACGGCTGGGAGGTTGCTACCTTGGATGATTCGCCGTGGTTCAAGAATTGGCAGGAGAAATGGCACCGTCAACAGGGGTTTTAGTGTCATTTGGGTATATTGGCATGATAGTATTCAGTCATGAGTTGTCGCAAATATGTACATAATAAAATCACACATTCCTTGCAGGATACAAGGACGAGGACGACCATGACAGTAGCATCATCCTGAGTTCCGTCTTTATACAGCTCTATACTGCGTTGACGTGTTTTCAGGACGAGACACACTGGCTTCAAATCCGGCGCCGAGGGTATAGGTTCCGGTAGCGCGGCTCGCTAGCCGGACTGGCGGCGGGACGTCCATTTGACAACCGTGAAAAAGTTGACACAAGGGGTCAAGTCAGTGGACTAATCGACCAGATGACCATGGCTGTGATCAGACGACATCCAAGTCGAAAGGGATAGCATGCAGACGGCCTAGATTCAGTCTTCACCCGCACTTCTCGACGACCGAGCCTCACTCGCTCCATCATCATTGTTTCCCTCACTTCCGTTATCGTCATCCATTTCCTCCAGCTCCGCCGCCAACGGACTCACACGCTCATCGAGCAGATCCAGATCCTCCAGCTGTTGCCGCGGAGGCAGCTTCCACAAACTCGTACCACAGACCCGATCCTTCGTCAGGAGATCATCAACAAACTGATCCATATAGGTCAACACGACGGAGTCGCGCACGCGGCGCCTCAATTTCCGATAGTCCAGCAGGAGCGGCTCCAGCGTCTTGTACACGTCGACCGCATCGAAGGTCAACCGCACGTAGAACGCTGCCAGCGCTCGCAAGTATTTGAAGTCGCCCCGCTGCTTGACCACCCCGTTCTGAGCCTGCTCCTCCGCGGTCTGTTCGTCTTCGTCGTCGCTGCCGGGGTCGGTGAAATTCAGGTATTCGAGGATGATTTCACGCTCGGGGTTGAGCTGGAGGAGCTTGAACGCGAGACAGAGGAACGGGGTGGGCTTCTCGGCGACGCCGTAGGTGCCTCCGAGCGCGGTGAGTTCGGCGGCCCGATCGCATAACGTTGCGGCGTTCAAGCCGAAGCATTGTTCCTTCCAGTAGTAGGAGTCTGTGATGCGATCGCGGACTGCTTTTTCGAAGAGCGTGGCTGGGTTGACGCCGCGGACTAGAGGTCCTTTGTACCCTCGATTGTCGAGTAGCGTGCTTGCATCTGCGCGATGGGTGGACATTGTGTCTGACGGAGGATCGCAGTGGTGTGAATGGATACCTGGCCTAGCTGTGGCGGCGGGCTGAAGTCGCGCGAGAAAGAAGTCAAGCTAGGTTCTTGGCGCGATACCAGGTGCCAAGACTTTCTTATCGATAGTCGCACCGACAACCATCTGCAGGTAAACCAAGCAAGCTGAAACGTCATCTTGTCTCCCCTCACAATACATTGTACACTTGTTATGTGAATCCACTTCGGATACTTGTCGATTCTGAGTATATAAAGACAGCAGCTGTGTTGTTAGAGAAGCCTATACATTGCGTGGGGCTCGTGTTTGCATCTGTCCGTCGCAGCGCCAAGGGACCATGCACAGTACACTTCACATACCGGTGCAAAGCTTCAAATGACCTGACAATGGTCCTTCTCACATCCTCCACCGTGTCCGTCATCGTATCCACAAGCGTGGTTGCCCTGTTTACTATTGTCCTCTTCCTATCCGGCTACGTCTTACAACAACAGTCCGTCCGAAACATCCAACATGCACTGCGACCTCAGCACCATGACCCCATCGCAGGGCACGGATCTTCAGGATCGTCACACCAGAAAAGAGATCAAACTCTCCTCTCTGAGATAGTCCCCGATACGCAATCACCCACATCCCAGACAGAAGGGAACTACGCATATCTCCAACTCCTCTCCACCCCAAACCCGTCCGACATCTGCTCAGCGATTCTCTTCTTCAAACAGCTCTCCACCAACGGCACCGCCATCCAAGACCGCCTCTTCATGTACCCGCAAGAATGGGATCTGGTGCCGTCGGAGAAGCTCGCGGAACCCGTTGCCACGGCGCTCGCCTACCTCCGCGCCGCAAGCCTCAAGTACGGCATCTGGCTCCTGCCCATCGACATGACGGCCGCCACCTCCGCCGGCTACGCTCCCACCGACACCAAGCTCCTCCGTCTCGGCCAGATCCAGTTCATGCAGTACGACAGCGTGCTGTATGTGCGCGCCCCCGGGCTCCTGCTGGACACGGGCAAGCTGGACCAGGTGCTTCTCTCCCGTCCGCTGCCAGGGAGACACGACAAGACCAGACCGGAGTCGTTCAATAACGAGGCGTGGATCCCCATGCCACTGAAGCCGGCGCGAGATGCGGACCTCCCGCCTGTCTATCTGATTACCGTTAATAATGTGGAACATGGCCATATCGAAGCGCGCGGTCATATACCCAATGTCGCGGTCCCTGGCTTTGGGGGGCTTGTGACCGGGCCGTGGGGAGTTCCCTCGTCGGAAGCGGGCGATGGGTCCACGGAGCTGCCAGGTTATGTGTATTTTGAGCGTGATGAGGAGGGCCATGTTCGGTGGGCGGATAATCCACTGTTCGGCTCCTGGAGAGCTCAGCAGTATGAAGTATGCGAAGGCCTGGACTTGGATTATGTGACGTATAATGATGTGTAGCGGCTTTTTGTTTTGTTTTGTTTATTTTGGACGGAGTATCCTGGGTATGTATCCGGGTGACTGGTATCAGTGGCGTTAATTGGGCTGGGTGGTTATATTTGCCTATCATGTTGCTTCTGTTCGCGCATATTAGCAATCAGACACTTTTATGAACTCACATATTGTACGCATATATGTCATACGGCTGAACGGTGAAATATGTAGAAGATCTTTAAGAGAAGGCAATCAGTGTGCCAGTAGGGATATCATCCTCAAACATTATCATAAAGCATACAGAGTATTAACCAGCCCCATTAACAGACAACAGACACCGCTCATGCTCCGGGTATAATACACAACGTGCAATGGTTCAACGAGGGACTCCAATCTCATACCCCAGCAACACTTCCGTAGTGTTGCCCTCCCATCCTCGGTTACCACTCGTCGACACCATAAACCGACATGCTTGGTCGACATATAACTGAGAAACCGTGCCGGTTCGATGACCCGGGATAATCAGGAAAGGCACTGTGGAATGGCGCGCATGTTGCTCGTGTTGCAGATCATAAAGCCGAAGGATATCATGAGATGCACTGAAGGACAAATAGGTTAGTCATTGTACAACACGAGTTCACTGCACTGAAACTAGGGAATATTACCAGACAAGATGTCGCCCGTTGGGCATGGCCTTGAGCGCCGTCACAGGCCCACTGCCCTGGGGGAACTTGAAGACTCGTGTGGGATCCCGTAGCCCCTTGTGAAGACTAAACTCTTCAACAGTGCCGTTTCGACGACCAGCATAGATGTAGTTTCCATCTGGGGACCAGCAGGCATTCATGCACCACGGAGGGGAGTTGTACGGTGTGATGCGAGAGACAGGCTCGGGTTGTCGCCGGTCCCATACCCGAATGGTACCATCGATAGACGCAGCGAGAAAAACGTTATCCGAAGAAGTGCTTGACTCAGACTGAGAGGCGTCCTGGTTCTGAATAGGGGGCTCCAATTCTTCAGCATGAGGTAGCCCATTGACGACTGGCTGCGATGTCCCGTTTGGCATCGCCGTTGCTTGTGATTCTGATTGCTGCGTAGCTGCGTTTGCATCCGTATTTGAATCATTGAGATCCATTTGGGACGTGGGGACTTCAGGGATGCCATTCTGCTCGTCCATCGTGTCAGGCTCGCCGGGGGCATCGGCGTCAGGAAGAACACCGTTAGCAAGGGCTTTCCCGAATTCATCGTCTTCATACATGCCAAATTCATTGCCCGCGCCCCCTGCACCATCCCCTCCTGTGCCATCTGCATCTCCAAACAGCGAATCGGCGCCACCAAAAAGCGAGTCCGCCGGCGAGCCCGCTTGTTGGTTGGACGCATCACCAGCGTCGGTTTGGTCGTTTGCGCCGTCCGTAAAGTTAAAGCTGTTGTTGACACTGGCTTGGTTGTTCGACGAATATGTCCCATTAGTTTGTGGGATCTCTGTCGAATCCTTCGGAACCGGTAGACTAGACTCTGGGCGGATCTCCATTGACGAGATTTGGCCGGCACTGCCACCAAACGTTCGTCTCGTCTGGCCCGTGTTCAAATCCCAGTCGAACACCCTCTTATCCCATCCTCCAGATAACAATGTCTTCTCATCCGAGGTCAGACTTAATACGGATACAGCCGACGTATGTTGCTGGAGGAGCGCCAGCTCCCTGCCTTCGTCGTGGCGGACCGATTGTAGACGGATTGCGCCGGATTCCAGGCCAGATAGCAGCCACAGACCCTCGCTGTGGCTCGCGAGCGAGTATACCGGCGATACGGAGTTTCCATCCATATTCTCCCAATAGGTCATCACCACGCCGGCCTTCACAACGCTGTCCACAAACGGGTGTCGCTGGGCCACAGTCAACATCAACTTGCTGTTGATCGAATCCACCCAGTTGAACTTCCGCACGTATCCATCCGAACCTCCGCTGAACACCCATCTCATATCCGCCGTGGCAGTCACAGCGTTGATCGAAGTGCTGTGAGGGGCCGCGGTCGTCGGCACAATGTCATAGGTCGAGGCTGTGAGGCATTCCGGACGCACGGAGGGGTGAAAGGCAGATACCGGATCAGTCGTTGTATTTTCGGGACCTTGGGAGGTCATCTCAACATCGGGATGGGGTTGGGACGCTGCGCCACCGCCCTCGCTGGCGTTCGACTGGCTCTCCGCGTCTGGGTCTCCGTCCGCATCGGCGTCGGCGTCGGCGTCGGCATCGGCATCGGGTTCGTTGTCGTTGCCTCCATCATCCACATCTCGCATCTCGTCTATCTCATTGTCGGAGCTACCATCCTGCGAGCCTGGAAGACAACCCGAGTTCAGCGACCAATGGTTGTATTAGGGTGTTGCGGAAGGGAGCTCACCTGCCAGATCGCGATCGTCGTCTTCTTCAATCGAGGCCATTGCTTAAACGGGGACTGCAATTCAGAGCGCCCGAGTCGCAAAGCACAGTAGTATACAGATTTGATGTGAATATTTATAGCGACAGGTCTGGGTGCCTGGAAGCTGAGGGGTGCGCGACAGGGTCTTAATCCGGACAAGGCACGAACAGCTGCAGCTCACGGATGCATCTCCTGATTAATCATACAGTCATTGACTTCGGGTCGTCGAAGGGCTGGGGGACGGAGCAGCCTGGAACCGTCAGCGCATTGAGTAGATGATCGAGGTCGAGAAACGCAGGCTGCCACCGGTAGGTCTGGAGAAGATCGCAATTCCGACCCCATCGATGCGCTCTATCGTCTTTTCCCCGGGTCACGTTGCCGCCGTTGCAGCCTGAGGCAGCAGCGGATCTCCGGCTGTCCTGATTCGGTTAGCGTCGACTGCACCAAGTATATCAAGCACTGAAAGTGACTTTGATGCCCTCAGATATCATGTTTAATTGAATGAAATGGAAGAAATTGGGAAACTAAAATGTAAGGATGGTATAACCATCGTAATACAAAGCTGAACCTTAGGGACGTCTACCTTCACTATGCCTCCAGGAGTAGAAATAATATGAATGACCGCAACTCACTAAGACGTTGGGTTGTTTATTCTGTCACTCCAGAAATCGGAAACCCACAGGTCTGTTGCTTTTGTTGTTTTTTGTTGTTTCCCTATAGGGACTGCAAACGCCGCCCTCTCTCCTCGTCTTCCCGTTTCCTCTCTTCCACCCACACCCTCTTCTCTCTTCCGTGTCACTCCCCCAGACCACTGACGATTTTCCCTCGAGAGGAAACATGTCGGGGGACTCTAACATAGGCGGCTGGGCTCATGTTGGGGAGTATCAGACCCGGAAGAGAACGGTATCCCTGAATACCGGCCCAATCGCACTGGCAAACAAGGATATTCAAACCTACTACGATCAGCCTGATCTTGAAGCCGTGGAACCATGGGTTCTGAAGCCCGAGATACCATCGGAAGAAGAGATTCTCGGTACTGACTCGGGAGATACTGTTGACCTAGCACCAAACAACATAGACGGCCCTTGGATCTCGAAAGAAGCTTACCTTCGGACGCATTACAATCTACTGAGGGAAGATTCAGTGGCTCCCCTACGCGACGCTGTGGCATATGTGAGAGAGAGACCACACATGATGGATTCGAAAGATGTCTCGATTTATGATAAGGTTCGTTCATATTTCGTCCTGAATATCGAATGCCTTTGGCCATACACTAACGCACCTAAGGTCTACGTTGTAGGACTCACTTTCGCGCAGCAAGGACTGGGTTTTCGCATCCAGTTTTCGACTCAGAGATCGGGTAAACGGATCCTTTGGGAGTACACCAAGCGATTGATTAGTGGGACCGTCGTCGCTCTATCTCCTGCGGCAGATGCCTTTCAGACTAAGTGCGTTCTCGCTCTCGTGGCTGCTAGACCCCTGGAAACTGTACAGCGACAGCCTCCGATGATCGACATTTATTTCGCTCGGCCAGACGAGGCAGATTTCGATCCCCATCAGGAATGGATCATGGTCGAGGCGAAGACCGGCTACTACGAAGCCTCAAGACACACAATGACAGCGCTACAAAAGATGAGTCGAGAAAAGTGAGCTCTCCCTGGGAGCGAAGTTGCTTAGTACTATGCTTCAGGAACACTACTAACTAGTGAGATAGATTCCCTCTTGCTGACAATATTTGCTTTCTCATGCAGAATGTCGAGCCGCCCCCGTACATTCAGCAGAACCCAGTGCTTGAATTACAGTCAGCTATCGATGAGAATGAATTGGATGGCAAGGTCAACGTCTTGGATGGGTGGCCACATTCTCTGACGGGTGACCTCGATAGCACGCAGTGGGAAGCATTGCATCAGGTGCTCACGAAAAGCCTCACTATTGTACAGGGTCCTCCAGGGACCGGAAAGACATTTGTCTCGGTCATGGCCCTCAAAGTCCTGATTGCCAACATGAAGCCAGGTGATCCTCCAATTATCGTATCTTCGCAGACTAACCATGCCCTTGATCAACTTCTGGTCCATATCTCGCGATTCGAGCCCAGTTACATCCGATTGGGTTCGAGAAGCAGTGACCTTGAGGTCAAAAAGCGCACCCTCTTCAATGTGAGGAAGAGTCAACCTACCGTTCCTGTTCATGGGAGCATTCTAGGGTCCGCGCGAGGCAAACAGCGATCCCTTCAACAAAGCATCATGGCGCTCCTTAAGCCTTTTGACTTGAAAAGCTCTAATGCTCCTATCCCTTCTTCTCTTTTCTTCAACTATGGGTTGCTGACGCAGGCCCAATACGACTCCCTTTCCAAAGGAGCAAAAGACTGGATTCGACCGGGTGATCGGGACGATGCTGACCCTATTTCTGCTTGGCTCGGAGACCAGTTAGTGAGGTTCAGAGTCACTTATGCGGCTGATAACTTTGGGTTTGTTGAAGATGAGATCGACCTTGAGTACGAGCAGCTGAAGGAGCTCGAGGCCGAACATGGGGTGGAGGAAGACGACTTCGACACGCTGAGAGGGGACTACATCCACATCGGGGAGGTCTTCCAAGGATTCAGAGGCAACGACAGAGGAGCTCTCGAGTACCACAAATATTCCGACTTGTGGAGAATTCCTGTCAAGGAACGGGGCGCTGTGTACAACGTTCTCCGAAACCTGGCAAAAGAGAGAATCCTAGGCCAGTTTCGGCAATTTGTCTCTGAGTATATGCGAAACTGCAAAAGTATTCAGATTGGAAAGTGGGAAAGAGACAATGTTGTCTTACAAACCGCCAAAGTCATCGGAGTGACTGCAACCGGTCTCAGCAAGTACCGGGGGTTGATCTCCAGTTTGAATCCGAGAATCGTCCTTATTGAAGAGGCTGCGGAAGTTATTGAAGCGCCCATCGCTGCTGCTTGCTTGGAGTCGGTGCAACACATGATCTTGGTAGGCGATCATCAACAGCTCAAAGGACATTGCGCTGTGGAGGAACTGGGTGGTGAGCCCTTTTTCCTTGACATGTCTATGTTCGAGCGCCTTGTACGGAACGGACTTGAATATGTCACCTTGAGGAAACAAAGACGGATGGCTCCTGAGATCAGTCGTCTGTTGACTCCAATCTACAGCGAACTCCAGGACCACGAATCGGTGCACCACCGGCCTGGTATTCCAGGTATGGGAAATGTGCGGTCGTTTTTCTTCTGTCATGACTGGCCCGAGACCAGCGACAGTCTATCATCAAAGATGAATGAGACGGAAGCAGAGATGATTGTCGGGTTCTATATTCACCTCGTGCTCAGTGGCGTTCCTGACAAAGATATCACCATCTTGACCTTTTACAACGGCCAGCGGAAGAAGCTGCTCAAGTTGCTGCGAAGTAATTCATACCTGCAGGGGCAGTATGTGAAAGTGGTTACGGTAGACTCCTACCAGGGGGAAGAGAACGAAATTGTCATCCTTTCGCTAGTGCGGAGTGGCCAGAAGAGCATCGGGTTCCTGGCAGTTGAAAATCGAGTCTGCGTGGCGCTTTCCCGAGCCAGAAGCGGATTTTTCATCTTCGGAAATGCCAGAACGGTGGCGTCTGCGAATCCCTTGTGGCGCGAAGTCCTGAGGCTCTTGGAGTCTCAACGTTCACCGCAGCCTCTAGTATCGACTCAACTACCACTGACCTGCAGTAGCCATGGGAACACTATCTACAAAAAAGACCCGTCGGACTGGTCCGATACGAATGGTGGCTGCAGTGTGCCATGCGAGGAGACCTTGGAGTGCGGCCACCGATGCCCAATGCTTTGTCACGGTTTCTCGCACGATCGGGTCCAGTGCGACAAGAGGTGCGACAGACCGATGCGGTGCGGCCACTTCTGCTCCCAGCCATGTTCCAAAGAGCACACGTGCATCTGCAAGTGTCCTGTTGCCGAGGAGCAAGCGATGGAGTTGATCGAAATCGATCGACTGTTGCTGTACTGAGTCCCGGCGGTCTTCTGGCTCATGGAAGATTCTAGACCCTGAGCAACCCGAGAATGTTAATTGAGTTTGATGGTCGTGACGGATGTTTCTCTCCACCTTGATCCTTTTTCCGAGACGGACAGTCGAACCCAGAGGAATGGGTCAGTGGATCTCTTGCCTAGCTGGGGAGGTCATCGGCAAACCAAAATCCGTTTTTCCGGTGGGAAAAAGACTCCGGGCATTCCAGGGCGACTTTAAGGGTTTGGAAGCGTGGCATCTGGTGGTGGGGGAGATCTGGTTTTTCAGTAGATCAGTGCCTAGGTAGTATCCTGCTCGAGTTGACCAACGAGAGGGCTCCGTGAAGACTTTTCCGACCGGGATTTGCGTCTGGGGCTCACGAAGTGGTTGTTAATCTAAAAATTGAGAATGGCGTTCGCTAAGGTGGATACGTAGGCGAAAGTAGGAGGGAGTAGGGAGAAGAGAAACATGGGCCAGGGGAGCAGAGCGGTTCTCTCTGCCTTGTTTTCTTCCCAGGTACTGGGATCCCATCCCGCCAATAGGAGTGCCGCAAACCACATATAGCTACTTGGGTATGTTTACCACCGCCACCACCTTTCAATCCTCACGAAGTCCCTCCATACTATTCTCTTCCATCGACGTGGGACAGTCGCTTCTCCTCCCCGCCGTCTACTACTACTACTCCTCTGAGTTGTGAAGACGTCTTCTCATCTGTCATATGCGACATCCTGCTTCCGGTTTAGTCCCGTCAGTCTCCATCCTCCCTCCTCCTGGTAGTACCTGGGGTGCTTGGCAATTGCAAGCCACAAATACTACGCACCGCCGACTCACTCGTTCCACTTCACTTTTCACCCCGTGGATGATTCTGGTGGCCATTGCCGCTTCTTTCCATCATGGATTTCATCCGCTCCGAGATCCTAGGCACGAAGTTTGAGACGACCATCAGGTATCTATCCTATGGCGCGTGTTCCTATTCAGACTTGGAGGTAACATCCGTCCAGGTATGCCAACGTACGGCCAGTTGGCCTCGGGGCGTTCGGGCTCGTCTGGTATTCTCTCCCTCATCCCATCACTACGCCGGGAATGACCTGGTTGCGCGAGCTAACCTTTCACCTTAGCTCGGCGTACGATCAGATCACTCAACAATCCGTGGCGATTAAGAAGATGATGAGCCCGTTTGCCTCATCCGCCATAGCGAAACGAACCTACCGAGAAGTCAAGCTGTTGAAGAAACTACGCCACGAGAACGTGCGACCCCGTCAACGTCATCCATTTTGCTGCTCTAGGCTAACGTCAGACAGCTGATTGGATTGTGCGATATCTTCATTTCTCCCCTAGAAGACATGTGTGCATCTCTACATGGCCGCCAGGCCAGGAAAGAAGACACTATCGTGCTAACTTCATCCCAGATATCTGGTGACCGAGCTGTTGGGGACCGATCTCAGCCGTCTCCTCCGATCGAAACCGTTGGAAAACAAATTTGCCCAGTTCTTCATGTATCAGCTGATGGTATGCCGTCTCCTGACGCTGCCCTATGTGTTGGTCTAATTTTGCATAGCGTGGATTGAAGTACATACACTCCGCGGGCGTCATCCACCGAGATCTCAAGCCGAGCAACCTCCTGATTAACGAAAACTGCGACCTGAAGATTTGCGATTTTGGACTGGCGCGTGTGCAGGAACCTCGCATGACCGGATACGTCTCGACCAGATATTATCGAGCCCCGGAGATCATGTTGACATGGCAGAGATACGGCGTCGAGGTGGATATCTGGAGCGCCGGGTGCATCCTCGCGGAGATGCTGCGGGGAGTGCCGTTGTTCCCAGGGAAGGATCATATTAACCAGTTCTATCTCATCACCGACATGATCGGCAATCCTCCCCTGGAGGTTATCGAGAAGATCACGAGCAAGAACACTCGCCATATTGTCGACTCATTACCGCACAAGGAGCCGCGGCAACTCAAGACTATATTCAACGAGGAGGACGCGGAAGCCGTGGATCTTCTAGAAAAGATGCTCCTGTTCGACCAATCTAAGAGAATCTCCGCCGCCGAGTCCCTCGAGCACCCTTATCTGGCTCCATATCACGATCCTACCGATGAGCCGGTAGCCGAAGAGAAATTCGACTGGTCATTCAACGATGCGGATCTTCCCAAGGAATCGTGGAAATACATGATGTAAGCTACTTGCTTCTCTTGCATAGAGCACGCTGACGGGGTCACATTCAGTTATTCCGAAGTCTTAGATTTCCACAGCATGGAGGCCCACTCGTCGGGTTATATGACGCAGGATGACTTCGCCAGTGTCCTGGAGTTTGTTGACCAGAATCAGTTTGCGGAAACTTGAAATAACGAATGACGACTGCTACATACACTTAACAGACGGATACGCGGAATCAGCATGAAGAACGAATGTCAGTCCTGTTCGGGAGAACGGAGCTTTTGGAATCCATCGATGTCGAGGTCAGCGGGCGTATCGTGAATTAGCGACTCTCTTGACTTGCATGTTGAGGTAGACACCCCTTAACGCTCGATAACCAGACAGATCCATAATAAACAAACTTGAGTCAAGGATCCTTGTTTTCCTCGTCCCCTCTCCTCCTTCCCCCACGGTCTTGTCAGGGTAGGCCTTCGATCGATCGACGTTTACCGGGTGAGCTCGCGTTGAAGAACGGGTTGGGTCCGGGAAAAGACAGGTACCGCATGACTTGCTAAACCAGCGGTGGAAATACTAGTAATCGAGATCATCACTGACTCGACAGGGTCGGTCCTACATCCGTCATTTGCCTAATCCTCGAGACTCGGAAACACCCCATTCAACATACACTGAACCGCGAATATGGTCTTCATGCCAACCGTTGTCACTATTATCGCTGTTCTCGCCAGGCTTGTCCACAGCCACCCCTCCTATCAGAAGCAGGCCGATGACTCCGACGCCACCTGGGAATTCTCGCTGTATCAGAACTCGCGTTGCGCTGGAGAGGCCAGTCTATCTTCGGGATCTCACAGCACGAATTGTCAGGATACAATCTACAACGGCGGAGCTCTGGCATATATTCCCAGGGTCGCCGATCCCTATTGCAAGATTCATTTCTTTAGCGATGGACACTGCGCCCCGAACAGCACGATCAGGGCTGTCGGGGCTCAAGCGGAGTCGACTTGTCTTCCCGTGCCGAAGGTCAAGATGGGTGAATATATTCGCAGTTTTTATGTGAGGTGCTGAGTTTCTGGGAGTGAAAGCATTCTCCCCTGTCAACAGATAGACATACTACTGATTTTTGGAATAACAAGTCGTTGATGTTTGTCGTTATCATCAAATGCGTCAGTATATACCCAAAGTGCATAGACTAATCAAACAGAACCGCTATTATCCACACAGGAAAACACCTTATCGATCTTCCCACTCTTATACGCATTCAAGATCTGCACAATCACACCATACGTACCCCCAACCATCATGAAGAACCCCAGCAGAATCTGCAAAACATGCAGCCCATAAACAACGCCACGATATATCCCTCCTCTCCTATACTCCCCATGACTATACACCCACAACAACCCCGGAAAACTAATCGCCAGCGGCGCAAAGCACAAACTCCCCACCAGCGCCAGCACATACGTAAAGATCGGGATAGCAGACGCTAGCACAAACGAAACAGCCGCCAATCCTACCGTACACGCCAACCACGTCCCCCAATGCACGACCGTGTTCGCCTGCAGGTGCTTCGACTCGCGCAGAATCCGCACAAACAGATACTTCGCCGCGACATGCACATACAGCGAACCGCTGATAACCAGCCCCGGCAGCGCGACCCCGTACGACACCCGCTTGACCGTCTCTCCCGCGCTACCCAGCGCCGGCGACGCAATCCACTTCCCGCACCACCGGTAGATCACCAGGCTGAAGGCCAGGTACGACGCCGCCACGAAGCCCATGCTCGTGTACACGGCCTTCGGGTAGTCCCTCGGGCGGCGCATCTCCGAGATCACGGGCAGGAAGGCCGACGTCGCGGAGCTGGAGACGAAGATGGTCGCCGCGGCGGTGATGCCGGCGGCAAAGGTCGGTTTGCCGATTACGCGGTACCCGAGGTCGAAGGGGCCGGTTTGGGGGGCGGCGGCAGGGCGGTCCCGGACTGTGACGCCAATACTATGCATATGGTTTTAGCTGGTATCTACTTGGGGGTTGTGGATGGGGACGCACACTATGATGAAGACGGCGCCAAAAACGCTAACAAATCCCACCCACGTCAGCCAGCCGATGTGGGAGAATTTGCGCACGCTGGCGAACACGGCGATGATGGCGGTTGAAACGATCGACCAGTAGACGGTGCACATGGCGTGCAGGGATAGGGCGTTGAACGCGGCAGACACGCCAATGACGCCGGACGCCGCGGTGATCACGTACGTCACAATGAACATGAACCCGACAATCTCCTTGAAGACGGGGCCGCCGACGACCTGCGCCATGTCTGCGACCGAGTGGCATTGCGGGTGGCGGTTGCGGAAATCTCCCAGGATGAGGGCGCCATAGGCGTTGATGACGCTCCAGCCGACAAGGTTCACGGCGCCTGGGAAGGCGCCCAGGTCGTACATGACGGAGGGGATGGAGAGGATGCCGGTGGCAAACAGCACTGTGGGAGTTAGAGGCGGCGTCTATGAACTCGTCGGTTGATCTGTTGGAGGTACGCACTCTTGAGGAAGATGGCTGACGCCCGAATCCAGCTCACGGTGCGGAAATCAACCTGGCCATCGCCTTTCTTGAAGACCTCGTAGCGATCATCGCCGGCTTTCAGCTCGTGGGCATGGGCGACTCCGATGTCCTCGCTGGACGGTCCGCTGTCACTGATTTTTATGTCTTTGCTCTCGTTGGAATACGATGCCATAGTGGATGGATCCCAATTCTGGGCGTAGAAGGAGGAATCCTTGCGTTTGGAACCCCCGCATGAGTTGCTGGGATGATCGCCTTTTAGGTGACCTGGGGCTCTGTTAATTTCCTACTAAGCCCTTGCATATCCCTGATCTATTTGGCACATATGCAGCGATAATGCATCCTGATAGCGGTCTTGGGTGGATCCACCGCAGTCGATCACAACTGATAACACTGGCACTAGCTCAGTGTTGGAGTACTTAGATTCAAAATGGTGCAGGTCTTGTTCCGTTGGAGGACCCCGACTTGGAGTAGACGTTGTCGTGGTGTTGGAGAGTTGGGGTAGAGATCGGTATATCAGAGGTGGACAAAGAACTTTATGTATATAGCCATGACTATACTAGATGTGTCTGGAGTATATCTGGTATGTTCCGGTGGCTCAGGCGGTTTCTGGTCGAATTGCTTTCGAGTGCCGAACCTTATCAAAAACGCCATTCGGAACATATATCCACCAGCTATCCTACATGGTTGGCAACGTAACAAACCAGAAGATGACGACGCCTCAATCTGTCAATATGTAGAAGATATTGCGGCCATAGCTTTTATCGGGTATCGTTCAGCATCTGCAATGGACAAGAAGTAGGCATGCCGTAAAGGTGTCTATCCGTATCCAGGTTGTGGGTCAAAATTTAGTCATGTCTTATATAGCAAATTAAACCACACCATTTCAACAACCAGGCCTGCTGGCCCAATGGTAAGGCGTCTGACTACGGATCAGAAGATTGCAGGTTCGAATCCTGCGTAGGTCATTTTTTTGTCCTTTTCTTATACTCGACTTGGTCGGGCCTCGAAGATAGTTACTAATTAGTTACTCTCTACACGTTCAAAACTTAATTTTCAGAGATCAGTAGCCGGAGCACAGCCATGGGAACGAGAACCTTGGCAAGTGAAGTTAAGGATCAACAACTAGGATTGAACAGCTCGCCTGCTGAAGAGATGAACAACTACATCTACAAAAGAAATGGATGATGTGCAGGACTCGACAAATCCACAGGCACCCAAAGGTGTTCCGCTACCCTATGGCGTTCACAGGATAGAAATTATGAACCTACCGTCATTGCAGCTAGCCTCATATTCAAACCAGCTCTCGTTCGTCTTTCCCTCGAATTATGATTATAACAGCCAAGTGTCGGCCTGGATAGCGGCCCTTCGAACGAATCCAAACCCCTATCTGTCGTTCGAAGGGCCGCTATCCAGGCCGACACTTGGCTGTTATAATCATCTGGGTACGCAGAAGCTGGAGCAAATCCGTCAATGGCCAGGGGAGAGTCGAGTTCGCATTCGTTTTCATTGTCAGAACAACCTGGATAGTCTCCGCCAGGGGAGGAATCCCAAATGGTGAGATCTTGGCTAGTATCCAGGTAAAAGTTGCTGCCTTTTGAAACAAATGCGGCGAGTGAACCCGGATATGGGGGCCGGGCGATGTCCCATGTAACAATAGGTAGGTGGGGATAGACATTGCCATTTTGCGACATCACGTACTTGGCCAACGCATAATATGCCAGATTGTCGGAGTTTCGCTGAACATAGTATCCGACGGAGCCCACTCCTGTTCCTTCACCTTGCCAACGAGCTAATATTTTCGTAGCAAAAGGACCGTATGCGGGAATCGTTTTTGTTTTGCCTGTAGCACCCAATTTAATGTCGATCTGGAGATCGCTAACACGAGGATTAGGCTTTGGGGAGTCAGCCACCAGATCTAAATGGTACAACTCATGCTGAATCAATTTTCGTTAGTGCAACAGATTTATAGGATCGAGACTCGTGGTCAATCTCACCAAAAATGTTTGTGCTCTGTTATCATAGTTTGCAAGTTTTAAGTTGTTTGGGCTAGCTAGGTCCTTTGCGTATGTGATTGCGTCTGCCAGACTTCTGCGAACAAAAAAGCCGGCGCAAAAATTGATCATCGGATATGCGGAATCATCGGGATCAGGGTCAGAGTTCAACGCATATGCAAGTGGGGTTGGCTTTGGCGGATCGCCTGGATTTGGTGGGCTGCAATAGTCAGTAAAGTCACTTGCTACTCATTCTAAATAACAGAAAGACAGGGTGGCGGTATGTACTTCGGCTGACATGGATCTTGATCGGGCCGATTTTGGCATCTGTTTTTAGGATCATCACATCAGACCTTGATATAATGCGGGAACAAATTTAAGCGGGAGCCATAGATGATCGTTGCCGTATTTGCTAAGACCGCCTGAATCTGAGATTGCTGAGGTTTGTTCAGCCCTGGTACACCCAGAAACTCCAGTGCAGCAGCACTGTTCCAATCGATATCTGATGCTACTCCTGCGGTGCTGGAGAGCAAGTTGATGGAGTCAGTCTATTTCTTCTAGACATGATGATCACGAGCGGTTGACTTACTTGGATATCAGCCATGCATCATAATAGGCGTCGTCAATTTTGCCCTTGGCTCCTTCGCCGAAGTTCTTTTTGCAGCCGTTATAACCATAGAGCCATGTTCCAAGGATATTATCAGGCAACACAGTGCCCGTTGGGATCACTCGGTAAGGAGTCTCGTCGCCTGGAAACCCGGCAGGCGGTGCAGCTGAAGTATAGCGTAGCAGCAAGAATAACGTTATAAGAGCTGCGAGGAACATCATTCTGACGGTGTGTGTAGAGTGAAATCGAGGGCGAAATAAAGAGTGAACTTTGGAGGAAATTTAACAGAAGCAACAATATAATATAACCGACCCCTTATACCTAGGAATCCCGCTGGGTCAATGCTCAAGACGGGCTCAACGCGCAAATAGAGGAAACATCATGACCACAGAAGCCAGGCGCCTAGTCTTGCCCCCGTGGGATATTGTTGAATACTACCTAATACCCTTAATATCTAGATTAAATACCTTTACACACAGTGGCTAGCCACAGTATTGTCTCGAAGGGTTACATCCATTCATATTCAGTCTAACCTGTATAGCCATAGTGTAGTTGGATATTAGAAGTTCTTGGCGATGCTAGCGTGGAACTCCGCTTCGCTTCGGTATGTATATTGCATGTCAAGGTCTAGCTTCAAGGAATGTCGTGTACTAGCAATTAGCGAAAAAGATAGTATAGTACAAGATATAGATTGATATAAAGCACTAACGTACGGTCGACCAATGCCACGAGAATGTCAAGCGGCTACGCTAGGATCAAGCCACGAAATCCACAGAGCCTCGCAAATGGCTGTCGGAAGTTTTCGGCTAATAATTCCCATTTAATGTCGACCCACGTATGGATTTCTAATTTAGCCCCCATATTTATCCATAGTCCTGAACTCGAAGCTCTAAACAAATACGGCTGATATTCGGAAGCCGCCGAAGACCTGCGCGTATAGCAGGCTCCGCACGATCATGTTGACTGCACTTAAACCTACATATTACAGTGGTCACCTGCTTGACCGCGAGGACACGCCCATGAGCTTCGACACCAAGTCACATGATAACCAACATCGGTCTTTCCTGTGTCTTTAGCCTTGCTAAGAGCACGAGGTCTAGCGGCAGGCTCGTCACCATCATCTCTCACTTTCTATCAACCTTCTGCCAAGAAACCATTGGCTGCTGCCTCCCCATCAGCCTCTCCCCGATCTCTCGTCAACGAACAGCCATGGACAACGCGCAGGACTGCTCGTGCCCTACAATACCTCCGGAATCGACGAGTAACCGGACTGAGTTCGGTACCCGAGGATGTCTTGTCTATGGCTACCCCTCCACTGGTGGGGTTCTCGTCAAAGAGGCTGACCTTCTCGACATGCTTTTCCTATCGCTTTCCCGCTCTCATGTATCGCAACGCTCATCTAGTCCCGACGAAGAAGACAGATTCTGTAATCTGCTAAAATGGACTGGTGCGACTTTATGGCCGAGTAAGGAGGATTGGATCGAGGTGCAAATCGGCATGAGAGAGATAACGGAAGAAGAAGAAAAGGTGGTGGTGTTTGGTTGGCCGACAGATGGACTGGGCGTATGGGTGTTGAGGTTTGCGAGTGCTAATCAACTACCAAGGGATTTTGGGAGAATACGTTTAGCGATGAATATGGAGGAGAAAATACAGATAATGAAAGAGTATGGCGCTACGTTTGTGGAAGATGTTACGCAGGTGGAGGAACTTCAGGATACGGTTTGAGAAATACTGGTCTTGAGATGGGTCCGTGTGGAAAAACATTTCTGTACGCTATACGCAGTACTGGATGGAGCTACCGCAGCCCAGTTCACTGAAAGTCATAGCCATTTTGGCCCTTCATGGTGTGGAAGTGAGATTGAATTGATTGCTGTTTGAATTGCTGGGCACGATACGGCCAGATCAGGACTGTAGCAACCTAAGGACTTAAATTCTGAATTAGCAGGTGAACCGACTGTGTTCAAACACTTTTCTGACCGCTCTGTCATGAAGTAGCGCTCTAGTGTTTTTCTTCGTGATTCCACGTCTAAGCGACTGCAAGATATCAGAGCCGAAGTAGACCAACGGTCGGTACCGGGTAAATGGCAAAGTAAATGAGCTGTGCATCTAGTTCAAAGCTAAGTTGTAGCTAATACTCTCGCTTCTAATTCCATGGGCAAAAATACAACGATCTTGGTTCTTAGACAGTTTTTGACCACTCAACCGTTGGCCAGGCCTGCAATTAGCTATTCCCCGTTTCCCCCGATATGGGCGAATGCTGCGAAATTTGCACTCGGCTAGGATTGCTGGATATTCTTGCCTAGTTCCATGGCGCTAGTCTTTCTCAGATATGGGCGACGAGGGTTGCTACACTATCCGGATGACCAGGGTGCGTGTTCCGCGGCACGCAGCGCGGGAACAGGGGCGAAGTCGGTTAGAAATCCTAACCGAATCAGAGTTGTGATGGTCACTACGCGTGCGCTCGGCCAAAGTGGTATGCACCGATAGACCGGGTTATCTTCTCAAATGGACACTGTGGCGCCTTTTCATAATCTCGCTAAGCGACCTTCTCTACACCGGGTATAGGCCTGTGCAGTTCCTAATATCTCGGGACCCCTGGGTCTCGACTGGAAACTATTCAAATCACCTTAAGGGCATAGTGAGCAGTCCTTTGGTGTAAAATCAGCACTTGCTTGCTGCTGCCTAATTATGTTCCTATTTTCTATCACTAATACAGGTAGATGAGAACGTCGAATCTCCCGCACTGGCTGTTTAGCATCGCTAAACGGGGGACAGCAAAAGTCTCTTGTCGGGGTGGCCGTTATGGTCAGAAGACAAGGTTCCTGGGCATAACGATCCTCTATAGTGCCAAAAGAAGACCAGCTCTCGGACGTCGAGTTCCTTGAGGTTGCACCGACTCTTGTCCTCGCGTAAGATCTCCTCGTCGGTATTTACCTTATCGGTGATGTTCTGACTCTTGACATCCTAGAACGGCTGCGCTGTTTTTGTCTACCAGCGCGGCGAGCTACCTGAATCCAAAAAGAAGGAACTAGTGCTTTTGATTGGGGCCTCATTGATGCGACACTGTGTGAGTGGCTTTGTTGTCCACCCGGACGGTAGCTACATAGAGCCAAGGTCACTTGCAATGCCCTTGAAAGCGATTTACATCAACGATGCAGCCCATCGCGTCATTCGCGATTTCAATGGCAGTCAGGTTGATTACCTACCTAGTAGCGGCCGCTGTGACATATTGATAGATTTCCAGATCCCTGCAATGTATCTGGAGAGCGGTATGTGGACTCTCAATGTCGACGTCAGGCTCAAGAGACAACAACAGTTCGTATCTACTTGCCATTGGTGGGGGCGGTTGAGAAATTGGATATTTGGAACAACCTGCAGACTCAATGTCCTCATTGTGTATGTCAGCAAAGCCTTCCAGGTGCCGAGCAAGTGCCTTCAACCAGCTTATATTTAAATCATTGATCTGCTGCAGTTTCGCAGATAGCTCGCCCACTGTGGACCCAGTGTGTGTGCATACTAGGTACTCCAACACCGTCGATAAGGCCTGGCCTTGGCAGTTGGAGAAGACTCGACACAGATGGAGAACATGGAGATCTCACAACTAGATGGAGTGGACCTATCGGGGATTATTCTTATTGAAACGTACCTCTGATTTGTTTTCCATGTAATTGAGCTGTGAGAATTGCGTTGGAACGCTTTCAGCACCAAAATATGCTGTTCTTTCCGAAAATCACATCATTACAATTTACAAGACAAGGATTGTAATAGAAAACGAGTGCAGATACTGCAGTACAATTCAAATTGTACCTATGAAAGTGTAGACACCATTTGAGGTAGTAAAAAGACAGGCCGGAATATGTGGTAGGTGTTTTTGGTTGATATCAAACGATATCGGATTGGTTCCAAGATACGGAGTTTTGTCACTTGCCAGAGACCACAGTGGCCTTCATTTCGCCAGCGTTAATTTATGATGTAGCCCCCGTCCACAACAAGAGCATGGCCCTGCACAAAAGATGCAAATGTAGAACAGAGAAAAAGAACGGTATCGGCAACTTCCTCTGGTTTTCCCATCCTCCGCATCGGAGCAATGTCAATGGCAGGCCGTAATCGTTCACGGACTTCCTCGCTATACGTTGTCATCGGTGTCTCGATAATCCCTGGACAGACACAATTCACTCTTATGCCATCCTTAGAGTAATCTATTGCATCAGAGCGTGTTAAGGCTATGACGGCGGCTTTGGAGCCACAATATGAGGCTGCAAACGTTGTTAGTGTCAGCCACACATACCACCAAGAGGACTTCAGAACATATAACGTACGGGCAGCAGGACGTCCAACAATTCCCAGCTGACTGGCTATATTGACAATTGCCCCTCGCTGGGGTGCGCGATTTGGATCATGACTGGGAAGGGGTTCTTGTTCGAGCATATGTTTTAACTCGGCCCTGGAGCATAGCCAACAACCGCGATAGTTGATGTTATTGATACGGTCAAATGCATCTGTCGTTGTCTCTGTCGATCGGACACCATCCCCGAGCACACCGGCGCAGTTCACGGCATAGTCGATGCGTCCTAGGTCGCGAACTACATGGCCCAAGAACGCTTCGACAAACGGCTCATCTGCGACGTTGCCTGCTTCCGCAACAAGACGAGTTGCAGGGTAGGAGGCAAGAATAGATTTCTTCGTTTCTTCCAGTGAGGTCTGATTGATGTCGGTGATTGCGATTCTCTCACATCCTGCGGCGGCAAATGCCTTGGCGACTGCGGCTCCGATGCCTAGAGTCTGCCGGTTAGTTGTTGACATATGATGGGATGGTCGAGCGGCGCATACCGGTTCCCCCGGCACCAGTGACGAGGGCAACACCGGGGAACGAGTACACACGGGACATGGCGTAGGTGTGAGATGCTATACTACTATACTCTGTCGAGATAATCTGCGGCGGATACTTATACCCGATTTGGAGACGGGAGGTTCTTATCGGCGGAAAAGTGGGGAGATTCCCAAAGTGGCGTTGGGGTCATTTCGGCCGTCTCTCCTCCTTCCCCTCTTTTTCTCTCCGCTCTTCTCTGCATCCACGCCCTCGTCTCCAAATCCCCGGTGGAGCGCATCCATCTGCTCAGCCTCGCATTGACTATTCTCTGTATCGGCCCTTCCCCAAATGTCTTGATGCTGTCCCAATCGTCACACCACCCCCGGAGCAGTCGTCGCTCCAGCGTTGGAGCAAAAGCCCGCGTCTGCGAGCATTGTGGTCGGAGCTTTCGGAGAACGGAGCATTTGGAACGCCATGTCCGCACCCGTGAGTCTTTCTGGAGATCCTGTCCGATTTAGGCCCTTGCGCATGTATACACCATGGTCTTACATGTCGACTCCCCTTACTTCAAGTCAAAGGGCTAAGTGTCTTTCTCAGATACCAAAGAGAAGCCATATGTATGCTTCTGTGGAGCAGCCTTTACCCGGCGCGATCTCCTCAAGCGACATACTCGCATCACCCACGAAAACAATGGCTTGATATCGCCGAATTCTCAGCCCGACCGCGATGGTGCCGACCAGGCTGCGGCGCGGCCGACATCCGACCCAGCGTCAACGTCGCAGCGACGATACGATGTGTCGTCTGCTCCTCGGCCCGAAGTCCCCCTGTCAGTACAGCCGGGTATGGAGCAGTGGACGGGCACGCAACCGGCTCCGTATCTAGAACAGCCCCAACCTTTGCTTAACGCAGCCGACAACAATGCCAATCTACACCCAGCCGTCACACACGATGCAGATATCCTTCAGGCGGCACAGCTCCTTCTCCCTGGTAACTTCCGGGATCCGCAACCACCAGGTATGATCCTGTCGCTATCTCTCCGCAGACTTCGACTAACCTCTCTCTAGCCCAGCCTCTTTCATACCTGCCCGAGGAGCTGAATCATTTCCAAGAGTTCACTCATTTCTTGGATTCCATCGGGTTGCCCTCCGAGTGGGTCCCTGCCGTAGGAGAGGTCTCGCAGGTTCAGAGTGCAGTACCTGCTGATATGACCGAATCTGGGAGAAATGCTCGAGAACAGCAACCGTCCCGTCGTACTCAACCCGAGGGCTCACGGGCAGACTCGCCATTTCGATCCTGGTTACCCTCTGTACCCCCAGGTGACCAGAGTTTAGGGACCGTTTCTGACTATGGTGTGTGATGAATTTGTTTATTTCTAACCTCTGTCTAATACCCTGCCTTAGAACCTCCTCAGATATCGAAGAAGTCGTCGCCGTTGAAGGTTAGTGAAGAACAACGTCTTCGGCTTGCGGCTTCGCTCGAAGAGTTTCGACACCTCATTCCGGACTTTGTTCTCCCTTCCCGACATACATTAACGAGATATCTGACCTCGTTCTTCGACGGATTCCACCCCCATCTCCCTTTCATACATGTTCCAACATTGAGGATCAATGAGCGTGCTCCGGAACTTATCCTAGCTTTCATGACGATAGGAGCCCAGTACCGCTTCGAGCATCATAATGCTGAAAGGCTCTTCCATGCCGCAAAAGCAATCGTCCTTCATCGGCTCTCAAAAGAGACATACCCCCCAATCGCAGCGTACAATTCCATCATTCAGATCCCGATCGATAGCCAGACATCGGCACTTTCGCCATCAGAAAATGCCATAGGAATGAATGCGTGGCGGCAAATCGAGAATATCCGGACACTGCTAACCCTGATGGGCTATGCTACTTGGGAGGGGGCAGAACTGGTTCAGGAAGCCTTTGGGCTTCAGAGCCTTCTGGTGCGATGCTTGCGCGAGTTTGGCTTAACAGAAAACATCGCAGTTGCTCCAAGAAATTCCCCTTTGCAGTGGCACGAGTGGGCAGAAGAGGAATCCATCAGGCGCACAAGATTCATCTCGTTCTGCTTCGTCCATGTCCACAGCATTGCATACAATGTCTATCCCGTGCTTCGCAGCAGTGAAGTCCATCTGCGTCTTCCATGTTCCACCAAGGAGTGGAAGGCAACGACGGCTAGTGAGTGGGAGAGCGCCCAGAGGGAGGTTGGCTCCCAGCAATTGTTCTTCCAGGATGCGCTATCAATCCTCCTCCAGCCTTCTCGAAGCACAGTTCTTCTGGACCCCATCCCGGCGCCGTTAGGGAACTACATCCTTCTCCATGGCCTTCTCCAACGTATCCATCTAGTCAGTGAACTATCTATACCGAATGGGGACCAGTCTCTCTCGCTTCCCACAGAGGAGTTGAATAAACTCGAGTAAGTTTAGCCAAAATTAAGCCTATATCATGCGTCACTAACAAAACAAAAGGCGGGCGCTTCGATCGTGGACTTCTGTTTGGCAACAGGCCCCAGAGTCCAGTCTTGATCCTCACAATGAGAACGGACCAATCCCGTTCACCTCCAGTTCGCTTTTAGGCCTTGCCTACGTTCGCCTATCTCTTAATCTGGGGCCTTATCGCCAGCTGGAGACACGCGATCCTTACCGCATCGCCACCTCATTATACAAGTCACCCCGACCTGGACGGAGTTACCGGCTAACACCAGCGCTGATTTATTCTGCGCACGCGTTGAGTATTCCCGTCCGATTGGGCATCGACCATGTCGCGCGCAGCCAAGCCTTCTTCTGGAGTGTACGTCATTCGATCGCAAGTCTGGAATGCGCGGTCCTTCTGAGCAAATGGCTGCTGTCCCTCGCGGAGGCCGGAAGTAATCAAGCCCTGAGCGGTACGGATCCCCTCTACACACGCACCAATCTACATACTGATTTTTGCATTGTGCAGACAACGAAAGTAGAATACTACACTGGACCCGCTGCATCGTGGAAGAAGCATATTCCTCGATGGACTTGGAGGAAGGCGAATCTCCCCCGGGACTGGATCCCGGCAGTCTTGGGATCGCCGTGATCAAGCTCTGGGCCCGTCTGTTCAAGAAAAATACGCAGTGGCCGTTCATCAACGTGATGGGGGAGAGCTTAGAAAGATACCTGGACATAATCCGATCTAGTTAGAGTAGATGTACATAGTCCGGCGATATGCGCGCATTAATCCTACGAATCGTTACGCACCAGAGGGTCGAGGAATCCAACGCCACCCGTAACCAGAATCGAGTTAAAGACGACATAGGTAGGGTGCAGGTTGCGGTACGGAACGCCCGGAGGGTGACGTTAAGGACTGAGTTTTCCGAATTGAGTTTTTCACCCCCCATCAAGATGTCACTACCATCGCCCCTGTACGTTCCTGCAGGAGATCATCCTACCCGAAGCATCCGCTTAAAGTTTGTACAGAACAGGCATTTGCTGTTCGGGCTCTGCTTGACTCAAACCCCTTTCTACCAAGGAAGAGCGCGGAAGAGGAGGATAGACGTCCAAGACATGGCATTTGTTCAAGGGTCTCAAATTACACTATTAAGCAATCGGCCATTATTAATGATTACAGGAGATGGTCGAAGCAACGAAACCAAACTGGACATGAAAAGGAACGCCTATATTCACCGTAATCTTGCACGCACGGCGCAACCCGCACACCACGCCCGTCCCGGACATTCACAATGGGACGAGCAGCTGCGTGCGAGCGTCCGACACACCCCTACCATCCGCTCTAGTAGAAGAGACGCTTGGCAAAGGCCGTGGCGGTGCCGGAAGGCGACGCGGAGCTGGAGGAGGCGTTGGCGCCGCCGGTGGAGGCGATGAGCGGGCCGAAGGTGAGCTTCTGGCCGCAGGGCGGGGAGGGGGCGGAGACACAGCCGTTGAGGTACTCGCCGAGCTTGCCGGGCTGGTTACCGGACTGGAGGACGTAGTCGGGCGGGTAGGCGGGGATCAGGGAGGAGGAGTTTGTGGGGAAGACGGGCTCCTGGACGTTGCTGGTGATGTAGTAGGCGTGGGCGGAGTGCTGGGCGGCGAGGCGGGCCATGAGGAAGGAGACCTCTGGGGCCTGGGTGTAGGCGGCGAGGCCGATGTAGGCGCCGCAGACGTTCTGCTCGAGCTTCTGGGCGTTCTTGACCCAGGTCTCGCCGTCCTTGGCGTCGGGGAAGGTGAAGTTGCAGCGCGGGGCGGTGAAGCCGGGCACCTTGGAGCCGAGCTGCTGGACGGCGCGCACGCCGAGGCGGTTCTGGCGCTGGATGCCCTGGAAGTTGGTGTAGTAGTTGGCGGTGGAGCTGTTGTCGGCGCTGTTGAGGAAGGTCGAGTTCAGCGGCTGCGACGAGTAGTAGCGCTCCAGTAGGTACTGGAGGGCCCAGCCGAACTCCACGACCTGGGCGTCGCTGGAGCTGGGCGAGCAGCTCTGCGCCGCGGCGGCGCTGACAAGGAGAGCGCTGCTCAGAGCGGAGAAGAAGCGCATGGTTGGGGTGGGGGGTTAAGTGATGAAGTGGAGGATGTATATTCTAGTGGTAGTTGTGCGAGTCGCGGCGGGCTTCTCTTGCTCGTCTAGGCCTGGGTAAGTGGCAGGGGTTGCAGATTGACTATAGATTCAGGAGTACGAGGGGGCCGGGCAACCGGGAGCCAACTCTTATAGCTTTCTATGGACCCGGAGGCAGCAGGCTCAAATCTAGATTGCGGAACAATCATCGGACTACTGCAACCATATGATGAAATGGAAGACCGTGGACAGGGCGTCCAGGATGGAGGGCATCAGAAATCAGGTTGTCTGCCGCTTACAGGCGCGGAAAGCTTATCGCCAACTGCTTTGCATCATGACATGGGGCCCACAAACCCTATTCAAGGTTGCTGCCCGCCGATGGCCGCGCGATTGACTTTGGACAATGAACCTTCTTCGCATGCATGAGGACACCATTGCAGGGGCTTGCACGGCTTTGTCGGTAGTTGAAGGGAGGTGACGAAGATGTCAGGATTTTCAGTCGGTGGCTTCGGTGATATCATGAACCGGTGATGACGATGGCTCCTACTATTTGTAAGACAGGATCGGCCCGGGTGGAGCAGGAGGATGGAGGAGGGCGGGATAAGGGTCGAGCCATCATCTATCCCAGACCATAGTGAGTTATAATTCGTACTAGAGCAGTTCGCCGGAGCGGAAGGAGGACGGATGATAGTCATGTTCATCGAACTAAAAAAAGAAAGCATCAAGAATAAGCTCCCGGATCTCGGCAACAAAAGCTTGGCTGCTGAGTCATCACCACGCCCTGCCGATCCTCATCATGATGTATAGGGACTAACTACTCCGTAGTACTTCCAAGATGATAATAATATCTTCAACATTGAAGAGTCTCCAAAACCCAATCTTGCGCACCCTCGAATACAGCTCATTCAGCAGGAACAGGCGGTCTCCTCACAATGTTGGCATACTTTATTTTCTCATGGGTTGCGGATGGATTTTCTGTGAGGTTATCTCCTTCTGGACCATAGATCGCAGCCCGAGCATCGTTTAGGAGACAATTCACATCGGGAGGGATGCCCCACTGGGCGCAAACGTCCCCTGAAATGTAGGAAGTCGTGTGGAGGACACAAGTTGATGATTCAAGTGCGTACACGCGAGACAGCGCGTGGGAGGCTAGTAAAATCCTGCATGTCAATCGGGCCACTCATCACTCTTCACCTATTCAGGCCAGGTTCTAACATACCCTCGGTTGTTTGGAACCATGGAGCCTTCGTTTGAGGATCATTTTTAAACAGGGGTGCCCAAGTGGATATGTGAAGGTCCTCGCGCTTCTGAATGGTTCGACGCTTGAACACCGGGTCGGCATGTTCATGGCCGCATAACACACCCACGCGCCCGATCCCTGTCGTTTCCACCCTAGAATGAGCAGAAGGCCACCAGTGCAGCTCGGGTACCGGGCAATCCGAGAACTCCGGCATAGGCTGATGCAGAGAGATATTAGTCAACCTCGGTGTGACCAACTTCCTCGCAGCAGAGTGGCTCTTACCTCTCGGCACAGTATATGAATCCCTCCAGACTGTGTGATAAGACATTGTACCATGGAGATCTGCGCGCCCTGCCTCTCCGCGAACCCCAGTATGACGTTTATCTCGGATTGCCGTGCTGCCTCGCGGAGTCTTGCCATCTCCGTAGAGCGGTAGCCGATCGAGTTCATGATAAAACGTTCTTTCAAGTCATCGAAGGTGGTCTTGTTGGGGTAGCTGTCTTCGTTTAGTTACCGTGAATCTCGCTAGCTTTTAGACAGGATACCTTAGCCACAGAGGATGTCCTGGTATCCAGCATACGGGAAATGCGATCAAATGTGCGCCGTTGGCCTTGGCTTCACGGATGAGCTGGACTGTGTTCTCGACGCCCTTCGGCGCGTCAAGCCATGCAGGCTCTGCCTGAACGGCAGCGTCGCGGTAGGACATTCGTTCGCCGTAAATTGGAATCAAATAACGAGAGGATGGGGATAAGAAATGCGATAGAAGGAATGGATGTTGGTCGGAGTTTTGGGGCGGCGTACAGCTGTAGAAAACAACAAGAGACTTGAGTACTGCGAGAATTTCGTAGTTTCTACAATGGGACAAGTTATTTCAGTAGATCTTTCCTAATCTATTGTGCTATCTGAAACGATGGACAACAATGGACCTAGGCAGGAATGACAAGATCTCATCAAAATAAATCAAAAAGCCTTCCAGCGCCGTGTCTTGCAAACATATCTGACAAGAGAGAGGGGCAAAAGCCCCTTGAACTTTTCAACAAAATGACGAGCCAGAGACAGACGTATAGAAGGAAAGAAATAATTAGTAACGAGAATAGTATAGACAGAGTGCGTATGTATAGGTATTAGGAGTCATCCACAAGACGCTTCTGGTCCCAAGCTTTCTTGGCTCCTTCCAGAAGCCCTTCCATATTTCCGCTATTTTCACACATGCTTTGGAAGAGCCCGCCCTCACGCTTAATGAGGGTATAAGGATGATCATACTCAATCACGCGGCCATGGTCCAGTACCAACACCTTGTCATAGTCAATGATGGTTTGCAGGCGGTGAGCGATGGTGATGATGGTGCTTTCTCGCAGTTCTCGCAGCGTTTCCTGGATCTTGCTATCGGTGGTGTAATCGATGGAAGCTGTAGCTTCATCCATAAGCAAGACCTTCGGGTTCTTGAGAAGAGCGCGCGCAAGACACAAGAGTTGTCGTTGGCCCTGGGAGAGGTTGGACCCGGACTCCGAAATCGGCGTATTCAAGTTGAGGAAAATGTTCTTATTGTCCAGAAGGGCTGACCCGTTGATTTCCGGCGTGGACCCTGCCTCAGCAACGGAGAGAGTGCTGCTGGTCATGGGAGTGGCGACTCCAGAGGCCTCCGAGCCGATCAAGTGCACTCGGCGGAGGGCCGTGAAGATCTGCTGGTCACTGAACAAGCTGAACGGATCAAGATTGCTTCGAATAGTTCCGGTAAAGAGGGTAGGATCTTGAGGCACTATTGTGATGGCCTCTCGCAAGTCGCGTAAGCCAATAGTGCCGATATCCACTCCGTCAATGATGATGCGTCCCTTTTCTGCCTCAAGACCGCGGAAGAGAGCCAGAGCCAGCGAGCTCTTTCCGGCTCCAGTCCGACCCACAATACCAACTTTCTCGCCGGGCTGAACGGAGAAAGATACACTGCGGAGAACAGGGTCGAGGTCAGGCCTATAGCGGGTGGTATAGTTGTCGAACTCCACTGCTCCACCGCTAGGCCAATCCGCCGGGGGTCGAGAGTCAGGAATGACCGCGTCTGCCTCCTGCTCAACCTCCAGGTACTCCTTCACACGCTCAACACAGTTCATGTTCTGTTGAACCTCTGAG
Source organism: Aspergillus terreus NIH2624 (assembly GCF_000149615.1). Lineage (NCBI taxonomy): Eukaryota > Fungi > Ascomycota > Eurotiomycetes > Eurotiales > Aspergillaceae > Aspergillus > Aspergillus terreus. Next base: position 813,331 of record NT_165932.1, on the reverse strand, counting down.
TAGAGACGGACTAACCACAGAACGTTCTCAGTAAAGGTGACGGCGTAGGTCAACGAAAGTCCAGCTGCACCTGCATCGATTCTGCCAATATTGGTGATGACGAAAACCGCTGTGAAGAAGGACACCAAAGCACCGGTAACGTCAACCCGGAATGCTAGCCATCGATTGCTGGCCCAAAGATAGATGTGGGGACGATTATAGTTATTGATACGACGATGATTGTCCACGATAAATCTTGGTCCGTCGCCATATGCTCGAATCGTGACGATGCCGTTCAGAGTCTCTCCAAACTGCTGGTACAGAGGACTACGTTGCACAGATTCTAGTCTCTTCAGGTCACGCGAAGAATTGAGGTAGACAGCGCCCAAAGCAAAGTATACCAGCGTGATGAAGATGCCTGCAATCAAGAACCCGGGAGTGATCACGGAAATCAGAATCACGATCATCAACACCGAAGCTAAGCAGTGGAGCATGCCAATTGCCACTGGCGCGACCTCTTGGTCGACAGCCTCGACGTCCTTGGAGAACCTGTTCATAAGCTGGCCAAGCGGCGTAGAGTCGAAGAATTTGAACTTCGCGTGCATCACCGCGTTCAGAAGACGTTTATGGATGTTGAAAGAGGCGTGCAGCGATCCCCAGAAAAGGAAACCCTCTCTGATCAACGAAATCAGAATGTAAGCGATGCCTAGGAGAGCATATACACCGAGATAATAGGAGACGTTCACGTCGCTCCCCGCTGAGGTGTTCGCTTGAGTATTGAAGTGAGAAGTGCCAACAGGGGAGGTACGTGGAACACCACCTGCATTGAAGGATGGGAATTTGAGGCCAGTCATCGCAGCGTAGTTACCAACATCATCGGTGCGGACATTTTGGGTCTGATAAGAGTTTGCCCACTGTCTGATCCAAATGTTTGTTGATACGGATCCCAATTGTTGCAGGCAGAAGACAATCAAAGCACCAATCCAGTAATACCAAGACCCCATGGACTTGAGGTACATGATGACCGTCGACCATTTGATGCTGCCGACTGCCTTAGATTCCACCATGTTCGGCCGTACATCTTCCTTTTTATCCTTTGACGTCGAGCCATTCGCCTCACCATTGGGTGTTGGCGTTTCCTCCGGGCCTGGTTTACTACCATCGAAGTCGGACGGCATGCGAGAAGGCCGTTGGGAGCTCGCCCTGGACACTGGCCCTGACTTCAGTAGCTCCTCGCCAAGGAGTCCTGTGACAGCCACATCCGTAGGATGGCCCTGAATAGCAACCTTGCCGTTTTCAAGAACGACGACATGTTTTGCCTGGGGAACGGTCAAAGCAATATTGTGGGTTACCAAAATGCAGGTGCGGTTCATCATGAAGGGACCCGTGAGCGCCTCGCGGAAAATGTGTTTGGCAGTGTGAGAATCCACGGCGCTCAAGCAGTCATCCAACAAAAGGTGCCGAGCTCTGCTGTAAATCGCACGAGCAAGTGAGATGCGCTGCTTTTGTCCACCGGAAAGACTAATGCCTTTTTCTCCAACAAGGGTCTGGTCGCCCGCATCGAGAATCGCCAGATCTCGCTCCAGGGCACAAGCCTTGATGACAGCATCATATCGGCGCTGATCAAAGGGAGAGGCGAAGACGATGTTTTCTTTGACGGTATCATTGACCAGCCACGCTTCTTGCGCACAGTATGCCACACTTTCTATGAGGCCCGTTTGGGGATCCACGGGAAGATCTGACCTGCTCACTGTACCCCCAGGCAAATGTACCCGTCCTTCCAACAGCTTCATTTCACCCAAGAGAGCCATCAAAAGCGACGTTTTGCCCGAACCGGTTGGGCCGGTGATGATGTTCAGCGCCCCGACTTGGAAGGACACATCAATGTTGATGAGGCGGAAGGCATCGGTATCTTTCGAGAGATCATCCTGGTAGCTCCCTTTGGGGCTGCCCCATGCGAGGGTTGCCTTCTCCAGGGCAATTCTGGGTGGCTGTCCATCAGCCTCGCCTGGGTCCAATTGGATATACTTTTCAGTCTCTTCCTCGTTAAGATATTTGTCCACTCGGTCCAGAGAAACTTTCGATTCTTGAACGTGTGCCACCATATCGGCCAGCTGGTCCAGGGGAACTCGAAGAAGCGAAAACATCGACAGGGCAGGGAAAGCAATCGACGGGGTTAATTGCTTTTTCTCGACCACCGTATACAGGAAGAATGAAGCGAACGTGATAAAGATTGGTGTGCCATACCAGACCGTAGCTGCCGTGGACCAAATTATGTAGCGGAAGCGCAAGGCCTTGAGCTCAGCCCTCCGCTTTTCGTTCACAATATCTTGAAAACGATGCTCCCAAGCAAAGTATTTGATGATTCGGATGTTCTGCAGAATCTCATTTGTGGCATGAATTCGAGCATCTGTTCCTTTCAAAATCTGCTTCTGCACCTTGGTGAACTGCTTGGCGATTAAGAGATTCACTGGCAACATAAGAACCATGATGACAATACCAGCAAACGAGCTGAACCCCAATAGACGGTAAAGGAGAGTGACAGCGATAACTATCTGTACGGGCACGCTCGCCCACAGGAAATGGAGATAAGCGCCCACCTCACTAACTTTGAAGGAGTCAATGGCCATGAGGTTGATGATGGTCCCAATGTTCGCCAGCTCGTTAGGATCATCCTCTTCCGCCTTGGTATTGTTCTGGGCAGACTCTGGATCAGCGGAGGGCTTTTGATCCTTCTTCTTGCGACCAAAGGAGAAGAGTTTCTTCTTTTTCTTGGCCTCCGGGGCATCAGCGTTCTTTGCGGTAGAATCCACCGCCGCGCCAGCCTTCCGCCGCAGGGCCTTGGCGTAAATTTCGCCGATGATGATAGCGCGAAGCTTCAGGCCCATTTTTCGGCCAATCCACAGAGCCTGCCCATCGGCGATACCTTGAATAGCGCCCGAGCAGAAGAGCAACGTCGCGTACATCCAAGCAGCGTTTGCTGTGGTTGATCTTGGATCTTCAACATATTGCAAGATCGCTCGGAGGAGAATGGTGGGTAGATACGTGAACATGTTCGAAAAGATGGTCCATGCGCCTTGAAGCAGAATCGTGGGGAAGAAATAGCATCCCAGCCTCCACATGAGGCCGCCTTTGTACCGTCGGCGGCGAAAGTCTTCCAGAACGGCGGCGGCCTTTTGGGAAGAAGTCACATTCCAGACGTCCTCAAGCTCAAGTGGCTGCCTATAGCCCTTGAGGATAAGCGGATCCAGCCAGGAAAAGCTGAGGAGTGAGAATATGCTGGCAGTAGGGTACTTGGCCGGCTGCAATCCATCCTCGTGTGGAACCAACACCGCTTTATTCCCTCTACGGGTGGAGAAAGCGATGAGCACTAGGAGCGACGATAGAGCAAATTCGGTCGCACTGAAAATCATCGCGCGTTTCGATACCGGGTGAATGATGGCAGACCGGAAGACAAAAATGGTAAACAGCCATTGCAACCCATACAAAGCAGCCGTATGGTCCCAGAGTCGCGGAGATGAATGCAGGCCTCGGATGGAAAGAACCAATCGAATTAGAGTCAAGAAGAGAACGTAGCTCCAGGAAATCAGTCTTGCCACCGCCGGAAGGGTCCCTCGGTGACCCCAGCCATCCGTCAAGAGAATCGCAATGAAGATGCCGACTTGGGCGGAGAGAGCGAGGGCTTCCAACTCCACGGTCACAATTTCGCCCCGGGGACGATCGATCTCGAAACGGAGTGATTCGGTTTGGGTGGCTTTCAGCAACATTGGGTCGGTTTCCTCGCCCGGTTGTTCCTCCACGAAGATCGCATTTCTCGTGTCATCTTCGGAGGGGGTGTCCACGAGAATCTGATACGAGGGGTTCTTGCGGGCGACGATAAAGCGGTGGACAAGCCGGGAGATAATCAAGACCAGGGAGATCGCGCATGCTGCAAGCGGGAATATTGTTTGCAGATAACTAGAATTCAGCCAATATCAGTCGGAGTTCTCGCAGATGGAAAATACAAGGACAGTGAGGGTTTCATACTTGCGCTGGAAGCAAATGGAGACATCGTCGACAGCCCAAATCGGGCCATGACACTCCGGTATCATTTCTGATAAGCGGAGTTGAGATACGAGCAGCAGGAATGACAGCTCTCGAACAGCATCCGTCGTTCCGCCACGGTCCGGGGCCCTCGAAGTAAGCTCTTAAGAGGGCGAGGGTGGCTGCAGCAAAAGATTCGCTCCGTCGTTACCGGGAGTCGTCCAGCGCTCGAGCAAAGTTTATGACGAACCTGCCATCGCCCGCCGAGATGGAGCGGGAGAAGGACGCGGGATGATAGAGGCAGGCGGTAAGTAGGTAGGGAATCAGGGATGAATGACGGATCGGTCGAATGAGTCAAAGGGGTGAATATCGTGTAATCCGACGGCGTGAGAAGCTCATCGGAGAGGAAGAAAGAGAAAAGAGGAGAGAGAGAGGAGAGGAGGAGAGGATGGAATACTGGAGAAGAGCAGAAGAAGAGTGGGACTGCGATTACATAGCAGGTTACTACCATGCACGCCTCGCATTTTCCCCCATCGGGACTCCGGCCGCCGTTGCCCACCGCCCTCTCGGTTCCAGAACCACTGGCGCATCCTGCCGCCATCATACTCTGCATCCGGTAAATGTCTGAACCGATTCTGAATCCCACTTGTTGTTTGTGAGACCAGCCATTGTTCTTGAAGTGGCTGTCGCGTCAAGGAGGGAGTACAATAGACATTATTGGCCGCCGCTTCTTCCGTCACTATTCGCCAACAAAACGCTCCCCAAGACGGAGATGAGGAACCGATCTCATTTATCAGATGGCTGCATGACCTCCACGGTGGATGCATGTCAGAACGCTCCTTGCAAACATCTTCACAGATGGCCTGGAATCGTTCTATTCGCACTTTCTACATTCGACAAGCCTGAATAGCACACACTCCGAAAGGCAAAAAGCATGCGTATCTATGGGCAGTACCATCAAAATATTTGGATCAGGGGGCATAGGGAATCCAAATCCCTAGGCACAATAATGTCTTTCCTAACGGATCGGGGAAATCAATGCTGATAAGGCTAGAACACAATCGAAGCAAAGATATCCGACCGCGTCACCAGACGAGCCTGCCAGTCCAGTCACACCGATCCCTGGAGACAGGGATGGCGGAACAGTCACCGCTACTCCCGTAGTCACGAACTTATGGCGACATATTATGACTGCAGTAGCACGGCCCATACATGCTCGGCGCTATGACTCAACCCGTCAGGAAGCGGGACGCATTCGAGACATTGAGGTATCAGACCGCAGTGATCAAGTACATATCAGAGACAACGTCGAAGATAAGAAAAGAGTCATTAGGACGTTGAAAAAGTAGCCCGCCACGATAAGATCCCCACTTGGATACTTATGACGCCCCCACCTTTGCATCTCCAAGTGGATGAAACCATTCAAAGATCGTCGCGAATGCTTGCAGGTGGATATCCATACGCAATGCCCCGTAGATATACTTCTAGTAGAGATGGGGATAGTGGTTTTCAATAGGAAACGGGACATCATTTTCGTGGTAAGTGAAGGTGTCCTGAGATCAGCTAAATTACCATGGGCACTAATGGAAAGGCTAATCTTAGTCAATTTCAGCGCTTTTTTCAATTGAAATATTTTGAACCCCCACTGTGTCCGTGCCAGTGAGCTTAAGCAGTATAGTAAACCACGATGGGCAGTATGCACAACGCCACAAAATCTAGAGTGACTTGTTCCTGGCGACAGCCAAAAACGCCAGAGACCACAGCTGTCTGATATTTGACTCTGAATAGAATAGCGCCCCTCGGGTCAGCGAAGTCCAGAATGATGGACGGACGAACTCACCGGTTCCGCCGCTAACACCAGGAGGAGGCGGCAATGTGCCCAGCGGCGTAGCTTTGAATTTCCCATCCGTGAAAATCCAGGACCACACCTCCATAGACAGGAGGCTTTGATTCTGCTCGATAACATCCCAGAGCAAGTGGTAGGCTTCCCGAGCATTGTTATGGACTACATTGTCCCAGCAAAAGTCTGGAACAGCATCACTTTTAAGCGATCCTTCTGAAGCGCAGCGTCCCAATTGATTCTCTAGTCCTTTAGCCATGAGAGCAAGCTGCCATGACCAAACCACAGTGCCATGATAAGCGCCAGTGGTGAAGTTCCGCGCATAGACGGGATTAGCACCATAGGCGGGATTGGCAACGAGGAGGCCAACATCAGTCATGAGGCCAGCTGGGAAGGTCCGGCGGACGTTGTTTGCAGTCTGGTTGATAAAGGAAGTTAATTGCCCCTGTTCAGTAGTGTTGAGAAGAAAATGGCGAAAGCCATCATCGGTGTTCATAACTTCGACTTTACTGAGGTTATTGTAGCCGTCAAGAGCGAGGGCGTAGAATTGGACGTCCGAGTCTATTGTATTCGTTTGGTTTGGACCGGCAAAGTGCGAGGCTTTGGTGTACTCGTCCACTCGCTTCCTAGCCTCATTTTCGGGCACGGTGACCTGTTGTAATCAAGCGTGGTCAGTATGGAAGACCAAGTGGGATGATTTGCTGTCCCAAACCTGGAAGAATTTCAGAGTCTCGTCTTCCCAGATCTGGGCATATTTGTCGGCAAGTGTCGCCCAGTCCCTCTCTGCAAATACGCGGTTTCGCGCGAGGGCGGCAATTGAGCGCAGAGCAGCCGGCATCAGCGCAGTATTTACATCGAAAGGAATACGACCGCCACCAATACCTTTATACATCTGTTAGCTCCAAGCCAGAATGTTTTGTTTGTATGTGGTAGATGAGACATACCAAATGTGCTGTCCCTCCACTGACCGACAACCTGACCATCGTGAAGGTGAATCAGGTCCTCTTTCCTTCGGTTCTGGACAAATGGAGTAGCCAGGCGTATTACTCGCTCTGCATTTTTAACGCCCAATTGACCCCAGGTGAGGTTTTGATTTGCGGCATTGAACTTTCCTGCGGTTGTGCTGTGAACCCATAGTCAGTTTGATCGTATAGCCATGGCAAAAGATAGAGGGTTAGGACCTCGAGAACGCTTGGTATCTGTGTCTGCCAACAGGATTATCGACAAAGTATTTCTTCATGAGCACGGGGAGGAAATAATCTGAGTCAACCTGGAATCCGTCAGCCTCATATCCTGACCTCCCGTGCCAAAATGCCATACCATATTGTAGTCACAGATCATAGCGGTGCTCGTGATATTCTTCTTCATGTTCGACCAAGTGGCATAATCTCTGTTAAAGTCTCGTCAGTCAGACAGATCGACAGCCACGCAATCCCTACACCCACCCGATGGTCTCCTCATGACAGACACTCCCGTCGGTTCGATTTACTCGTTCCAGCACTGCGCCAATTACCGCTTCCATGGCACTACCATTGCCAACGCTGAGAACAGGCTCTAACAGCAGGGCAGATATCATGGAGTCTCGGCCGAAATATGTTAAGAACCTCCAAGCGCCGGCCAGTAGTTTGTCCTTATAGGACAGGAAGGAGAGGGAATATGCTTGATCAGGCTGCTGAGAAACAATTGCCGAGGAGTTTCCCTTGAACACTTCCGAAGGTGTCAACTGCGTCAGCTGTGGGTAGTTGTACGATGCGGAGAAGACGTAGTCTCCAGCTGTGAAATTCACAGTCTTGCCAGACAGCTTGACCTGACCATTCGAACCGGGAAGTGGTGAAAAAGTGAGATTGGTCGTGGTAACGTTATCCAACCACAACCTCTGTAGCGAAACCCCTCCGGTTGGGAGCTGAGAGTAGAGAATCGCATCCTGAATCTCCGGATAAAGTAAGCTCGGTCCTTCAACAAAGTCCCTGATGGTCCTAATGCTGCCCAAAATGGGAACGGTCAATTCAGCAGAGGAGTTGAAGCGCAACACCCCGGTTACTCCAACTTGAGGTACATTGGAAGCTGAATCTGAAGAAGCGGCGGAGTAGATCGGCGCTAAAGGTTTTCCAAGGGTAGAGTTCACGAGTTCAATCCCGAGAGTCCCGTTGTCTCCATTCTGGGGAGCGAAGTATGTGCAGACCCCACTATTTCCGCTAGGCCAGGCAATTATGAGCCTAGGGCCTATTACAGATAGATCACTGTCAGGGAGAGGAGAGGTAACAACAACCTGAGCATCCACGTTGCAGTCTGAGTAAAAGTAGTTATTATAAGGAGGGTCGCTCAGAGTAAGGGTCCTCTCTCTCCTGGTGCAGACGCCGGTCTCATTGCTACTGGTAGCAGGGACAGATTGGACGTTGGGCAAATGGCCATTAACGGTATTATCATGAACCGCCTAACGGCGTTAGCACTTTGGGATAGATAATGACATATGTGCCTGGAAAAGTAGTAGCTCACCCGGCAAGTCGCGGAGGCCACGAATATAGTCCCGAGGGCGCCGAATAGCGAGGACCGCCGCATGTTGGACTCTGCGGCAAGGAGCTGGATAACGGAAATTGGATGTTGGCAGTCGAGAAATAGGAGAGCTGGGACAGGGATTGAGTCAAGTATTTTATCATGTAACCGCTTCTTAGTGAGCACTGTGGGTTATAAGTAGCTATAACGAAGACGAAGACTCCTGAACGTGGGGGTGGGTCTGCTGCAGGTGATATATACCGAGTATGCGGAGTATAACTAGATGCCGTCCTTGGGTACCTAGCACAACTACGTCGCTCATCCAATTCGGGGCGATCCACGACGTTGATCCAAGTAAGAAAAACCGGTACCAAAGAGTCTTCATCCCGTCGAGCCGATTAGACGTCACAATCCCCAGTGGCGTATACTCCACTCGGTATATGAAAGGGACACAATGCGGGGCTGAAAGTTTAGCGGTCGAGGGACAAAGCTAGGGTTTCGCCGACAACTGCCCGAGCGATCAAAGGCATTGTGCCTGTCTATGTATGCAGCGGTGATGACAGACGTCGACTGGAGGAACTCGTACAGCGTTGGTTTCAATTGTACGTAGTCCTCGCTAGTCTGATCTGCCGATGACTGGGGCCGAAGATTAGCATCCAATACTGGTGGTGGCCAGTCAACCGAATACATGTATAGGTAACCCTCGGAGTCACTTGTTGCTCTCAAGTACCTACTCCGTAAAGACGAGATCAGCACCTTTGCACCAATGGTGCTGCCTGCCTGAGGGCGGGACGGTGTTGACCTCGGCTCCGATATACTAATACTAATACCCCGGAGGCCGTTCATACAACTCCGGATCCGATAACTACCTTCCTAATTGAATACGCCGCCCCCGCTTGGGACGGCGGAATGGACCGTCTTGTCCATCCTTCTAGCACCCGACTGTCGTCGGACCCAGCTTCGTCAAATCAATATTTTGTTGAGGCGATTACCGTGGGATGGGCGAAAGACTTACCACCCTGCAGAGGTGATATGGCACTAGTCGCTGTGGAGGACTCTGTACGGCGGCGAAGACGACGACGACTACGACTGCCCTTGCTCAGGAGCGAGTTTTTCTTCCTATGACGCTTAGTATCCTTATCTACCGTCGCGATAAAGTTAGTCAGTAGATCTCTAAACGCCCGACCGTCAGGATATTGGTACCTCGGATGTGCATTGCCGACACCGTTTCGAACATCGGGTACAGGAAACAGATGAGCGACTATTGGGATCATTCTGGCTGAGGGCGTCGCAACGCACTCGTAGTTGGCGGTATTCGTCACAACTCGAGAACCGTGTCCTCCGTGTGACAAGTGCGCGTTACATGTTATTGTTCCACAAAGTGATGACATGAGGCTGGGGAATACCGCCCTGAAGAAGGGGAGGGGAAGAGAAGTGAAACCAGGCGGCATGCGGGGAGCTCGTAAATCTTGGGTAGGTATCCTGCTAGAACACCGTGTCTCTCACCCTCTTTACCTCAGTTTTCAGCATTCAGCGTCAGTTCTGAGTGACTGAACCCCCTTTCCAGACTCCCTCGATCTCTATGCACTAGCAGGTCGATGAGCTTAAGGAGACCACGGGGTTGGCAGTTTCATAAACAATCCTAAGACATGCAGTCTATATTCTATTAGAATCATTAGTATTGAACTATATTTATCCTATAAGTATATGCTGTGTATGGACAGTATAAGAGCAAAAACACGACGCCACATACGTAATACCTAGGAAGAGAAATTCAACAATATATATAGAGGTCATTCATTGGAGATTCTTTCCATCATCTCTCACTTACACTTGTATACTACTTAGGCGCACGAAGGCAATAAGAATATATAGACTTCAAAGACCCCGATATTCTGGGCCAAGCAGTCCCAGGATGGTCCTTTAGACCAGTAACACTGTCTTGGAGGGCTAACCTGAGATAATCCACGAACCCAATTATTTTACCAACGGATTGCCCTGCATGAAGCTTTTGAGATAAAAGAAAATCGCCAAGAGAACCAATCAATAGGCGCAGTAAAAATTCTCACCAGGAACAGAAAACAGAACAGAGTCCGTCTCCACGTCACCCAACGGTAACCCGAAGTCGCCAGCCGGTCCGATGAAGCGCCACCCCGGAACCTTCCGCGTGGATTGCCACTAGTGTGTTTGCAAGGCGGAATCCACTCGCCCAAGAGGGCGATCAGTCACGCCCATCACCTCATCAGACTTCTCCTCCTCACCCAGGCGCCTTCCACTCCTCTCCAACTCCCGCCTATCTTTATCGCCCCTGTACAGTGTCTCCAGGCTGAGACTGCCTCCTCTCTCCCGACGCCGCACATCCACATCCGCTCACCACTCGCCCCCTCACCATGGCGGAACGCATCCTGCTAAACGAATACAAGAGCCTGGCCAAGGAGCCCTGGGTGAACATCGAGGTATGACCCTCTACGATCCTGCCACCCCGATCTCAGGCCCCAGTTCCTCCAGAAACAGAGCACTTTACTAACCAACCTACCCCAGCTGAACGAAGAAGACATTTTCAACTGGACCATCGGCCTGATCGTCCTCAACCCAGACTCCCTCTACTACGGCGGCTACTTCAAAGCGTCGATGAAGTTCCCAAAGAACTACCCCTATTCGCCTCCTGGTAAGTTCACGCTCAGGGCTCACCGAACCAAGGCTCCAACACCCGCGGGACAGCGCTAGCTAACACCCCTATTCCCCGATAGAGTTCCGCTTCCTGCGCCCCCTCTACCACCCCAACATCTACCAAGACGGCAAACTCTGCATCTCGATCCTGCACGCCCCCGGCGAAGACGAGATGTCCGGCGAGCTTGCCTCGGAGCGCTGGTCGCCCGCGCAGCGCGTCGAGTCCGTCCTCATCTCCATCCTGTCCCTCCTCGATGATGCCGAGGTCTCGTCGCCCGCCAACGTCGACGCCGGCGTCATGCTGCGCAAGGAGCCCGAGCGCTACAAGGCCATCGTGCGCAACAACGTCGAAGAGTCGAAGCGGGATATCCCCGAGGGGTTCGTCATGCCCACCCACCAGTCCACGGCGGCCGTCAAGCCGGTCGAAAAGGACGACTCGGATTTCTGGGCGGAGAGCGATATTGACGACGATGTGTTTGGTGGGAGCGACTCGGACGAGGACTTGAATGTCGACGATCAGGATAGCGGCAGTGATGAGGATGATGACGACGAGAAGGCCTGATGCTGCATCGTCGCGAGACGACGGAACATTTATGCTTTTTCTTTCTTCTTTTTTTATCACGATCTTGGCGCATAGGAGCTCAGCGGCTTACATTCAGGGCATAGCGCAGGCGCATCGGGTGGAAGGCGGCTGAGTGCATACGATCTATCTACCCGCAGTCATTTGGCATTTCTGGCATTACTATTCATGCATTTTGTGTGTATCATTTGTTTATTTGACGAGAATATGGACAGGAATCTCGCGGATGTCGATACTTGGAACGAGCTACTGGCATATTATTTCTAGTCTCGTTGCCCTTGATCAAGCTCGTAAGATGTGTATTAGGATCACCTTGACAGTCCCTCATAGCGGAGCCACCAGGCATGTATCACATCGAGGGGTCGTGTGCCTAGTCCTCGTCCAGATGACTCATGTGGGTTGCGAAAAGAGAGATGATGCGCAACTAGATAGCTGATAGCTTCCACTTCCAGTAACAGCCTAAGAGCATGCGTATTTCTTGTGATCATCGGCCCCTGTCACATGATTTGAGGTCTCTTCAGATGGTTTAGCATAAAACCACATCACATTGACATTCTGATAGTGAACACAAAAGCTTCTAGATAGGATGCTGCCCATTCGTTGAGGATGTATACTACGATATGAATAAACCAATCAAAAACACTAGCAAGATACATGCAATGCAGTCAATGCATTGATTCGCATCTGCAAAGTATCAGTAAAAGCAAAGTCAAACCAGCGCCGATGTCCATCCTCTCATATCCTGTGCCGTGCCATGATAATGAACCTGATCTATGCAACAACAGCATCCTGGATCTCGCTGTAGATAGCGCCGAGCTCCTCAGAAAGCAGCTTCTCAGCCTTGTCCACCAGGCCGTCGAAGCGGTTCTTGATGGAGTCGGAGCCGGCCTTGTAGCCACCGTTGGCGATGATCTCAGAGTAGTTGCCAGAGCCACCACCGTTCCAGGCAAGGAGCTGAAGCTTTCAGTTAGTATCTTTTCTCTTATTGTAGAAGACAGAGGTATGGAGCAGCTTACGTTGGGGGTATCGGCGGGGATGTCAGACAGAGCACCCTGGGTGGCAATAGAGATGATATTCTTCTTGAGCTTGGCGGGAGTAAGCTCAGACACAGCAAAGGCAGAGTCCTGCGAAGGCTGGAGAGACACGAAGTAGGCCAACAAGCCAGCAATGTGAGGAGAGGCCATCGAAGTGCCCGAAATGGTGTTGACGGCATGCTTGCTTCCAATCCAGGTGGACTGGATGTTAAGACCAGGGGCGAAGATGTCGGTGCACTTGCCGTAGTTGGAGAAGTACGCACGCTCATCCGCCAGGGTGGAGGCACCCACGGTCACGGCATTCTCAGCAGCGGCCGGGGAGTAATCGCAAGCGTCAGCGTTGTCATTTCCAGCGGCAACGGCGAAGTGAAGACCGGCTTCCACGCCTGCGTTGACAGCATCCTCGAGGGTCTTGGACTTGCCACCACCGAGACTCATGTTGGCAACACTGCCCTTGAATCCCTTCACCTTGCCGTCCTTAGCATCTTTGGCCTTCTTAAGGTGCGACTGCACGGCCCACTCGACACCCTGAACGACATCGGACATCGTGCCAGAGCCACTGGAGCGGAGAACCTTGACGGCATAGAGGTTGGCCTTCTTGGCGACACCATACTTCTTGCCAGCGATGGTTCCGGAGCAGTGAGTGCCGTGGCCGTTACCATCGGCATCCTCATCATTGCTGGGGATAGTCTTGCCCCAGGTGGCACGACCTTCAAAGTCGACATGGTCGATGTTGATACCAGTATCAATAGTGTAAGCGTCAACACCCTCACCGCCTTCGGAGGCATAGAGGTACTTGTTGAAGGTACCGAAGGAGAGGCTGTCACGGTGCGAGATACGAGCCAGACCCCAAGGGGCGTTCTTCTCGGTGACCTCCTCCATGGTGTGGACTTCGGAGTCCTTCTCGATGTATTCGACCTGGAAGCTGGATGTTAGAGCGATAACGAGGAAACGGATGAGAAGTGGCGTAGTGAGGCACTTACATCAGGATGTCTCCGGACCTGCTCGATCACGTCTTCGTGGAAGTGACCCGAATAACCCATCAACGATCCAGCGATATTGAAAGTGTTCTTGAGGCCGAGGTACATCTCGTCACCCAAGCCAAGGAGCGACCGCTTCTTCAGCTCGGTGCGGGCGAACTGAGAGTCGTGGATGTCCTGCACCCACATGTGATGAGCCGTGGCGGCATCATCCTTGACATGCTTCTTGAAAACGACGATATAGGAGTCGGGAACCTCCTTAGCATTTGCAGCAGAGAGAATAGGGGCTGCTTCATTGTGAATGGAGCCAACGCCGATGGGGTTGGCCGCTGTCAGCAACGGCAACAGGGTGAGGCCGAGGAAGCCCTTCATGCTGGGCAACTAGGGGAGGAACAGGAGAATCGACAGCAAAGAGAGGAAGTAGGTTGATGAAAAGGGGGAAGAGGGATGGAAATATGCAGCGGAGAGAGATGGAAGATGGGAAGATAAGGATGAAGGGAGAGGGGAGGATGGAGGATGAAGAGAAGAGGAGATGAGGAGGAGGAGTGACGAGTACCTTAACTAACCCCAGGAGCAGCAGGCAAGGGCCCAGGAGGATGATGCAACCGGGATACGGTACGATACGGCAGGTGACCATCCGGACCCAGTATGGGGCGATACCTGATACGGGCGGTTACACGTCGGACGGAGCCCTGGCCGTCGATCTATCGAGATTAGCGTGACCTGGGGTATCGGCGGTCAGCGGGACTGGAGGTACGGTATGTTCAGGTCACCATAGCAATTGGGGAGTATATCGAGGAAGATGAATACCTGAGCTAGCTAGTATTCTAGGAGCTTTAGGAAAGTACGTAGATTACTGAGGATATAACATGCTTAGTACCTACCTGGTAGGAGGTACTTGTACATGAGTACACGAATACCGCTTATGACCATGGATGACGGAACCCACCCAGCAAGTATCCCGAGAGGTACCTACACCAAATACCAGGCTATCTTTCAGAATGAGGCGAACCAAGTGGAGACAGATGTGATAGATAGTACACTTGAAGATGGTTTCCCAAAGGGGGTGTGAGTCAACTTGAGTCCAAAAAATAGGCAGTCCTTATCATTGGGAGTGCATTTATCCAGGTACACATGATGAAGCTAGCTTCCTGTTGTTCAACGAAGGTCCCTGGATGGCATGTAACCCGCCACAGGACAGACTCTAGGCACAGGTCAGCTCTCGGGCTGGGAAGCAGGCAACATCAAGTCGCGTGCACCCAAAGGCTGTTCGGCTGACTCCTCGATTACGTGAACACCCCATTTCGGGTAGGGGTGTATGTACGGTATGTAATCCTGATACCGAGAGCTTCTGAAGGATTTCAATGGCCGAGATAAGAGCCTTATCGATACGCCCGGCTGGACCAATGATCGCCGGATCACCTGACATGGCCCAAACAGTTTCCCGTTCCGACCGTCCCCGCTTGCCCGCACAGCCTCAAGTGACGTTCGTTGGCCTGTCAGCTCAGCTGGTGATGGTGTTTTCGACAGACAGAGAGGATCAACACCCCGCACCATTGTTGTCTCTCCCTCCCTCTTCTCTCGTGGACCCTTCCCCCGATCACTCCTTTCCTGAGGCGACCATTCTTCCGGTCAATTGCTGATCTTCGGACCCGGTGTCAAACCCCTCCCCTCACTGTCGAAGCTCTCCCCTCCCATGCCCAAATGTGCGTGGTTGAGCCCTGAGTGCCGCAACTAATCCCCGTCACGCATACCAATGCAGACCGCCTTCACAGTCACGCTAAGAGCTGGTTCATGGTGTCTGGTGGTCCCTGGCCATCAGATAAGGAATCGGAGTTAGGATCCAGCGCCGCAATGAACCGGGCCACCTCCGTCCTCTCGCCCTCCCCATCGTCGTCATCCCAATGGTCGAGCACAGAATTGGCCCCAGTCGTCGAGGATCTGAGATTCATCTGCGAGGAGGATACAATCAACTCCCAGACTGCCCTCACGGCAACGGAGTGTTTGCTCCGTCTTCGTCACACATTCATCGATAGCGACCGTCCGAGCGAGGCCAAAGAGGCCTTCCGACACCTCAATGGCTTCCAGATCCTCCTAGGTCTGCTCCGGAAGATTGCCGATACCTATGAGCCGCGAGATTCCTCAAGGGACGAGAGGAAGTCGCTCTTGGGCCTCCACAAAGACACGCTGGCCGTACTGGCCGAGGGGCTGAAGGGACACTTCGGAAACAAGCGACACTTTGCCAACCGAATTGCAGGTGGAGGTGAACGAGCCTTGGAAGGGGCCTTTTCGATTCTGGCCAAGAAAATAGACGCGATCCAAGCCGATACGGAGCAATTTTACGGTGGCATATTGGCAGCAGCCTTATGCCAGGAGACGATCGCCAATATATTCACCAGCCTGAGCACGAAATATGAAGCTGTACAGGACTTGTCCACCGATGACGTTAGAGCCGAAGTGGATCGATGCGTAGGGACCTCGGAAACTGTTGAGGTACCGGAGCTTCTGGGACCGTTTGTGCGAGTATGGTTGATGCAATCTTCGTCCTCGGAGTTTCATCACAGAGTCCAGAGGCTAGCTCTACCCGCATGCCTCTGTCAGCTTGCTTCGCAGTCTCAAAGAAATGTCACCACCTTGCATGGGACTGGTGTACTCTCCCTGATCTTACCAATTTTGTTTGCCGATGATCGTTCAGAGCCGGAGAGATTGCTCTACCAGGAACTGGCAAAGCTTTTATGCGCCCACGGAATCAGTCATTTAGACGACGCAGTGACGCTCTATCGGAAGGCACACGGTTCGCCCAAGATTCTGCAATTCCTTGTTAGTGTGATGAAGCAATCCAAGGAACCTCCGTCGATCCAATTTGACCTCTCGACGCATGGCTTCTGCTCACTCGAATTCTCGACAATGGGCCGTCCATTTCCGCCAACCACAACGTCCGGATATACTCTAGCTGTATGGGCACGCTTTGATAAATTCGATTCCACCACGCACACAACGATTTTCGGTGCCTTTGATTCCAGCCAGACTTGTTTTCTCTTGGCATATCTGGAAAAAGACACTCGGAATTTTATTTTGCAGTCGTCGATACGGGGTCCTCGTCCAAGTGTTCGCTTCAAGTCTATCGCCTTTGAGCCCGATCGGTGGTATCATATCTGCGTGGTGCATAAAAAGCCGAAACCACCGTCATATGCACGTGCATCGTTATTCATAGATGGCGAATTCGTGGAACAGACGAGGATCGAATATCCTTGCGTGCCGCTTGCAACCACCCCAAACCGTGTTCCTCGGGTCCAAGCTTTTTTCGGCACTCCCCAAGATTTGGCCATGAAACTTGGGAAGGGTGTGTCCATGTCACGGTGGTCATTAGCGAACGCTGTTCTACTGGAAGATGCTCTGAGCGACGATATGATTGCGGTATTCTATAATCTTGGACCGCGATATTATGGTAACTTCCAAGATTGTTTAGGCTCCTTTCAGACCTACAAAGCATCCGCGTCCTTGAACCTACGTAATGAGCACTTGCATCCTGGTAAAGAAGAACAGTCCGACATCGTCACTGCAGTTCGCCGGAAAGCTAGCCTGTTAATTCGCGAAGGCTCTATATTGATTAATGTCTCACCGCTGGCGGTTTTAGACGATGACGATAGTAACAACGTGGACGAGACGAGACTTATCAAGTGTCTTTCGAAACAGGCTGCTAAGAATCTACATCAATTGACAAAGGCTGGGGGCAATGCGATAGCAGTCAATGGAGCAACACCCTCCATCAATGACGCCTTGACCCAGGCGCATGGTATTGGAGTGTTGACCGGTGACCCTGTGGTCACAGTGCCGCATTCGCTCGATGATGTGAGTTGGCGGATTGGCGGTTGCGCAGCGGTGCACCTAAGTTTGGTTCATGCATCTACGACAGCAGAGGCTACGCGACTTGCCGTACTGGCGCTTTACGAGGCTGTCCAGGACAGCTGGCGAAACAGCGAGGCAATGGAGAAAGAAAATGGCTACGGAGTTCTCGCCGCCTTGTTACGTGAAAAGCTTGGGTCGCCTGCCGGAAGCTCGAACGCTGGTTCCAAAACATCAGGCGTTTGTTCTAGCGTTGACGAACGGTCTACGTTGGCACTTGAGCTTCTTCGATCAACGCTTCGATTCGTTGGATATGATTTTGAGCAGCCGAACCGGTCAATCATCACGAACCCGTTGGCCTATCGGGTATTGCTTGTGGATCTAGAGATATGGAGATCCGGAGAGCAACCTCTCCTTGACCTATATTATTCTCAGTTCTGCACGTTTGCAAGTGGAAGCCAGTTTCGCCGGTTTAATGCAAAGCGTCTCGCTCGAATGCGTAAGACTCCAACGATTACACACCTACCACACGTATTTGGATGCAGGTCTGACTGTCAACAGGCGTCAACAAGAAATTACTTGAGGCTCTGAAGGTGGAAGATTTTACCTCAGAAGCCCTACAACTGTTCATAACTGCTTTCAAGTCGCTGATGGAAAGCTGCATGTCGGCAGATTTGCTTCGATCGCTGGCCCTCTTCATCACATATTCAATTCACAAGCCCAAAGAGCCGAGTAGGTTACAGAAAAAGAAGAGCCTCCGGTTCAATACAAATACACTGAACCAGCAAAGCTCTGCGGGCAAGAAGTTTGTGCCCGGCGTGACAATGGCAACGGAAATGCTTCGAATGTATTGTTCGTTGCTCTGTAACCCTCATGATCTTGGACCAATCAAGAAGTTTGCAAAAGCAGTGACAAACAAGGTTGGTTGGAAAACGGACCCCAAAGACGCACTTAATTCCAATACTGACTACTACAAAGTGGCTTCTCTACCTCATGTGTGAGGATGAACCTGAGATTGTTACTATGGCCACCAAGATCCTAGCTCGCTTGATATACACTCATGGCAGCAGCTACAGCAAGAAGCTTCATGACAAGACCGGAGGCTACATCATCATGCGACATTACCTAAAAAGGTGGTGGAACGTTCCCGCTTTATGGCCAATCTGCTTCTCCATATTCTTCGGCATGGACATTGCAAAGATGAAACTCGATAGGGCATTTGATGAACTGGGCCTCCTGGACCTCTTCTGCTCTGGTGGCAGCGCCGATGTTCTGTATCCCGAAATGCTTTCAGTACTCACTGGAATGCTGCAGACTGCGCTGAA
Organism: Aspergillus terreus NIH2624; assembly: GCF_000149615.1. Classification (NCBI taxonomy): domain Eukaryota; kingdom Fungi; phylum Ascomycota; class Eurotiomycetes; order Eurotiales; family Aspergillaceae; genus Aspergillus; species Aspergillus terreus. Next base: position 794,561 of record NT_165932.1, on the reverse strand, counting down.
GAGAGCAATATTGTGTGATGAATCACTGGAATTCAACGATCAAACCTCCGATGAGATTCGTGATCGATTAAGACAAGCCCCGAAGTCTACCATGGCTTCCCAAGTACCTGTCAGCTCAGCCACCGAAGCAGTGTCATTGTTGGCTGCAGTTATCGATTTCCTGGCGGGGGTCCAAGTGAAATCCCAAACCTTCCGGGAATTCACAATGTGCCCTGAATATGTTCAAGGGTTACTGGCGGTGTTGTTTCCGGTAGTTGTTGGTTCTGATTCTGTTAGCACAGAGGTTGAACTGAACTCCCAATCACGACGTGGTCTTGAGTTCAGTGAACAACACTTGGTGATCCGCCCACGTTCGAGTAGGCCGACAGAATTGAGGACTACTACCGTGGAACAACCGGGCTCTCAGGATGATCGGGGAGATTCGGTCGGTCGTGGGTCCTCATTCGTCTTGGTTTCATCCGATGGGGGAAACCGTTCTCCGTCAACTGCGCGCATACGACATGCTTTTCGACCGAACAATATACAACATCCGGGATCCACAGAATACCCACTCATTACCAGTATCTTGAACTTGGTTCTCCTGGTCTTTTCTGAACAGCTCCTTGAACGAAAAGACTTCACCGGACTGGGTATCTATTGGAAGACGCCACCAGGATTTCCAGAACAACAAGCATACTTTAACTCATGGATACTTCGATGCCTCCTCCCCACGCTGCAGGATGTTCTGTTTTCGAAGATCGAACTTTTAACAGAACCACGCGTGCTTACCAACTTGGGCCGTTTCACAACACACCTAGGAGAAGCAGTCTATGAAGGGTGGTTCATTGATGGTGCGACTGTGGGCCTCGAGTTTGCTGGGACCATCCTGGAATACCTCCAAAGGCCTGACGTGTCACGTCTGAAGAGCACAAGACTTTGTAGCCAGGCGGTTGCAACAGTCCGATCCGTGGTGTTCCGTATGGTTCTTCTCAATTTGTCCGAAGTTGAAGGCGACGAGGCGTTCGCGTTTTTGAGCCGTCTGTCTTATTGGCAAGTCGTCCTTCTCAACCCTAATGAAGCTCAGCCCGACTATCTTCAACTACTATGCTACCTTCTATATACAAAGTTGATCGACACGAATGAAAATGTCCGTCTTGCAGCTGCCAGCTTGTTCCGCGTTTTACTGGTGCAGAAGCCAGTTGAGATGTCTTCAATTCTGGGCCAAGCTACTGTACCCCTGCAACAGCGTCTCCAGGGAGGCTTCGAGACCCTTGTGAGCATGGAAGACGAGGCTTTCTTGCAATGGGTTGACCAGCAATCAGACGACTTGGATGCTTTGTTTTTCGGTGTTCTGTCCAAGACCTGGGAAGCCTTTGTGCACGAAGAGAACTTGAATATCGAAAATACTTGGCGGAGCCGCATCAACAAGCGAAAGGAAAAGCTGAAGCAATGGAGGCAGACGGAAGAAATAGGGGAGGAGGTGTTGCGCAAACACGAGGCCACTTTGCCGCACTGGGTGTCGAATATATCTGCCTCCGAATTTCTGAAGCTTCAGAGAGCCCTCCAAGACCAACAGGATAACTCTGCATTCATGTGGACTGCACTATCTCACCTGACCATGGATCTGCGGCGCTCTGGTGGCATTCTAGCGGAGAACAAGGAGAAAAAATGGGTCCTTGATCAGACGGAAGGCCGAAGTCGCATGCGTCTGCGCATTGTTCCAGATGACTCTGGTGAACGACAGGACTACCAACCGAAGCGAAAGGCGTCGGAGCCCCCCGCGATGAAGATTGACACGCAAGTAGCACCATCTTCCTCCGGGGGTGACCCCGTTGGTCTAACACCTACTGTACCCAACGTTGACGTTCCTGACAACGCCCAAGAAATTCGCCCAGATAGTCGCAGCATGCTTGAAGAGAGCTTTGAGATGATCGACGACCCGAAAGTCGAATTTGAAGACTACGAAGACAAGAACAGAAAGGTTATGAGGAGTCTGCACCGCGGCGATCAGGTGGACAGTGTGTGCAATATGTCTCGTATTATTGGATTGGAGGCAACAGAGGGTCTCTTGATCCTTGGCAAAGACAATATCTATATTCTGGATAACTTCTTCCAGAGATCTGATGGCGAAATCGTCAATGTCTGGCAAGCACCTCCCGAAGAGCGGGACCCCTATGTCCGTATGATTACTGGCAGAGAGTCCAATGAGCGCAAGTCACAGGAACATGAAACCAGAAGCTGGAAGTGGTCCGACCTGATCAGTGTCTCCAAGAGACGATTCCTGTTCCGAGATGTCGCCCTGGAAATCTTCTTCACTGATGGAACAAGCTATCTGTTAACGCTTATATCTTCGCGAGCTCGGGACAATCTCTCGAGTCAGCTCGCTAGCAAGGCGCCCCAGGTTACAGGGAGCGTTGGCCACTCACGTCCCGAGGATATTTGGCGATTTGAGACGCTGCGCAGTCCGGAGGATGCTCCCCAGACTTTAGGGTCTAAATTTGCCAGTGTCTTTGGACATTCGCCCGCTCACCCTGCAACGCGGAAATGGGTCAAAGGCGAGATCTCCAATTTCCATTATTTGATGCTGATCAACACTCTCGCTGGGCGAACATTCAACGATCTGACACAATATCCGGTCTTTCCATGGGTCCTTGCGGATTATACGAGCGATGAGTTGGATCTGACCAACCCAAAGACCTTCCGTGACTTGTCGAGGCCCATGGGCTGTCAGACCCCAGAGCGGGAAGCTGAGCTCCGAGAACGGTATAAGGCCTTTGCTGAGATGGGTGCAGGCGACTCCCCGCCATTCCACTATGGCACTCATTATTCTTCCGCCATGATTGTCAGCTCCTACCTGATTCGCCTGCAGCCGTTCGTCAAGTCATACCTTCTTCTACAAGGAGGGACATTTGACCACGCTGATCGCCTTTTCTACTCCATTGCCAAGGCATGGGAGTCGGCTTCGCGTGGAAACATGTCAGATGTCAGAGAACTGATTCCAGAGTTCTTTTACCTTCCGGAGTTTCTGGTTAATTCAAACAAGTATGACTTTGGGTTCCTTCAGAACATGACCACAGCAATCGATTCGGTTGAGCTCCCACCATGGGCCAAGGGTGACCCGAAGATCTTCATTGCCAAACACCGCGAAGCCCTAGAGAGTCCGTATGTGACGCAGAACTTGCACCATTGGATTGATCTTGTGTTTGGATGCAAACAGAAAGGCGAGGCAGCTGTCGAGGCGGTCAATGTCTTCCATCACCTGTCTTATCAAGGCGCCAAGGATGTCGATACTATCGATGATCCTGTTGAACGCTTAGCTACAATTGGCATCATACACAACTTTGGACAGACGCCCCATCAAATCTTCACCCGCCCTCATGCACAGAGGGAGGATATACGGTACAGGATGCCGAGATTGGATCGGCTCGCTGAGTCGCTCACCCAGCTGCCTCTCTCGCTCCTAGGTGAGCCTTGGACCTCCTATCTCAATTTTTCAGACGTGCGTACAAGCTAACGCGATGACAGATATCGGTGAACAAGTATCTTCATTGTCAATGAAGCAGGATCGGCTACTATGTGCTGCTCCCCTCCGGCTGAACATCCCGCCTACATACGACAAGTACATGGAATGGGGATTTTTCGATGGTAGCGTCCGGTTCTACTCGGCTGATAACCGAAAGGTACAGATGCAATGGTGTTTCCGTTAGTTGAGGTGTACTGACTGATTTGTACAGCTTCTGGGTCACTACGAGCACCTGCATATTGGCCAACTATCCTGCGCGATATTTGCGGACTCCCGAACGCTGGTCACCTCTGGAACTGATTGCACGGTGTCGACATGGCTGTTTACTTCCACCAGCAAGTCTGTGGATCTTCAGCCAGCGGGATCTCTGTTTGGCCATCGGTCCCCCGTGACCGTTCTGGCAGTCTCACGGTCCTTCAGCACGCTTCTCTCTGCATCAACCGATGGACAGATTCTGCTATGGGACCTCAACCGGCAGTGTTTTGTCCGAGAACTCCCGTCCAAGGGGCCGGTGGACGTAAGTTACAGCATCAGCGTAGACTCTTTGACCTTGTACTGATGTGTCTAGTGTGCTCGCATCAACGATGTAACCGGCGAGATCATGGTCTGCCGAGGTAACCGCGTCAGCCTCTTCACGCTGAACGGAGCGCTATTACTGGATCAGGCCGTGTGCGACTCTACAGATGATCAGATCATCTCGTGTGTGTTCTACGAGGGGGTGAGCAATGAGTGGCAGGAGCGGGCGCTCCTCTTCACCGGCCACCGAAGAGGCGTTGTTAATGTAAGTTTGCGATAATTGACCTGAAAGTTTCGTTCCCTTCATCATTGCGATGCTGATGACACTGCAGATATGGAGTAAGATCATCCGGCACGGGCGATTTGAGCTGGAGTTGATTCGCCAACTCCATCATATTGATAATAGCCGTGACAACGGAGCGAACATCTCCGCGGGCATCAGCTGTATTCTGGCACTGCCCCATGTGGTGTACACCGGGGATGAGGCCGGCCGAGTGGTGAGTTCGCACATTGTATAGGATGTTTGAGGCGAAGGCTGACAGGACGTGATAGTATGAATGGAGTTGTGTCCAGCGGCGATGAGGAGTTCTCTACTTTCCACATGAGGACGCGGGAAGGAACCCAGCGTGCGGTTGTTGTGAGTGAGGGGATGGAATAGTGCATCGATGCAACATGAGTAGCGGCTAGGATGCCCCCAACAGGAAGGGGACCGGGTTCCGGTGGGACGAGCCGAGCGATCAGGCTGAGTTCATGGGATCAGGGTCCATGAGGGGTTAAAAAGGATTTTATAAAAAAAAAAATATTGAAACTAACGGAGTCCTCCGGTTCATCGTAAGAAGCATGCCTAGGCCTGACCACGAGAATTGACGGAGCCTGGGGAAGAATTGTTTACAGCTAGATACTCCATAACTGCCCAGCCAGTCGCCCGGTGAAGAGACGGCGATGAAGGCACCGGTGGTGATACGGATCTGATTAGTCCGAAGCTGGGAAAAGTGGGTTGGCGAGGTGCCGGAGCACACTGCACCGGGAGAACCACGGCCCTGGAGCTGGGAGCTCCGGAGGAGCACGAAGGGAGACTGTGATCGATGAGTGCATGGGAGGAAGAGAACAAGAGGTCAGATTGGAAGAGACGGTGAGACGGTATGGGGGAATATCGAGAAGAGTTCCAAGTTATCTATCAGAGTAAAGGTACCAGGCACTCCGGATACTGTAGAATGAGCTCTCGGTGGTGATCGGAAAGGGCTGCTGGACATATAGCGTCATTGGCCCCACCATCCCACCTCCCCTCCTCATCCCACTTTGGGTTGCGCTTCACTGCTTTCTTCCGCCTTCGATCGCCACGTCGTCCTCTTTTAAGTATAATTGCCTTTCCGTCCCGCCTCCTCCTCCTGTCACTCATCATCCATCTCCCCTGATCACTCCTCCTCTTTGGATCTACATCGACATCTATTCTATCCGTCACTCATCTCCATCCATCATGTCTTCCTCTCTCGAGCAGCTCAAGGCCACTGGCACCGTACGTGTTCCCTCATCACCAGAAAAGATTGTTTTCGGGAATGGTTGCTAATCGCATCTAGGTTGTCGTCTGCGACTCTGGTAAGTTCCTGTTTGCCACCATCGCAATCGTGTAGAGGAATCGATCCCGCTGACATTCCTCCGTGTCAAGGTGACTTTGCCAGTATGTGTGCCCCGCCTCCCTGCAGGTATGACAAGCATGGTCAAACGCTAACCCTTCATAGCCATCGGCAAGTACAAGCCTCAGGATGCTACCACCAACCCTTCCCTGATCCTTGCGGCTTCCAAGAAGCCCGAGTATGCCGCCCTCATCGATGCCGCCGTCGCCTACGGCAAGCAGCACGTACGATTCCCTGTCTCGGAGCTTTCGGACTCTCGGATTTCCCAGGGCAATTGCTGATAGTTGTTTGACAACAGGGCAAGACCGTCGATGAGCAGGTTGACGCCACTCTGGACCGTCTCCTTGTCGAGTTCGGCAAGGAGATCCTCAAGATCATCCCCGGCAAGGTCTCCACTGAGGTTGACGCTCGCTTCTCTTTCGATACCCAGGCCTCCATCGACAAGGCCCTTCACATTATCAAGGTATGGTTTTACATCCCTGGCAAATGAGTTGTATGGTCGGAGGTGACTGACGCGCCCTCAGCTCTACGAGGAGATTGGTATCCCCAAGGACCGCATCCTCATCAAGATCGCCTCCACCTGGGAGGGTATCAAGGCCGCCCAGGTCCTCCAGTCCCAGCACGGCATCAACTGCAACCTGACCCTCATGTTCTCCACCGTCCAGGCCATCGCTGCTGCCGAGGCCGGTGCCTACCTCATCTCTCCCTTCGTGGGCCGTATCCTTGACTGGTACAAGGCTGCCCACAAGCGCGACTACACCGCCCAGGAGGACCCCGGTGTCAAGTCCGTGCAGGCCATCTTCAACTACTACAAGAAGTACGGCTACAAGACCATCGTCATGGGCGCCTCTTTCCGTAACACCGGTGAGATCACCGAGCTGGCGGGTTGCGACTACCTGACCATCTCCCCCAACCTCCTGGAGGACCTGTACAACTCGACGGCTGCCGTCCCCAAGAAGCTCGATGCCGCCGCCGCCGCTTCCCAGGACATCCCCAAGCGCAGCTACATCAACGACGAGGCTCTGTTCCGCTTCGACTTCAACGAGGAGGCCATGGCTGTGGAGAAGCTCCGGGAGGGTATCTCCAAGTTCGCCGCGGATGCTGTCACTCTGAAGGACCTGCTCAAGCAGAAGATCCAGGCATAAATGGGAGACTGGTACTCGCATTCGTGTTGGGTCATGGTTTCTTTCGGTTCATGATGAAAATTCCCTATAGTTGTTATTTCATATGTAAGATTGGCGACACGAAAAAAATCGGTTTGGTAGATACGAATCACGAATTGAATTTTTCCTATCCACTCTCTTTTCTTTGTAGCATCCGCAAACCACGAATCATCCGGATGACGTTCATCGGAAGGGTGTTCGGAACGGAGCTGGACGAGGTGATGGTGGGGTCTTGATGTAACCGAGGTTGGACATCTGGTTGGACGTCTGCAACGCTTGCAGACGTTCGATGTCATTCTATCGAATTGCCAGATGCATCAGTACTCAATGCTCAAGTCGACCATAGTACAAGGTAGAAGGCCTGTGAAGGAAATGATCTCCGCCGGATCTGGACCATGATTGCTTAGGAATTGGCGGAGCACGTCGCCCAACATCCGACCAACGTCATTCCGGCCGCCCCGCCAGAGTGGGGGGACTGTACGCCGTAATTACGCTCTCCCAGCTCTGTCCAGCTCTGTCCAGCTCTGCCACAGCCTGCCATCATGGAAAAGTCTGTACGACAGTGGTATTACCCCTCGTTCCCTCGTCTAATGCTGGTAATATATTCCCTCCCTTCTCTCCTCTTCTCCCTCCCTCCATCGTCATAACCCTCTTCTTCTCTGATCTCTCCCATCAATTCAACTGTTGTATCCCATCCTTCCCCAGAATCAATCCATCTCCCGTCACAATGGTTAAGGCTGGTAGGTAGCCCCGTCTCTCCTCGTCTGATACCCATTCCCTCGTGTTATTGGCTCCGGGGTTCCACGATCGACCGTGGCTGGAGGACCTTGAGTGAGCAGATTTGAGCACCTTGTGATTCCCCTCAAGCTACCTGACCTATCACGGCCATTCCGCCCCAGCCTGCGTCCTGGGAACTCACTTTAGATCGAGATCCCTGGACGAAGTTCCTGGGGTTGGATCCATGGGCTGTTGTGGTTTTGCCTGTTTGAGGTTGGTAGCTGGTAGCTGGCTGCTGCCGTCATGTCCATTTCAATGGCCCTGGGGATGATGGATCATCTTCAGAACCTTATTCCATACCTGACTAGATCTTATCATATCGATCTTCACACATGACGTGCTCTGACAGCTAACCAATCTCTCCACAGTCGCTGTCGTCCGTGGTGACTCCAAGGTCTCCGGCACTGTCACCTTCGAGCAGGCCGATGCCAACTCCCTCACCACCATCTCCTGGAACATCACCGGCAACGACCCCAACGCCGAGCGTGGTTTCCATGTCCACCAGTTCGGTGACAACACCAACGGCTGCACCTCCGCCGGCCCTCACTGTAAGCGCTGCCGTCGCCCCCAAGAGCACCCCCAGATACTGACCAAAACAGTCAACCCCTTCTCCAAGACCCACGGTGCCCCTGAGGATGAGGTGCGCCACGTCGGTGACCTCGGTAACTTCAAGACCGATGCAGAGGGCAACGCCGTCGGCTCCAAGCAGGACAAGCTGGTCAAGCTGATCGGTGCCGAGAGCGTTCTGGGCGTAAGTTACCCTCGTCACGGAGAGTGACAAGTTTCCCACTGACATCTTCATCGTCTAGCGTACCCTTGTCGTCCACGCCGGCACTGATGATCTCGGCCGTGGTGGCAACGAGGAGTCCAAGAAGACTGGTAACGCCGGTGCCCGCCCTGCCTGCGGTAAGTGCTGCTGTTGCTGATGGGGATGGAGTAGATGCTGATTACTATTCCAGGTGTCATCGGTATTGCCGCCTAAACTCATTCTTAATATTCCCCGTCTAGGAAGGGAAATTGCCTGGTCAGAGACGGATGGTCTGAAAAGTTCACTGAGAATTAGCGGTACTCTGAAATTGTCTGGAGGATACTATGGATCTGTGGATTCGGGCGGGTGAAGTCCTGACCGAGGTGAATTCTGCTCTAGATAATGTACAAGAATGATGAATGTCTTATGATATGAGCTGTGATGTTGTGCAATGGATGTACTCGTAGTAGTGCTGGTTGTGTATAGGTGCTTGTCCCAGTCTGGCCAGGTCTGGGCGGTGAGCGCTCTGCTGCAGCTGATTGGCTCCCCCACACCATCCCGGCCGCGGTGAATGGCCGGTTCAACCACGTTTCCCATCGACATTCCATTCCTCCATCTCCAGTCATTCACCTTCAGTCTCTCACTCTCTTCCTTCTCTGACCTCTGTTTCTTTGTTCCGGACCTCACTCCCCACTGTCTGTTTGCTTCCGGACCTTCACCACCCCCGTTCACTCTTTATTCCTCTCCCCCTTTTCTTTCTGGCCGCTTCCCAGGATGCCTTTGGAAGCTCGTGTGAAATCTGTCCTGTCCGGCGACACCGTCGTGCTGTCCCACGTCTCCAACCCGGCCCAGGAACGCATTCTCAGCTTGGCTTATGTCTCGGCTCCTAGACTCCGTCGGGAGGAGGAAGAGGTATGTTTCCTACGTCCGTTTGCTCTCCTTCCCCGTCGCTACGTGACACGCTCTGGATAGGTGGCCTCAGCGTTGAGCTCCATTGCTCAGCGAATCATGTCACTTTGGCCTCACCCCTGCGTGCCCCTACTCTAATCTAGCCCCCTCTTTGTGCACCATACTCAATTGACGTTCTCTGTTGCTCCCTTGTATCTAACCGTCTCCAGCCTTACTCCTTCCAATCCCGTGAATTCCTCCGTGAGCTCCTGGTAGGAAAGGTCGTTTACTTCAACGTCCTTTACACAATCCCGACCGGCGCCAAACGCGACTACGGCACCATCAAGCTTCCCACCTTTGACGTCCAATTGCCCGACATCAGCGTCCAGGAAGGATGGACTCGGGTCCGCGAGGAGGCCGGTAAGCGCGCCGACGAATCCGAAGAGACCGCCGCGTATCTCGAACGGCTCCGCGCCTTGGAGGACCATGCCAAGTCGGAGGATAAGGGTATCTGGGCTGGAGCAGAGAAGGGCCGGACAGAGACCAGCTACGAGCTGTCTGACGCCAAGGCCCTGGTAGATGAGTACAAATCGAAGGACCTCGAGGGTATTGTCGAGCGCGTGCTGAATGGAGACCGACTGGTGCTTCGTTTGCTGCTGACTCCCCACGAACATCTCCAAGTGGTTGCCGCACTTGCCGGTGTGCGGGCTCCCGCTGCCCGACGGGTGAATGCTGATGGTAAGGAACAGCCTGCCGAGCCCTACGGTGACGAAGCACAGCAGTTTGTTGAGTCCCGCATCCTGCAACGCAAGGTGCAGGTCTCCCTGCTGGGAGTCACACCACAGGGCCAACTCATCGCCACCGTTCTCCATCCCAACGGCAATGTTGCCAAGTTCCTCCTCGAAGCTGGTCTGGCCCGCTGCCATGACCTCCACTCCGCCCTCCTGGGTGCTAACATGGCTACTTTCCGCCGCGCGGAGAAGGCTGCCAAGGATGCCCGGAACGGTATCTTCACTGGGCTGGTTGCCCCCCAGGGTCCTGCAGGCGGGGCCGAAGACTACATCGTCAGCCGCGTGCTGAACGCGGACACGCTGTTCCTACGCAACAAGGCCGGCGAGGAGAAGAAGATCAGTCTCAGCAGCATCCGTCAGCCCAAGCCGTCAGATCCGAAGCAGGCTCCGTTCGCTGCGGATGCCAAGGAGTTCCTCCGCAAGCGAATTATCGGAAAGCACGTCAAGGTCACCATCAATGGCAAGAAGCCGGCCAACGAGGGCTATGAGGCCAGAGATGTCGCTACAGTCATGCACGGTAACACCAATGTTGCCCTTGCTCTCGTGCAGGCTGGATACGCGTCCGTGATCCGCCACCGTCAGGATGACGACGACCGCTCTCCCGACTACGACAACTTGATGATCGCCGAGGCCGACGCCCAGAAGGACGGCAAAGGAATGTGGTCTCCCAAACCGCCCAAACAGAATCAGTACCAGGATTACTCCGAGAGCGTGCAGAAGGCCAAGATGGCGGTCTCCATCCTTCAGCGTCAGAAGCGGGTTCCTGCCATCGTGGATTTTGTCAAGTCAGGCTCTCGCTTCACCGTCCTTGTTCCCCGTGAAAACGCCAAGTTGACCCTCGTCTTGTCCGGTATTCGTGCTCCGCGGTCTGCCCGCAACCCCGGTGAGGCGTCCGAGCCCTTTGGCCAGGAGGCGCATGACCTGGCGAACCGGCGCTGCATGCAGCGGGACGTCGAAATCGATGTCGAGACGATCGACAAGGTTGGCGGTTTCATCGGTACGCTTTACGTGAATAAGGAGAACTTCACCAAGGTCCTCCTCGAGGAGGGTCTGGCCACCGTTCACGCGTATTCGGCTGAGCAATCGGGACACGCCACCGAGTACTTCGCCGCGGAACAGAGAGCAAAGGAGTCGCGCAAGGGACTGTGGCACGATTGGGACCCCAGCAAGGATGCCGAAGAGGAGGAGAGCGAGGTGGCCAACGGAAACACCGGTGCGGACAATGAGGGAGCTCAGCGTGGCAAGGATTACCGTGACGTGATGGTCACCCACGTTGATCCCAGCAATGGCCGCGTGAGGTTCCAGCAGATTGGCAGAGACAGTTCTGCGCTGATGGAGCTCATGGATGCCTTCCGTTCCTTCCACCTCAACAAGGCCAACGACACCCCTCTGCCCGGACCCCCCAAGGTGGGCGAGCTTGTTGCTGCCAAGTTCACCGAGGACAACGACTGGTACCGCGCTAAGATCCGCCGCAACGATCGGGACAACAAGCAGGCGGAAGTGATGTACATCGACTTTGGTAACTCGGAAGTCCTCCCTTGGTCCCGTCTGCGGCCCTTGACCCAGCCGCAGTTCTCGACCCAGAAGCTGCGCCCGCAGGCGATTGATGCCGTGCTGTCTTTGATCCAGTTCCCAACGACGCCCGACTACCTCCAGGATGCGGTTTCGTTCGTCGAGGAGCAGGTCTACAATCGTGAGCTGGTGGCCAACGTGGACTATGTGTCTCCCGAAGGCACCCTGCACATCACGCTTATGGATCCCACTGAGTCGAAGAACTTGGATCACAGCATCAACGCCGAGATCATCCGCGAGGGATTGGCGATGGTGCCACGGAAGCTGAAGGCCTGGGAGCGGTCTGCGACAGAGACCTTGTCGCACCTGCGGAGCCTGGAGGACGAGGCCAAGCAGGAGCGACGGGGAATGTGGGAGTACGGAGATCTGACTGAGGATTAAAAGGGCGGAGGATGAAAGAAATTGGGCTTTTTCTGTACAGATATATCTTACTTTAGTATCTTATTGATTCCCAACCGCTGCGCAGAGTGATATGGGCAATGGTTGGGTTTTTTAATCTTTTTTGCTTGACATGAGCCGACAGGATCTGGGTTTTTATTGCCACCTAGTCGAATATGATGGGCTGTGAAACATGCTGAGGGCATGAATGCTATCAAGACCACTACCTCTTAGTAGTTAAGTTCATTTGGTGTAGTTGGCAGAGGGCTTACCTGGTCCACTGTGGTTATCCGTCTAGACAAAGAGATAAATATCTCGGGGCTTATCGTGTGCAGCCCTAACTCCGTACCTTCTCCGACAACCCCTCATCGCCTGACCGAAATCTCATATACAATTCCAGTTCATAATTTAGACATCATCATATCATAGGCGAGAGTAACACTATGAAGCGATCAGCTTCACTGGTAACAGGACCTTCGGACAGAATGTCCTCCCAGCAACCTGTCTCATGCCGATTTTGTCGAACACGGAAACTCAAATGCGACAGAGGACGTCCTTGTTTCAACTGTGTGTCGCGGAAACATGAATGTGTCTACGAATCAGGCGAGTCCCTCGACCGAGCACGAAGAGCGGCGGAACTGACAGTCCCACACAGGCCAGAGGCAACCAGCACATACACCTCTCCAAACGGCGGGGAGTCAGCTGACAGACAGTCATGTTTGCACCCTGTATGTGATTGATATCCAGCCGAAAGCATATCGGGCACCCTCAACTGACAGTCAGCTTTTGTCTTTGTTCATCATGATAGACACTGTGTGGAGCTCGTGGAACGGATACAGCGGCTGGAGCGGGCAGTGTTTGCAGCAGGAGAAGCGGAAGTAGCCCACGAGGACTCTCCCACTGGCAGGATGGATCCAGCAACGTCGAATTCGAGGCTGTCCAACCAAGACGAGGAGCAGCAGAGGACGTCGCAATGGCTGGAGGGTCTCTTAACGACGGTATGATGCAGGTCCGGGACCGGCTGCATTTCGCATGACTGACTTCGTTTATTCAGAACGTGACAGCAAAAGCCGCGACGACTTCATTCGAATTGGCGACCATTTTAAGTGCCTTTCCCACCTATAATGACGCAGAAGTGCTCCTCGACTATTTCACGAAAACCATCGATGCAAGTTATCGCACGTTGCACATTCCGACAACATGGCAATCGCTCAGAGAATTCTATAACGATCTTAGCAACAATTGTCCTCCTTCTGTGACTGACATTTCTTTCTTCCTAAGTGTATTCGCAGGCAGTATGTATGTCTCGAAAAACGGCTTTCAGTTTGAGACTGGTTCTCTAGGAAGCTATCCACAACAGGTGCTCGCGGAACGGTGGGTGAAACAGGCAGTCATATTACTGACAAACCCGCCTGTTCCGCCCTCAGTACGAGCGCTACAGACATGCGTGACCCTAGCGCATCTGTGCATCCAGATTGAAGGCTTGAGTGGAAGTTTTGGTCTTCTGAGCGCGACTGGCCTTCGGATGGCAAGGTCCATGAAAATCCACCGGTTGGATTCGGCTCCTTACTGCGAGGAGCGTCGCCAGCACGGCGCAGATATGGTAGAGCTGGAGGTCAAGCGACGGATCTGGTGGCATATGGTCGCCTCCGACTGGTGAGCTTCTAGTTGCCTCTGGGCTGCCGTTCAGGCTCTTCGCCTTCTAACCCACGAGTTGTAGGCTTTTGTCGTACGTCCCCGGTCCAAATGAAGGGACGTATACACTCCATCCCCGACAGATGGAAATCATTCACCCCAGCAACGTCGAGGACAATAAAATCCCTCCAGGCACCTCGCAAATATCGGAAGAATCTTACAGCTTGCCGCTCACCAGTCCGACCTCGATGACATATTTCCTCTGCAGGATTCAAGTGGCCACCCTGGCCCGCGAGGTTGTCGACTGCCTACCCCCGTCATTCTTTGCCTCGCCAGGCACCGAGTGTTGCGACGAGGTGTACAACAAAATCATCACACAGGATCAAAAATATCAGCAATTTCTTCAGTCCCTGCCTCCGTTTTTCCAGCTCACCATTCAGGACCAGATGAGTTACCAAGCTCTTCTTGGAGAACACCCATATCTAGAATGGCAGCGTTACCTCATTAACTTCGTGGTTCATACGCACTTGGCGCGACTCCATCGACCATTCCTAATCCGTGGCTCCATGAAGCAGAAATTCGCGTACTCTCGCAAGCAGTGCATTAAATCCGCAGAGACCGTCATCGAGATCCAGAACCATGCCATAGGCAATCATAGTGTTGGGGCATTTACCTTTGTTCTTCAGCACTTCCTAATGGCGGCTATCATCTTGGCGATGGATGTCTGCTTCAACCCAGACAAGATACAGATTCCCGTTTCCCAGCGCAAGCAATATGTGCTGCAAGCGTGCCGTGCATTGGAAGCAGAGCTGAATGCGAAAACTATCCCACCAAATGATGGAATAACAAACGAAAACACATCTAACGGCCAACTTATGGTGAGATCATTCCAGAGGGCGGTACAGAATCTGCGAGGACTCCTAAGAAAGAGGATGAACGAAGACGAAACAGAGAGTGCAGCGACAATGGAGGCATTAGCGCCAGAGACCGCAATCTCTGGCGGCAAGCGGCGAGGGAGAGCTGGTTCTGCTGCACCGCGCGAAACGTCGTCCAGACAGATGATCGTCAACGAAGCCTTTTGGGCCACCCCGCAGAGACCTGGCTCTGAGCAGGCTCCAGAGGGCGCAAATCAACCGGCTTACAATCAGCAGCTGTCCCGCGAGCTCGAGGAGGCACCCGTTCCTGGTGAGCTTATAGTGGACGAGCTGTGGGACGAGTTCTTTACGGTTGGCTCAACATTCAACGACGCAGACTGGGATACGTTCTTGCTTGATGCAGGAGAACAAATAGGCGGAATCTAGTGATGCCACCGTCTAGGAAATTATACCGATTGAGCGAAGATTTGCATTGAATCCCCAATCCCCAACCCAAGACTTGACCTTATCCCGTTCGCCCTTTTCTTCCAACAAGCTAGCCCTTCGCCATCACCTTCCATCCCACAAGTCTTGCGCGAAGAATGACAATGAAAACCAACGCGAAGAAGTAGCTCACGCCACTGAACACGCACGCGTAGTCAAAGTCACCATTCTTTGTCCTTCCAACGATGGCGCCTCCAATCGGCGGGCTCGTCAAAGCGCCAATGCCTGCAATGGAGAAGATTGTGCCCATCCGATAGCCAACTTCTTTCATCGGAGATATCCCCATGATGAGCACCGGGCCGAGACCAATACCCGCGCCGGAGCCGACGCCAAACAAAGCAGCAAAGACAATCATGGTCGCCGCACTGCGACCCGGCAGCCAGAGCGCGAAAACAAGGATCATACTGAAGAGCAGCATGATGATCATGACGTTGAAGCGGCCGAATCTGTCGGCCACGATGTTGGGGACTGTTCGTCCGAAGAAGCTTTATAGTGTAGTACCATCAGCCAGGGATACATTATCGGCAGGGACGCGGTTCGTTTTCTCACCTTGCCCCGTTCAGAATAGGAATCATATTAAAGGCCATGCTTGTAGACATGCCGTAGTGGATGCCGGCTGAAACGATATAGTCGAAGGGTACGAACATTCCCCCTTGATGGTCAGAATCGAGGCAATCAGATGCAGGGAATTTGACATACAGTAGAAGAAGAAACTGCAAAAGCACATGAGGACATAGTTGGTTTCCTGTAATGGGCCAAGATACTGCGCGATCTTAAACGGTCTTGGGTGGTGGTCCAGATTGGAGGAGATGGTTACGTTGGTGATGAGCAGCAGGCCGAAGATCATAAAAGCACAGACACGCATCGTCCATGGGAAGCCGATCTTGGGAATCAGGCGGACAACCATCAGGGGGAAGATGACGCCGCCGAGGGATGAGCCGGCAATTGTTAAGCCGCCGGCGAGAGCACGCTTCCTGCGGAAAAATGTCATGGGCTATCGATGTAGTCAGTCATTGATATACTTCTACAGATGTGTCGAGATACCACTTACTGCAGTCATACTGGGGGTAAAAACAAGGGAAGCGCCAATACCAGAGCAGACCGACTGGCTCAGTGCAAACTGATAGTACTGCTTGGAGAGGCTGGTCATCAGAAGGCCGAATACGTGCAGAAACGTCCCAATGGCGACGGGCAGCCGAGGGCCGTAGTTATCAAACAGCCTGCCAGCCAGGGGAGATATGAACAACATGAAGAAAACTCGAGACTCGATTAGCTTGTTCACATTGCATCTTAAGAGACAGAAGAGCTGGCTCACACTCCGTCGACGTGATCCAGGAGACCGTCGACTGGTTGTATTGCTTGAGTTGGTTGGTCTCGTACTCGGCCTGGAAGAGCGCAATGCAGTTCACCCAGCCAAAGGACACGAACATGGCGAGCGACGATCCGACGAGACTGAGCCATGCCTTCCGGCCGCCCTCGGGGGGTTCTGGCTCGCGAGCCTTCTGGGTTGTATCGTTTGCCAATGAGTCGCTGGTTTCTTCGGGATTGTGCCCTTTTTCCAGCGTTGAGTCGGTCACGACTTCGTGAGAAACTGCCATGATGTTTGTCTACTGTCCTAGAGCAAAGTGTTCCGAGGCACAATGGTGTGCATGTGTGCATTTCATGGCGAGTAGGGAGAGGTATTTTCATATATAGTTCATACCAGGGGCCCCGCGGAGGGATCCACGGAGGCTCCGTGGAGGGCTCCGCGGCGCTCTCCATGGAAAATGCAGACCAAAAACACTTAAGCACAGTCACAAGTCAGCGGGAACTTGCTACCTTCATTTCCTCCATTCTTTTCTTTCTACTCTAGACTTCATTACCGGCAAGGGATAGAGAACCTATGTCGGAATCGTGGGAGTTCTACGGCAAAGCTCTCCGAGCGATGCTCGGCTTGGGCGTTCAACGAGCGGCACAACAGATCCAAGCAGCCGGCCATCGTTGGACGTGGCGCAACATTGAAAACGCCAAAAACGTGGTGATCATAGGCGGCTCGTACGCGGGAATACACCTCGCTCGGCGACTGAGCGAGACGCTCCCAACGGGCTACCGGGCCGTCCTCGTCGAACGGAACAGCCATTTCAACCATCTGTTCGTCTTTCCTCGATTCGGCGTCGTGCCTGGCCGAGAGCAGACAGCGTTCGTCCCCTACGATGGCATTCCCAGCTTTGGGCCTCGAGGGATCCTCCGCCACGTTCGCGGTTCCGTGAGCAGCCTCACCCCGACGCAGGTACGGCTCGCGTCCGGGGAATCTATCGACTATGAGTACCTTGCCATTGCGACGGGAACGTGGCAGCCACCACCATCGAAGGCATCGTCGACCGAGAAGGCCGAAGCCTGTGCGGAGCTGAGAGGCGCGCAGAAGCGGATCCAGCATGCCAACCGTATCGCCGTGATTGGAGGCGGCCCGGTGGGCATCCAGATCGCAACCGATATTGCGAGTTATTTCCCCGAGAAGTCGGTGACGTTGATCCATTCGCGGGCTCAACTGCTGCCCAACTTCAGTCCCCGGTTGCACGAACATGCATACAAGGCGATGCAGCAGCTTAAGATCAACGTGATTCTGGGGGAACGGCCACAGTTGGACGGCAATGGCGGCGATGCAGGACCGGGAACGCTGTCTTTGAAGGACGGCCGGACGATCCAGTACGATTTAGTGGTGCGTCTTGTTAGTCTCGCGAAGACGACAGAAAAGCTAACCAAGTTCACAGATCCCGTGTACTGGACAACGTCCGAACTCGGGATTGCTCGACGCACTCGTCCCTGCTGCAGTCTGCCCAACCACTCGGCAGATATTAGTACGCCCGACGCTACAGATCGCAGACCCATCCAATCTCAATCCCCGCATCTTCGCCTTGGGGGACGTGGCCAAAACGAATGGCCCCCAGATGGCACGCGCTGCGCGCGCTCAGGCCGATGTTGTAACGTCCAATATCCTGTCTATGATCCATCAGGGGCAGGCATCGACTAGCTATGCTCCGCAGACTTACGAAAGTGCCATCAAGCTGACTCTGGGAAAGGTAAGGAGATCCCCGTATTGTGCGTTTTCCCACTGATTCTGGTCTGCAGAATCGTTGGGTCTTCTACGGCCAGGATGAAAACGGAAAAGAGATGTCGCTGGCGGGGTCTGACCAAGGCGAAAACCTCAAGGTTCAACACATCTGGGAGGAGCTGGGTGTGAAGTTTGAGCCTAACATGGCATAGAGCGTGAGAATCTCCGCCTGTATATGCAAGTCCGTTACTTGTCTTCAATGTCTAATCTGCGAATACGTGTTGTCCGAGGACACGAGGAGATTTGGCTTCAATAACAAAGCTAGTAGGGCAATCGTATAGATGAGCTGCAGTCTGGGAGGGCCATCTCTATATCATGTGGAATCTGGCACGGGCTAGTCCTTCTCATAATTATGCCGACATGTCTCTGGTATACTTCCCTTGTACCTCCGTACTACGTAGTTATTCCGATCGGGTGAGTCAGCCGATGGAAATTTCGATCGGCAGGAGCCGAGCATAAAAATTGTGCAGAATGACATAAGACGACGGGGATTGAAGATTGCTTTCAATCTTATCAACTCATTTTCCATTCATTCCCTCTCCTTTCTCCTCCTACTATTCCTACTGCTGGCGCTCTCTTTTTCTTCCTCTGTACATACCACCATTCCTGTCTTTACACCATCCCATTCTCCCTCTCTCGTTCTCTCTCTACGGTCTAGCGCGCGGGAGTCAGATCGTCCGACAACAACCGCTAATCCCCCACACTCCGGCTTCGACAATCCACGTTCTTTCCCAACCCTAAAGTATAACAAAGAATCATCAACGCTCCTCTTCATCATGCCTTTCTGGCGCTCTGAGCCTCAGCCTGCGGAGCCGGAAAGCGACGCCAAGTCAGTCGCCGAATCTGAACCCAAGAACGATCCCGTGGCATCCGCGTCCCAAGCCGCCGGTACCGCCTGGTTGGCCGGTCATCTGAACCACCTCACTGAGGACCAGGAGAAGAAGCTGGAGGAGTTCAAGAAATTATGCGAGAAGGAAGGTTACTACAAGCCCGAGATCGACGGCCAGAGGCCCTCGCACGATGATGCGACAATGCTGTATGTTTCCTTGTGGTCCCTACTCCCTAACGGCCTCCGACCGGTGCTGATGGATCCGCTACAGGCGTTTCTTGCGCGCGCGCAAGTTCGATATCAATGGCGCATGGGGCCAGTTCAAGGATACGGAGGATTGGCGCAAGGAGAACGCTATCGAAGAACTGTACGAGAATATCGAGGTGGAGTCTTACGACGCCGCTCGGAGGATGGTTAGTCGCACAACCGATATCCAGATTCAGATCCAGATCGTTGGGTCTGCACGGGCCCAGCCAGCTTCAAGCTAACGCGGATCCTAGTACCCCCAATGGACGGGCCGCCGAGACCGCCGCGGTATCCCCGTCTATGTGTTTGAGATCAAACACCTGAACAGCAAGAACATGGCGGCTTACAACTCCACCATGTCCGATTCCGCCGCCACCGCGGAAACGCACCAGTCGTCCAAGGTCCCGCAGCGCCTGCTCCGCCTTTTCGCCC
This sequence comes from Aspergillus terreus NIH2624, assembly GCF_000149615.1. Classification (NCBI taxonomy): domain Eukaryota; kingdom Fungi; phylum Ascomycota; class Eurotiomycetes; order Eurotiales; family Aspergillaceae; genus Aspergillus; species Aspergillus terreus. The sequence goes on along the minus strand of NT_165932.1, from coordinate 775,001 downwards.
TCTATGAGAACCTCCTCAACTTCGTCATGCCCCTGTGCTCCCTTCTGTCTCGCCCCAATCCCGAGACCCCCATTGTCACCTCCACAAACATCGTCGACGTTAGCGGCGTCGGCCTGAAGCAGTTTTGGAACCTGAAGGGTCACATGCAGGACGCCAGTGTCCTGGCTACCGCTCATTACCCAGAGACCCTGGATCGCATTTTCGTATGTCCCTTCCTCCATCCCGCCAGGGGTTCGGGCCGATATGTAGTCAACTAACTCGGATGCAGATCATCGGCGCACCGGCGTTCTTTCCTACGGTGTGGGGATGGATCAAGCGCTGGTTCGACCCTGTCACCACCTCGAAGATCTTCATCCTCTCCGCCGCAGAGGTGAAGCCCACCCTGACCTCGTTCATGGATCCGTCCAGCATTCCCAAGCAGTACGGCGGCGACCTCGACTGGAAATGGGGTGACATGCCCTTTCTGGACGACGAGGCGCGCAAATTTGTAGGCGCCCTGGAGACTCCACCAGCGGAGGGTGAGACTCGTCCGAGCTTCACCAAGGGTCCGGTCCTGTTCAAGGGCGACAGGATCGAGATCCTCGGCAAGGTCAACGGCGAAAGCAGGAAGAAAAGCATCCCCGTTCCTGCCGTAGGGGAGACCTCTCCTAACGCCGCCGAGGCCACACCTGAGGCCGCGGCTGAGACGGGCTCGTCTTCAGAGGGAACCATGCCCGCTGAGAACGAGAAACTTGAGTTGAACGCTGAGAAGGTAGCCAATGGAGACTCTGCTCCTCAGCAACAGCAGTCTGTGTCTGCTTAGAAAATTCTTGCATTTGCATGTTGACGTCCGTCTCTTGGTTGGTTGATTACTCCATTGTTGAATTGATTTACCTTTCGGATTGATTGCGTTCGAGGGCGCCCTGGTTTAAAAGAGACTAGATAGCATCGCATTGTCACTATTAGATGACATATTCCCCATTTCTTGGTCATTTCGGTTTTGTCAGCTCATTCTCGCAGTTATGTTTGGTCTGCACTAGACCTGTTGTCTTCTTTCATCATCAGGCTTGTTACTTCTATGCTGTTTAGGTGATATATCCAGAGCATACTAATAATACCAATTGTGCATAGATGAGATCGTTGTTTGATATTGTCCATTCGTAGACTATGATCCGGGTCGAAGGGCATACATTTCTTTTACAGCAGAAGTTGCGTACCTCACCAATGCATACAGGTACATTCAGAAAAAAGCCAATTAAACTGATAGATATAACTATACAACAGACAGATCTTGTTTTCTATTGCTAACTTCCCATCCATATAACCCAGTATCGTTTCATCATGCTGATTTCCACAGTTGGTTTACTCGTTTCTTCTGGGCCTGAGTTCGGGTTAGTACGCGTAACACAACATAAGAAGATTGAAGAAAACGGTAGACTTACCATCGGCGACAAAATAACAACTCCCACCGCCAACGCCACAATCGTCAACAACAGCTGCAACTTGGAGAATCCTTTACCGAGGATATCGAATGCCTGGCTGGGTGTTGCACGCGTGGCGAAGACGTCCCCACCAAAGGCGAAGATCAGACTCGTACTCTCTAGCAGAGTCGGAGCGGACAACACGGTGCGGATGCCGGCGACATCCCGCGCGTGCGAGAGGTACCATTTGCCGTCGAATTCGAGGAACGGGTTGTACTTGAAGAGGCCCTCCTCAGCCTCGGTGGCGGTCGCGTCGCGGCCGACGGGGCGGCGGGGGTCCAGAACGGGACGGGGGATGCCAATGAGGGAGTTCGAGGATGGTAGGGTACAGAGGAGTTGTCGGGTGGTGATTCCCTGGCGGGTTTGGGTGACTGCCATGTGGGAGATGGGTTCGGGGATGATGAAGGATTGCGAGACAACGTGCGGGAGAGGCAGCGGGTCGATGCTGGAGTAGTTGGCTGCGGAGTCGAGAGGGCCGCGGTCATTAGGAAGCGGCGACTCGTACAGCTCCGAGACCACGAGTTGGTAACCCTTCGCGTCGGAGGGATCTGCGGCATCGCCCCAGAAGGAATAGGCGAACCAGTTCTCCGAGATGGCGGATGCGATGGGCTGCGTCGTGTCGACGTTCTCCTGTGTGCTGACGTGAAGGATCTTGCCTGATACGGCGTCTAGGAGGTAGAAGCTGGCGGTTTTGTCGCCCACAGCGGTGATCAGGGCGAGGTTGGGGTTCAGATACTTGTACAGCACGGAGCGGTTGCCGAGGACCTTGCCGATAGATGCGACAGGGTCGTGGGAGGGCCGGGCCGTCGCGTGAATGATCTTCTGTCCCGGGGCGGGGAAGAAGTCCCATACAGGGGTCCTGGAGTCTTTCGCGCTCCATCCGAGCACGCGACCATCGTCGCTGAGGGTGACGAAGAATCCTGGCCGGTCGACCGACTCCACTGGAGATCCATCAGGTTTGATGCCGATGGTGATGGGGGATTCGTCGTCGTTGATGACGGCGATGGAACGGATCTGAGTCGTAGCCGGACTGCGCTTGAGGATTGCTCCAGACGTGGTGTTCAAGGTGACCGAGCTGCCATCATCAACGTAGATGGTCGCAGAGCCGGGATGAGGAACAATAGCTTTCACGTTCCACGAGTCCCCCTCCGCGGCCTTCACGCTCCAGGCAACAGTGCCTTGCTTTCCGGTATCGAGCGCGTACACCCGTCCGTTCTTGGTGGCCACGATGACAGGCTTGGAGACACCGAACCCGTCGAGATTAGAGACTTCGTCGGTGAGAAAGCTGGTGGCGATGCGTTTCGGGAGACCCTGAAGCCATTCGGGAAGATGCTGAAGGTCGTTGAGATGACGCTTGACACGATGGACATACGCCTTCAAAAGACTCTCGTGTCCCTCAACCTCCAGCTGATGGGCTAGGTCTTCCTGGTCATCATCTTCCACCCAGTTCGCGGCCAAGACGTCACCAAGGGCTTCGTATCTGGTCCACTCGGTCTGGCCATTACGGATGAGTTGCCAATCACCCGAACTGAGGACAGTGGCCGACCGAACGGCAACGGAATCGCCCTTTGTGACTACCTCCGAAACAGCATGCAGACCGCGCTCGGTGGGAGGTGTCGCAAGAGGCCATCTCCCGAGGACACCGTGGGAGGCAGACGAGACAACGATCATCTCGGACTCGGTGATGCGGGTGAAGTACACATTCGCGTCCTTGGTGCTTGTTGCAAATACAGACCAGCCGCGAATAAAGGGCAGATCATAGGCTTTCGACACTACTCCAGACTTGAGGTCAATATGATACACTTCGGGCCCAGGAGCCGGATTCCGTCTCGTAATGAACCAGGACATGAGGCAGCGAATTAAGCTTCTTCGCGGCGTGGACAGTAATGGAGCGGATATCCTCGCCGCTGGTATTTTCGATGTTGACGCTGCTCACTTGTTTCGTTCCGATCACATTGAACTTCAGAGTCTTGTTTGACTTGTCTGCCCAGACGATCAACGGCGCGGCGGTGTTCGCACCAACGAAAAGGACAGACTCGGGGCCGGACACGTCGCTCTCGGAGTTGAGGATCGATTGGTGGCCTTGTCTTCCAGTGACGGGATCCAGGGAGGTAACCTTGATCTTGTGGCCCTTCAACAGCGCGGGTTGAAGCGAAATGTAGAATACATCTGTGGCAGAGGATGAAACTTGGAACGGAAGGTCGTTGCTGAAAGCGGGATCCCATTAGTTAGCTATGCATCAAAACCGATTGTGAAGCAACTCAAACCTTTCATCCTTATGCTCCCACTTCACATCTCCGGAATCGCCGTCCAACCTGCGCACAACGCCAGTCTTGCCTCCGAAGAGCACAATCGCGTCCTTGGCCGCGGAAGCCGGAGTAGCGGCATCTTCCAGCTCCAGGAGCTCGAGGTCGGCCACGGATCCGCCCGCAAACCAGTTCTCCCAGATCAATTTACCATCTAGCGCACTCCACGACGAGACATAATCGCCTAGACCGCTGACAACGGCGTTTGTTTCGTCGGATGCGCGTAGGATGCCGTCGTGGCCGGAGCTCTGGGCAGCCGGAAGCGAGGAGCGGGACACGTTTTGTCGCCATACTACCGAGCCATCTCGAGGGTTTATGGCGCCAAGGAGGGACTTTTCCGATAGGGTGTAGAGTAAGGAAGCAGGAGACGAGGAAGAGGGCCGAAGGAAGAAGGTCGAGTGAGACGAGGGGACTCCAACAAGGGCATGGTGGAAATCAACGTGGCCGATCTCGTCGGGGTAGATGGCCAATGCCGAGGGAACGCACGAGGCGAGCAGAAGGAGCGTCGCCTGTAGCCGCATGCTTATGAGCTGTATGCTATATCGGTCATGGGGGCGCAAAGGGGTGAAATGAGAGAAGGTCGGAGGACGGTGTTGTTCTGGAGTTGGTGGTTCGGGCGGTGATGGGGTTAGCGCCAAATTGCGGAGAGACTACATCACCAAACATCATCCTCCAATTCTTTACACAACACTGTATCTGCGAGATCCTTTGGCATTGATATGCGAAACGCTATATACTCGATTGAAATTCAATGCTACTTTTAGCTGGTATCCAGAATAGGTCCAAAATGAACAGGAAAGAACAGCGCTTCAAGCCTGTCCGAAGCATGCCTTGTTGGCAGCTTCGACAACCCGTTTTTCACCTTCGCTCATATCCGGAGTGACCTCCCAAAGTTTGCTACCCAAGCCCATGGCGCGCTGGCCATCGGGGTTGATCAAGTTCCAATCCAGCGCCCCCTTGAAGCCAGACTCACCCGGACCACCAGCGCCGGGGAAGTCCCATGGTGGGGAGTACTCCAAGGCGGCTTTACGCTGCTTAATCAGGTACTCGACGTTCATGTCGCACATAGGAGTGGCGGGAATATACAGCACACTCGAGTCGCCCTTGCCCCGGTGCTCCTTGTCGACTGAGTGGAGCGAGTCGCAGTGCCAGGCGACGTAGTCACCTGGCTCAACCTCAGGAACTGATACCATGGTTGTCTCAAGATCCATGTGAGGATGCGTGACGGGATTGTACTCCTGGCAAGTGCCAGGGACGGCGCCAGGGAAGGTGTTGTCAAGAAGAGGCTTCGAGGTCTTGGGGTCAAAGAAGGGGCGCAGGATGGTATACGCCGTACTGTGGATCAGCATGGGGCAAACGTGCAGAGAACCTTCACCAGGAGCAGTATGGGACATCGACATCCAGCCCCTGGAAGAACCTGAGCATGGAGCATGCACCAGCCCCGTTGTACAGGTCCATCTTCGCACTGACCCGATGTTTCGCATCCCAAGGATCGTACTCCTCCCACTTGCCCTCGAGGATCTTCGAATAGACGCGGGAGTACTCAGGGTCTTCCCAGCGCTCGAGCGAACCGCCATCGATATGAGGGCCCAGAGTGAACTTTGCATCACCAGGCTGTCTGATCCGCAGACGATCAGCGTAGGTAAGAGGGTTCCGAGTGGAGATTGCCGTGCGAGGATCGGAGGAGTGCCAGAGACGCTGCAGGAAGCGCTGGGTACCAAGCATGTTGGGATGGGCTCGTGCTTCTGCCTGAGAAGGCGTCCAGTAGAGCTCATACACTGAAGGCGCGTCGGGAGGAAACGCTTTCACACGCTCCTGGTTTGCCGCCACGTACTCCTCGATGCGGTCTTTGTACGCCCTCGCCTCTTTGCGCGGGAGTACATTTCTGATCACCACGGATCCACGGTGACGGACTTCTGCTAGAACTTTATCCGGCACGGTGCCAGCGACAACATCTGAATATTCCACAGATGGGATAATCTATAATAAGTTAGGCTTGAATGTCATAAAACAATGCGCGTTGCGCAACTTACGTCACTTCCTTTCGTCTTGATTTTCTGCACTTCCTCCTCCAAGCTGGGAAGCAGCCGGTTCCAGCTGTCTGTCAGAGCCTTCTCGTGTTTCTCAAAGTACTGCAACTTCAGATCCCTGAACCGAGGAGGCAGAGGCTCTGGCTTGTAATCGGGTCTCAAGCTGGGGAAAACGCTCGAGATATCACCCGCCGCCTTGGTCTGAGTTGCGGAGGAGGTAGAAGCCGCCCGAATGGCTGATTTTGGAAGAAACCGTGACATGGACATATTTGCGGGATTATGTGAGTCTGTTCATATGCGCTAGCTGTCTTCATCTGCAGAATCCAGGGTTTCCTGGCTTTTATATGCGCTGTGATCGTCTCAGATGGGCGCATAGTATGCGGAGACATAGCGGTATTCCCAAAACGGAATGCGGCACGGTTTCCTATAACGGAAAACATCCGCCCGTCCATGGCGGAAGTAGGACGTCACCTGGCATCTGCAGGCTGTCATTATATTTGACGAAGGAGTACCAATCGATGGTTCTCTTTCGGAGACGAGGGCTATGGTCTTTTCGGAAACTGTGGCTAGAGGACATAACTTCTTACCCAGCAAGCCTTTCCCAAGGGACTTGTTCCAGACATTCAGACTATCCCTCAATTTCACAATTCTAGTTGGATTATATTCGTCAGTGATACTTAGCATAGGTCCACGCTGCTCCTGCCTCCCGCTATCAGCCACAGAGAAGATCATTGCGCGGTAACTTCGCATATCTCTGGCGCCATCGGGGTATTGGCTTCCCCGGTTTGGTATCGGGCTTAACGTTGGCCTTCAGTAGATGAGGTGGGTGGCCCATCTGGCCCATATTTCTTTGGTCCTGCACAAATTATAATGCACTGTGATGCATTGGGTCCGTCTGTGGAATTAGGTCGAGACTTCCATCGGCCGCCAATAATCCTCTCGGGATATTACTATGTTGGTTGACCCCGCAAGTATGGGGCCCCGTTCAACATAGGCCACCGACGTGCAAGATCTTTCAGGACAGTTGGAAGCACGACAGAGTGTCTGGAACCGCCTAGGATGTCTGGCCATTGGTAATGTCGTGTCCGGCTGGTGGGTGTAAGACGGCTGGCTCGGTATTCTCCCCGAGAGGACCACATCTTCTCGGTCCAATGCAGCCCCGCGAATCCCCTCATCACTTCCCTATATGGATATTCTAACCACCGATGGCGCAGCAATGTGGCCCGAGGGCCTTCTGCCCTCCCCGAGGGTCCCCGCTATTTCAACTACCGCGTATCCTGTCCCCTGTGAAAAAGATCATTCACTCCCATCTATTCAAAAACCCCCCACCAACCACCATGTCGTTCTCTGTCCAAGGAAGGTCGGCCATCGTGACCGGAGCGGGATCTGGTGCGTTGGCAGTAATGAATGGAAAATCTGTATAGCCTGACTAAAGTCTTTGCTGTAGGGATTAACCTGGCATTTGCCAAACTCTTGTTGGAAAATGGCTGCAATGTTCTGATTGCGGACCTTGCCCTTCGTCCAGAGGCGCAGGTGGTCGTTGACAAATACTCAACTGCATCTAGTCGTCCTCGGGCTGTGTTCCAGAAAACCGATGTGATCGATTGGAAACAGCTAGAGCAGATGTTCGAAGTCGCCGAACGGGAGTTTGGAGAGGTCGACATCGTGTGTCCAGGAGCTGGTATTTACGAACCAGTACGTTTAAATGATCATCATGCACAGACCGTTCATTTTTCTGACCTTGGCAGCATTGGAGCAATTTCTGGCGCCCACCGGGTACTCCAGAGAGTCGAGATGCACAGTATGGCGGTCGGTATGCCTTGCTGGACATCAACTTGACCCATCCGATCCGCACCACGCAGCTGGCCTTGTCCCACTTCCGCAATCGCGGAACGCCTCAACGTCGCAAGCATATCATCCACATCTCCAGTATTGCTGGACAGAACGCGGCTCTAGCCGCACCCATCTACGTGGCCACGAAGCACGCAATTAACGGCCTTGTCCGCTCCATGGCTAAGCTTGACGACAAATTTGGCATCCGTGTAACTGCCGTCGCTCCGGGTGTGATCAAGACGCCGTTGTGGACCGACCACCCCGAGAAGATGAAGATTGTCGACGATAAGGCGGACGAGTGGGTGACGCCGGAAGAAGTCGCCGAGGTGATGCTGGCTTTGATTCAACAGGACTCTGTCGGTGAAATCATCGGTGACAAGTCCGGCAAAGGGCCGCAATTCCGAGTTAGTGGTGGAACTGTTCTAGAGGTATCCAAGACGGTACGCTCTGTCAGTCCATTTAACGACCCAGGGCCATCAAATCGGGCTGGGAACACGGTGTCAGATATGAATGTTCTGGAGGATGAGGTGTATGATCTACTATCGCAGAAGTGGTGGGGAAAGTCTAAGCTATAGGCTCGGGTTTAACGTCTTGCCAGTCATTAAGAAGATCTTATGATGGAGCCTGGCTATTGCACTAGTCCGTATATAGTTTAGTGGTCAGCTGACACACACTGTTACGGAGTAGATTGCGTCCGCGCCGACCTACTCCGTACAACATCCTTCTGTTAGATCAATTTATGGGTCATCATACACCATGTCAGAGCCTCTTTGGAATCCTGCAGAGTATGGGCCGGAGATAAGATACAGTTCTTGTCTCGTATTGGAGAATATTGGCATCCCCTATGTCATCTGGTTTGAAGATGCTCTGGCACACTATGGGGTTCCCACGATAGTCTTCGATTTATATGTCCTTGTCTTAGACATTGATACCGCTGCCGACGCTCTTATTAAAGCTGGATGGGTCGTTGATACCCAAAACCCTCATCGGATTGGGGATTCAGTCGTGACAATTCCGCAAACACCGCTGATCTCCCCCGACCAGAAGACAAAGACAGTCCTTCTCCTCGCCTCAGACTGGAGGTTCCCACTCGCGGCTGACCCACCTCTCGAGAGGGTTCCTGTGAACGACCATTCCCCTTCAAAGCTGTCGTTCCCCCTATTGCCAGGATTACTCGATGCCCTGATTGAAAGCTGGTTGGTTGGTCCCACTGAGGACGACGCATTATTGCTTCGCCTGGCAATTTATTTTAACTATCTGTACGGATACGTGCCAGCACTTAAAGAGCGATCGTTTGCCGACCAGATGAAATATGAGCATCGCCAATTCCATTTCGACGTGCTTGCTGGGATGGCCTCATCAACTTTACCTTTTAGAAACCACCAACGTGGCATTAGAGATGCGCTTTTGCAGGGTCGGTATGAGTTGCAGGAATGCTCGGCGCCTCGCGATAATGAAGCCCTCTTTGATCCCTGGAAAGGAATCCGCCTTCCAGACCCAGTCAACGATGAATCAGTGGAGTAGCTGTGCTGTTTCGATGAAGTGAGTCTGCGCCAGGTTTATGGTATACCAAGAGTCTGAAGCAAGAAGGACTATGGATCAGATACGACCGAACAGTCTTAAGTTCGAAAGGGCTTACGGATATTCAAATATAAAAATCTGGTAGTATAAGTGAAGAATATTCAGGTAGGTGAAAAGCTGCTGGAATTCCCTCAAACAGGGCCTGAAGAGGGCTCTAAAGCGTCCATGAGTCCAGATCGATCTGGGCGAGGCTGTCTTAAATTACTGAAACTGATCCTTAGCACGCTTTACACTTATGATCAAGCCCGAGCCTATGTTGCGGTCTAGCCATGATTGGTGATGGGTTAATCCAGAATGTTGCACAATATCTTGCTGGAACCGTGTCATTGAGGAACAGATGATTAGCTACAATAGATCAGTCGAGATCTAGTCTGGCCATGAAAATCTCCCTTAGCTGTTGGTTCCAAGCTGAGTATAGATCACCAGTTAGGACTAAACCGTTCATATTAGATTAACTTGGTATGTATACTGTATCAGAGAACAGCCAAAGACATTGACTGGCACAAGACTTGGATGTTCTTGATAAAGTTGATATGCCCATTAACCATAGTTCAACAGGCGTTCGTGGCTGTCGGCAAGGCTGGCCAACCAGATCCCATATGTCAGGTGTCCCGGGTCCGATTACCAAAACAGGACTAGTTGCCGCCCACCCCCGGCTGCCTGAGGCTGGCATCATCGGCCGTCGATTTATCGTGATTTCCGCCTCCTCTTTCTGACATCTCCGATCAATTCAACCGCCCTTATCTTCCTCCCACCTTAGTCTCTCGCTTTCTCTCTTTCTCCTCCTCGACTTCTACACCGGCTGCTTCGCTGGCTCGAGTGGCTATTATGCTGGTCACTGTCACCCGAACGACACTGGGTTAAATCACTTTTTTGGGGCCTTTACGAGGTCGTGTGGCCACATCCTTATCTATCCACTCCGTCGGCCAGCGTGCACCCTCACACAATGTTGGACGATGAGGCTTCTATCGGGGTTGGACCCGCTGGCGGTCTTCAAAATGCATCACGAAGGTAATGAAATGCTCTCGACGCTCTCCTGCGCTTTCCTAGGATCCCCTTGGTGTCGCAATGTAACCCTCGGCTGACTCCTGATAACCGCATCAGACGTGGACTGCGAGGAAAACGAGACTCTGGCTTTCATGGACAAGCCACCTGGATTAGCTGTGTGATTAATTTGGTCAATACGAGTAAGCTATGGATCTCATTATTTCGTTTGTCTGCCTAGGTGCATTTCTGACACTATCGTCTTCCGTTAGTCGTTGGCGCCGGAGTCCTTGCCATGCCTTTGGCCATCTCACACATGGGCATCGTCCTAGGTGTGATAGTGATCCTATGGTCCGGAGTGACAGCAGGTTTCGGCCTTTACCTTCAATCTCGCTGCGCGCAGTACCTCGATCGCGGAACTGCTTCCTTCTTCGCCCTTTCGCAATTGACCTACCCTAATGCGGCCGTCGTCTTCGATGCCGCGATCGCGATCAAGTGTTTTGGTGTCGGTGTCAGCTACCTCATTATCATTGGTGACTTGATGCCGGGAGTAGTCCAGGGTTTTGTAGGCGGTTCTCCCGTCTACGACTTCTTGGTTGACAGGCATTTCTGGGTGACTGCGTTCATGTGAGTGATCGCTCCAAGTCGGCTGTGGTGTCGGACCATACTAACGCTGATCTTCTGTCAGGCTGATTGTCATCCCCTTGTCATATCTTCGTCGCTTGGATTCCTTGAAGTATACGAGTATCGCGGCGTTAGTATCCATGGCATATCTGGTGGTTTTGGTGGTATATCATTTCGTGGAGGGGGATACGATGGCCGATCGAGGCCCCATCCGTGTCATCCACTGGGCAGGTCCCGTTCCTACCCTCAGCAGTCTACCAGTTATTGTCTTTGCTTTTACTTGCCATCAAAATGTCCGTTTCCTGCACCCCTCTCCACCTGCTGCTAGCACTAACTACCGAAACAGATGTTCTCTATTCTTAATGAGATTGAAAACAACAGCCATCTCAGGACGACTGCTGTTGTCTTTTCCAGTATCGGAAGCGCAGCGGCGACATACATTCTTGTCGCTATCACCGGGTACCTCTCTTTTGGTAACAATGTTGGCGGAAACATTGTTGGCATGTACCCTCCCGGCCTGTGGGCGACGATCGGACGGGCTGCGATCGTCATCCTGGTGATGTTCTCCTACCCTCTTCAGTGCCATCCTTGTCGTGCCTCCGTTGATGCCGTGCTGCGCTGGAGGCCGAAACCATCTTCCGCCGGCAACGACAATTCGCCCCATCGACACCCTCTACTGGGACCGCGAGGCAGCCGTGCCCCAGAAATGAGTGACCTCCGTTTCTCCGTGATCACCACCACCATCCTGGTGCTTAGCTATATTGTTGCGATGACCGTGTCCTCGCTCGAAGCGGTCCTGGCCTACGTCGGCAGCACCGGAAGCACCAGCATCAGCTTCATCCTTCCCGGTCTTTTTTACTACAAGATCTCCTCCCCCGATTCTCCCACTCATCAGCGTCTGATGAAGGAGGACGATGAAGCGGCCGAGGACATGCTTGCGGATGACAGTAACGATGATGACGACAACGAGGCCTCCCAGTCCCGTCCCTTAACAGAGAGCGGCATTCTTCGGCGCAGCACTCGCCATTGGCGCAGGACCCTGCTGCGGAAGCTCAGTCTGGCCCTTTCGATCTACGGTGTCGTTGTTATGATTGTCTGTTTGGTGACGAATTCTCTGTTCATCGCGTCTCATTAGACATCTTGTCCTAGATCCACATCACATCAGATGGTCGGAGACACCGGACATGTAAGATATATGGTCTAGCCTGACCTTTCATACATCTTCGCTCATTCTAATCTTTCCTTTCATTTATTATGCGTCTTGATTATATCAGGGTCAAGTAGCCCTGATGATGGCGTCTTTCTATACCATTGCACCGGCGTTGGGGATCTGTCGGCTTATTCATGACACCGTTTCTATGTTCAGCTGGTTTACAGACTCTTTTTTCTTTTCGAAGACTTCTCTTGTTTCTCTGCAAATATAATCTTCTGTACAGACCTGTTATTTAAAATTAATATGACCTGCTCACTGGGTGTTTCTTATCATTAAGGCCTAGCGAGTATGAACAGGAGACGATATCGCCATCTTTCTACATAAGCAGGTCTCCACATACCATTCAGACAACTACAGAGCATATCATTTCCAACTGTACAGTCGCATCCAAACGCCGTCAAGACGCATGCTGGATTAATGATGGACGATTCTGACTACACCATGAGTCATTGTGTTTTTGCCTTAAGGACAGACGTTAGGGATGAGTCCATCAGATCCAAATGCAGCCTTGAATACGATAAACACAAACTGGTGGACTAGGAAAAAGAGATACACCAAGTGAGCACGCAAGGAGAAGCCGCCTAGAAGTATCAGAACATTCGCTTTTAGGCACCCGAAGACCAGCTACTTCTTACCACCTAGCCCCAGTGAATCCGACACTGTGCCCAATCCGAACCCTTCGAGCAGCTTGTCAATCCCAAGGCCACCAAGAAGACTATTCAGGAGCCCTCCAAGCCCCAATTGATTCAGGAGGTTACCGACGAGGCCCAGCACGCCGCTAAGCAGAAGGCCGACAGCAGCAATGATTTGGAACAGCGGCTCGGAAAGGAGAGCCCATAGGGGATTGATTTGCTTTCTGGCATGAGGCATGTCCTCTAGCATCTTTCGTCCGTTGTCGATCGTCGTCACAACTGTCTCGGTCAGTTCCTTGAGGAGGTCGGCCAGTTCGTATTCTTCCGGAGTCGCTTCACGGGAGGAACTGTGGGATTTGGCTGTGGAGGCAATCTGTCCATCCGGATCTAAAGACCGCAGTGCGCCCTTGCATTCCTGCAAGTCGCCGCTTGCCTTTTCGATCAAAGGCTTGACGTCCTTCACCAGCTGCTCCTCATCCAGCTCTTCCTTTGGCGTACGGTTGGCCTTTTCGATATTCTGGGGATCCCCATGTACGTTAGTCTTCCGCCGTGTGCGCTGAGGGAGAACGCATTTACTGACCTGTGCAATCTGCCTGCAATCCGCACTGACACTGTCAAGGGTTTGCCGAAGGATGCTGCTCATCTTCTTGGCTATATCTCGCTCTTTTTCTTCCTGTTGTTGCTTTTCAATCTCTTCGGGGGACAACTGGGGCTCTTCGGCCTCCTGTGACTGTTCTTCAGGCCCGCCGCGCTGTGCGCGTCCGATCACGTTGCCTGACTTGTCCAGGATCTCACCGTCTTCATCAACAGCCCGTCCGAGGAGGCGAGTCTCATCGCCTTCCACCAACCGTCCAACGACCTGACCAGTGGAATCGGTAACCGCTCCATCCTTGCTGACAACAAGGCCGTCTAAGCCGAAGAAGGGCCCTTCCGGCTGCTCACGTTCTTCGCTCGGAATGAGCTCAGCCATACCGATCACTTCGCCAGTGTCGTTCCAGACCTGTCCCTTGGCATCCACCTTCTTGCCAGCCATCTTCTTGGGGATTCCGGCGACAATATGGCCGAAAACAGCCCCAGTATCGTCCACCACATTTCCCATCTTGTTCACCACTTTTCCATCAAGAATTGATAGATCTTGATCCTCTTCCTCTTCCTCTCCGTCTTCCTCTTCCGAGCCCGCTCCCCCGGAACTCCTGCTCTCTGATTCATCCATCTCCGAGGGCTGCAATGGCTCAGCTCGACCGATGACGTTACCTCTCTTATCCAGGATGTCTCCATCATCATCGACTGGACGACCAACAAGCTTCTTAGCATCACCTTCAACGATTCTACCCACTCGCTTGCTGTTTTCATCCTGGACATAACCGTCATCGGCAACAATAACCTCCCCGAAGTTAGCGAATGCACCTGCTTCTTCTTGCTCCTCTGGAATCGGTTTGGCTTTCCCAACAAGGCGGCCTCCACTGTCCCAGAACTGTCCTTCGCTGTCCAGCTGCAAACCGTCTCTGCTGAGCTTCTTGGCGTCCCCATCAACGAGCTGGCCAACGGGCAGCCCGTTTTGGTTCACGATGTTGCCAAGCTTGTCACAGGTCAGGCCCTCGAGTGTGGAAACGTCAGGTAATTGTGGAGCAGTGGCTTGTCCAGCTCCGGCTGTCGCTTCATCGCTTTGCTTCTGCAGCTTTTGCGCAGCATCATTAGCGGCTGTGCCGGCAGCCTTGGTTGTATCATCAACCGCGTCGCCTTTTTGCGCTGTCTTTGTAGGCTCTTGTCCGAGCTCGGGGGAAACAACATCGACTTTCCCGATAAGATCACCGTCTTCATCCAGGATCTCTCCACGGCTATCAACGATCTGGCCGACAAGGTCCTGGGGGTCGCCTTCGGTGACCTGGCCGATCTGTCGGCCCATTTTATCCAGGATTTTTCCCCCTTCGGCAACTTTGAGCCCCTCTAGGTTTGATATATCAAGAAAACTATCGTTTAGGTGGGCGTTGACAACGTCCCCAGAGGCCTTTTTTGTGGCCTTCTGTGCTTCATCGCCAATGGACTGGCCACCCGCATCAGCGGCTCCTTTCGCAAGTCCCGAGAGCTTCGAAGCACCTCTCTTTGCTTGGTCAAGGCCCGAGGATACAGGTCCTCCAGATCCCGATGCTTTATCTCCAGCTCGACCCTGAGCAGCACCAACCCTCTGCTCACCAAGTTGTGGGGTGCTCATTTTGCCCGAAGATAATGCCAACAGTGGAGCTTGTCCAGATAGCTGGGAGCTATGCGTCTGAGCTTTGTAATAACCTGTACGCCTGTTAATGAGCATGCCTCATGAATGAGGGAAAGGATGTTGTCTGGCCAACGGGCCTACCTTGAAAGGTACTATGTTTTGTTGCTATGTAACAAGTAGGGAAGTTTCTCCGCAGAACACAATGTTTTCAGGTGATTAGAACAATGGTAGGTGCAGATGAACAGTATAATTATTATGAGATACCTGGACGCCGAACGATCGCAACTATATTGAAGAGCACTACATGAGTGAAGAAATCTCGTCGATCAGTTGACACCTTTCGTCATTCTTGCTACGTCACCATGGACTGGGCGCATACTAAAGCAACGGGAGCTGGACCTTGGAGGTAAAGCTGAGCTGTTGCGGTCCAGGGGTTCTCAGCGACCGAGCCATGGGATGTCTGTCACAAGGGCGAGTTCGAGCCATAGCCAGTCGGCCAGTCGCGTTGCATACCAGATATATATAAACAGGATTCAAGCCATTACCACTCCTTTATATGAGCACAGACCCAGCCAGACGGACAGTAAGTATATTCGCCTCTTTCTAGAATCCAGCTTCACTCTGCATGACTCGGTGGCGGCATTGTTCTGGACTGATTGGCGGGAGGGAGCCCGATATGCTTTTTACCAAAAGATCGATCTGCTCTAAGCGAGACGACCTCTTGCATGAGCAGATGAGAGGTAGTGGACTGACTGAAGCTCCATTGCGGCTCACTTATGAGTTGGAATGTGTTACAAAATGTTATTGATTGTACATTAAAGAGTATCGGGATGCACCTTCGAATTTGGCATATAACGGGAATTTACATAGACAGCATAAGGAGCTTATTACAGTGAGGAGCGTTCTATTGTCGGCGTGTCCATGAAACCTGCCACCCTTTCACTCCTCACTTTCTAAACATAAGTCATCAAGAGCTTCCAAGTCAGATGCATACCACAATTATCAGGGGGAAGCACATACAGCAGAGATAACGTGATGTCTCCGTGGATCTTGGCTTTCAACTCGACTTCCACGTCGAGGTTCAAGTCCAAGCGCAGTTTAAGTCCGGAGTCTTCCTGTTTCTGAACTTGGAGGTCCTCATCCTCGTCGTTCCGACTGACCTCTTCTGTTGAGGGGTCCCTCGTGCGCGATAAATCCCCAGAGTACCTCGTTTGCTCGAGGTCGCCACCCTCATATCGTCGTAGGGCGGTGGATTGGGCTTCATTATCGCGATCCGTCGCTGTGTCGAACTTATTTAACCGACGGTTGACTTGCAGTCGCTGCGGCTGCTTTGCTGTTTCTTCCTGGTTTTGTCGAGGTTCAGGTTCAGGACTGCTCTCGTAGTCGTAGTCTGGAGAACTTGGACGATCCATGCCAACACTGTCCTCAAAACGAGTGCTGCGCTCTTTCGTAGGTGCAGAAGTTGTAGCCATGTCGGGATAAAACTGACATAAAGGCAAAGAAAGAATTATCACATAGTTAATCTTTCTGCAGTTTACATGGACCACTGATTACACCATCCGATACGGCACCGGTGGTAAGGTAGCTTCATATAGACACTACTCTGCGAAGCTTCCTCTCTGATCGCCACCTACGGCATTTGAATGAGCCTGCACAGTCCTACGGGTCAGGCAACGAAGGCCATCAGTGCCTGGACTGCCCTCGCCACATTCAGCCCTGCGTCATCTCAGTATATCTGGTGACCACACGTTCTCTGGGTTCCAGTATCCTCTACTCGGAAGATAAAGCCTACACAGCTAGTGAGGTTGCCACGCTGACATCACAGCAATACCAATATCTTGGGACCTGGTTGCTCGAGGGAAATCCAGGATCCCTTTTCCTCAGTAGTATACTCCCGTGTCTATACATACCTGCCATACGCGAGTTTACGCACTATCCATCAATCAGATACCAGATTTGCTCTCAAGATGGCCGATACCGTGGAGAAAGCTCCGGAGACCGATACAGGCAATAACGACGCTGAACGCACCAAGAGAAGACCGCCCAAGCTGAGAAGGCGCGCGGACCCCGCTACTGAACCCACCGCAGAAAGCAATGAAACAAACAAAGAGCCTACCTATTCCGAGGAATCCCGTGCTCCTGACGGCGATATTTCACCCACTGGCAGCGAATCCGGTGAGGCAGAGAGCTATCATAGTCAGCCCGAGCCTCCAGCATCTGAAGCAGAAGAGGAAGTTGGCCCTCCGAGGACCGAACAGCCTGCCGCGAGGCCGACGTCCGTAATGGATCGACCGAAGACTGCCCCTGTTGGAAACTGGCAAAGGCGGACACGCGGTAGGAGAGGGAACCAGAATCAGGACCTTGTCCCGTTAGGCGGCGTTGGCGAGGTTGGGAAGACCGTGAATGGGGCAGTCGATGCGGCCCAGGACGTGGGTTCGAAAGCAGTTCGTTCCGTTGGGAGTACGCTCGGCAAAGTTACGTCGGATGCGGTGGCATCCCAGGGAGGTGAGGAGAAGGGCAAGGAGGAGCAACTGAGGTTACGGTTGGATTTGAACCTGGATATTGAAGTTCAGCTCAAGGCCAAGATCCACGGTGACCTCACCCTACAGTTGCTGTAAGTGTCAGACTTAGGTGAATGTGAAATCCTGCGTGTTACTGACATGTGGAAATACTAGAAATTAGTACAGTTCCCGGTGGACCATTTACATTAGCTTCTCGCTGTGGGTGTTATATGTGCATGTTAATCTCTTCTTTGAAAAGTACACCCTCCTTTGTCTTGATGAAGACCTCTCGTTGTCGAAGATCTGTTCATTTAACAACGACCAAACTATCATATGACAATTTCGCAGAGTCGAACTGTCCACCCGAAGCTGGATTATTTTCCTGTATTATGTTGAATATGTCCAGTTCATGTGTTTGTGTAACGTGGTCAACCTGTTACTGCAATCAACCACCAGGATCAGCGATATCTTGCCGGTCGTTCATCAAGACTGCTTTGGCTGCTTCGCCGCCGACAATTGGAGTCTTTGCCAGGTTTTCATGTCCTCGGAGGCTTTTGGGATCCAAAAGACCCACCTGAACAAGTACGCTTGCCTGGTCCCAGTAGACGTGCTCAGAATAAAGCAACCCACCGCGTACGCATACGATGTTGATGATGATAATGCGTACTTCTCTATGAGTGGGTGGGATGTGTGGGAGAATCCACGGCATTTCCTGAGTGTGCTTGAAATAAAGGAAGATCTCATCCACCACTCTGTCCGCACCAATGGTACGGGATATTAGCCGCATCTTCATTGACGGGGGCTTTCCTTGAGGGAACGCATTTGCGTAGAACCTGCGGAGGGCTTCTCGGCCAGTGGCCCCTTGCAGTGTTGGGACAAATGTAATCGAAGGAGTCCCTTGTCTCACATAGCTTGCTAGGGGATCCTTCATGCTGGGCGCAAAGTATCTGTCTAATAGCATACGAGTCAGATGTTCTGGCGAGCGTTCTTTTCTAAAAGCGAAGGGGCCCGTTAAGGGGGAGATGATACTTTCTTGGATCTTATCCCACGTTTCTTCCAGGTCGTAATGTTTCCCAAACTCCTCTTGGAGAAGGCCCAGAGTCCTACTCCACGCCAAACTGGCAGAGACGTATTCGTAGCTATCCCGACTTCGCTCCGCGAAGCCTGGGAGAGCCGCAGAGTATACAAACGCGCTATATCGCAGCGGAAGCCGGTCTCCGACGCCTAAGCCAGAGCTCAGATGCTGTATTTCTCGGTGGTGATGCCTCTTGGCACTCTGGCAGTCATGGAAGACGTCGACGTCCTCGTTTGCCAGATGCAGAAGGACGCGCATCGACGATGGATAGCTTAATTCTTGTCCGGGAATACGAGTGGGATAGTAGGCCACAAGGGCGCGTATCTTGCGAGTATTTTGGGGCTTCACATAGTATTCCAAGCAGAAGGCCGCTGCAGCGCCAAAACCTGCAATAATACGTTGGCTGTGAAATTTTTAGAACCACACCACAGTCCATTACTTACCAACTACAGCATATGACTCGCCCGCACCCAGCCCCTGGACGATTTTGTTCAGCTCTTGTACAAACAGTGATGTATCCTTCGTGAAAGGGATGTAGGTGACATCGAAGCCTTCTTCCTCGCAATTACGCAAGAACCCACGGTCACACGCTCCTCTCTCCGAGGTAATGCACAGCCGTGCTGTGTTGGAGGAAAAAGACACAAAGCTAGCCATAAGTCTTCGAATGGTAGACGGTGTGGGGAGTTTTGATGCGTTGCCTGTTTTGGGTAAATCCAAGCGGTGGGTGGTTGACTTATATTACATATGGCTGTAGAATGTTAACAAACATGAGTTCACATAATACTACGGTACTGAGGGGAATCGGTTGCATGGATTTACTTCATTTCTATCATGACGCGTTTCTTATAGCTCGAGTGGAAATAGAATCCCGCTCGGGTGGTCTAGCCAAATACTACCAGGGAAGGAGAAAGCCTATACATGGCTGAGAAAAAGCCACCTGGATAGTCCCATGGAAGCCAGGCTACTAAGCCAACAATATAGTTGGGCTTGAGTATATTGCGAAAGATCGGTCGATTTATTCACCCGCATATATCCATTCGACTTGCATCATTGGTAACAAACTAAACACCATTCTCCTGACATACCATATCGAATAGATCTATTTGCACTTCTGGATACTTCATTCGCGTTGTGTTTCGGGTGACACAGGTGTCTTCTCGCTCTGTTCGTTTTCAGGTGATGGCTCAAGCTCCTCTTTATACTCGTTCAACTGCGAGAGCCAAAATCTCCTCAACATCCCATTGAGGAATATCTTGTCCGTCAGTCGTATGAAACCGTATAGGACCCAACCCCAACCCCAAACGGACACCCCTGTGATGCTCGCAACCAAAAGAATGGGACCAAGTAGCAGAGACGATAGAAGTGCCCATAACAGGATAGCTACGGCCAGAAAAAGGAACGTTCCGGCCAGGAACACAAGTATGGGGACTCCACAGCAGATGAACTGGCAGACAAGGAACGTTGCGGTGATGGGATGCGAAAGTGCAGCCTCATACGCCTGCATCTGACGATGAGGAGGAAAAGTTTGCAAGACAAGTTGTCGGACGCGTGACTCGAATACGTCACCCAATGTAGGCACGGTGCTTTTGGCCCATTTCCAGAGTCGTGATGGGATAGATGACAGCGGTGGGAAGGGGATCTCCTCGTTTTGCTCGTGAGCTGGGGCGCCCTCCCCTGGAAAATCCCCGGGGACGTGTGTATCGACTAGACCAGTGGCTGTTTTATCCAGCCGAGGGTCTAGCTGTTGAGTAGGAAGGTTCCCCTCACCAGGGACTGCTGGGGCATTATCATTGATGGTGCTGTTGACGCCCTCAGAAACTGTATGAAGCGACATCTTATGAGTCTCGGTAAAGCGTAGACTCTCGGGGAATAAGATAAAAATGGTTTAGAACGTGCGGGAGGATATCATGGGCGTTCGACCCCTCGTTCCTTTTAGTATTGTGTCAGGAGAGCATTGCGTTCTGATGACGCGTGGGCTCCCCTGATAACAGCCGTCACGCCTCTTGCCACCCCCGGCTCTGCTTTAATCTGGACACTGCCACATGATTTAACGTGGTTTACTATAGGTTGTGAACCATGTTCAACAATACAAATATCCAAATGATAAGAGCAATTTCATTCGCCTTCAAATGTGACCGGGGTAGTAACTTGTAGCGGGAAGAATCAATATGGCCTTTTCAACGTCATGCATTCGTGATCCACAGAGGTTTTACCCAGGAAATCATATCCTTATAAGTTGAGCGTTACCAAGATGACAAGATCGGCCAGCTAAGCTAAGATCGTTTGAATAGAATGGGCTATCACAAATGTCAAATGTGTTGAAATATCACGTAATTTGAAAATGGTCGATGTTGGGTACCTGTACAGCTCCTAGAGCGCTTTCGGAAAATATAGTGCCCGTTGCAACCTGCGCTGAAAGCAGCTACAACTTATTGTAGCAGTTTCCCACAAAGAGGCTAACAAAGAGGTTACGGCTTGCTCGCCTTGATATACTCTGCAATATTTGGCCGGGCTTCGATAGCATTCTCCAATGCGACAAGGGAGTCTGGAAGCGTGGGCTATCATGACACCGTCAGTACCAGTCGTCACCGTTTACAGACTGCAGGATACTCACAGGCAAAGTCCCAGTTCTCCGGTCATTGTCGATAGACTGATAGATGGCAAAATCAGTATAAGTAATTCGATCGCCCAGCAAATACGGTCCCTCGCGATCAGAATAATATTTCCCGACAAGACGGTAGTACTTCGGGACAAAGTCGTTCTTGTACTCGGGTGTCGCTCCATCGAGGTTGGCGACCCATTTGGACTGCATGGATTAGCACAACCAAGTATGAGTAAAGGGGCCCACGAACCCTCCAGTCAATATAGATATCCGCCACAGCATCGACGATATACTTGTCGTAACTAGTCTCCGCGTCGTACGCATCTAGTTCGCGGGCGAGATAGCGAAGAATAGGGATATGCTAGCGCGCGAGTCAGTGCACTATTCGTCTCCTTACGGAGTAGTATATAGAATATCAGGAAAGCATTGATTGATTACTCACTTGGGTGATAATGGATCCCTTGTATTCTAGAGCAGGTAGTTTACCTGTTCTGGTGATACCTTGCTGCTGTAATTTCTCGCTGGTCTGCTTCCAGGTGTCATCGTAGGGATACCGGACTTCTTTCACATTGATGCCTGCGTCTTTCAATAGTAGGCTTTAGAGTCAGTAATCGTGCAAGAGTTTACTGGGAGATATCAACCTACTTGACGACCTCCCCGCGGCCGAGTCTGCCGAGATCGAAGTAGTGGTACACTACTTGTTGGGTAGACATTGTTCGTAGCTTCTGTTGCACTAGGCTCTGGGAATTGACTGACTCGGGAATTAAATGTTGAAAATAGTGTCGTATCTCAGCGAGCCACTCTAATATACTTTTCAGTCTACTAGGAGACGTGACGTATGCTTATAAATCAGCCTATGTCCGCCAATGTAGCTGGAAATGGAATTACTCCGCGGATCAAGAACCAGAAGCCCTCATTTCATGCTCATACGACCCAGATCCCAATCTCTTATCCCACCTGCAGTAAGATCCACGTATTTAGGATGCAATGATGTTCATGATACAATCGAATGTATTGCCTCTAGTCAGCCTCAAGCTCTGCCATCCCCGTGACCTAGCTCTGGATCCGGATCTCCATGACGTCGTCCCGCATCCTTAAGATTGCTAAACACGAGAGACAATGTAGCAAAGCTGCTGAGAATACAAAAGAATCGTGCGCATTTGTCAGCTCGTGTTGGCCGGGGTTTGACGGGATTTCTACCGACGAATATATAGTTCGCCAAGCAAATCACGAAGTAAAAAGGCCGATAGCAACCCATATAGTCAACGCTACATTGAACAATATCAAGAGCTAAGAAATACAAAAATGCCGATATCCACGCTCCAAGGCTGGCATCCTGGCGAAGTCTCCATCCAACGCCAACTAGGCTACGCTGCTGCCGTGTCCTCCCGCTGGACTGCCGTCGAGAACCAACTCCGCGAACAACATCAGATCTTCCACACTTCGAATCTATCGTTCATTCCACTCACAACGACGGATGACGATGGACGGCCCTGGGCTGGGATCGCAGCCGGCTCAACGGGGCAAGTCGGGTTTGTGGAGAGTCCAGGTCTGAAGACATTGGTTTTCAGGGCAAGATTGTGGGATGGGGACCCGCTGTTAGAGACATTGAGGAAGCGGAAATCCTCTCGGAGTAGTCACGGAGAGACCGCAACAGAGGAGAGGTATCTGACTGCTGGGCTGGGGATTGAGTTCTCGACGAGGAGGAGGAATAAGTTCGCGGGCAGACTCGAGCGGGTCAAGGCCATTACAGAACAGGACTATGTGTTCGAAGTTGGGATTACCGAGGCATTGGGGTGAGTGTGAATCCACACAACAAACGGTCCTCATAACGAGTTCGGTACTAACAGGGGCTACAGGAATTGCCCGAAGTATATTAACGTCCGCCAACTGGAGCCATACCCTTGCACGAAACCACAGATCGCATCCCAGTCGTTGCATATGGCGCCAACAGAAAAGCTACCGGACGAAGTCGTCGACATGATAACGTCCGCCGACACGGCCTTCATAGCATCTATATACATATCAGACCCTGCTACCGCGGCAAAATACCCCCCTCACGCGGGGATGAACGCGCGCAGCGGCTTACCGGGATTTATCCGAGTGAAGCCGTCCGATAGACGAACCATTGTCATCCCTGACTACTCCGGAAACAGATTCATGTCGAGTCTGGGCAATATCGAGTCAAGCGGGTTAGCGGGGCTCACGATCGTCTCGTTCACAACCGGCGACATCGTCTACTTAACCGGTAAAGCGAAGAACCATATCGGGCCATCTGCTTTAGAAATCATGTCTAGACATGCTAGTATTACGGTGTTGGAAACTACGGGCTTCACATTCGTTCGCAACGCGCTTCCTGTGAGACAAACGCCTGGCTCCGAGGTACAGCGGAGCCCTTACAGTCCCAAGATCAAGTATTTGGTCGAAGAAGCAGAGGCCGACACGGGTGGTTCAGATGCGCACAAGGCCGTTCTCGTGACCGGAATCCAGCTTTCTGATGACCTGGCCGTCTTCAGGTTCAATGTCTTGTCCAAAGACGGCGCTCCGCCATTGAAGGTCCGACCAGGTCAAGCACTAGCGCTAGATTTCATGAAGTGGGTAGGTCCGCCAGAGTATCAGCATATGGCGGATTCGGCTCCGGGCTCAATAAATGACGACCGCGTACGAACATGGACGGTATCTAGTGCCCACGAGGGTATAGACATCACATGGTTTGAATTAACAATGCGGAAGATGAAGGGTGGTATAGTGACGGGGGCTCTGTTTAATGCCCTGGAGAAGTCTCGGTCGAATCGACGAGGATGTCCTGTTCAGATTGAAGAGAAGGTCGAAGTCGAGATTGTTGGTGTGACAGGGGACTTCACTTTACCCAGAATGGAGGTTAACACGCTATTTATTGCTGGAGGAATCGGGATTACACCCTTCCTCGCTATGTTGGGTGCACTGAGTGCGCGCAGGGACGCAGCTCGAGGCAACGTCGTACTTGCACTATCAACAAGGGAGCCGGGTATCATGCTCAACCTGGTCAAAAGGGCTCTGGGAAACGTCCCCTCAACCGTCAACTTCCAGCTGGATTTATTCACCAGCCGGTCCACCGAGTTGGATCCCGTCAGATTCAACCAGGAAAACGTACACATCTCGCTATACGAAGGTCGAATTGGGCCGGAGTACTGGAAAACAACCACCAAAGATCAAGACGTGTTTATATGTGGACCAACCTCATTTGGAGATGCGGCCATGGATGGGTTGCGGACTGCTGGCGTCCGACATGAGAAGATTCAGAGGGAGGGGTTCTATTAGTTTACACAAGTTGACGTCCAGGTACTAATCCGTCTGTTTTGACTATAAGCATGCTCGAAGCCAGTTTCCGCTTCTCAGAGACGAGCTTTTTCCGAAGCCGGGAGTCAAGGTTTCATTCCATATTTCGGCTTCTATTTGGCAGCATGGTAACTGAGGGGAACAGAGATAAGCTAGATTTCATGGAGCTGGAGCTAATGATCTGGCCTCATGGAGAAGATATTAATTGGATGCGCTTGCGAATCACAGATATAATCAGAATGAAAGCCAGGCTCTGTCTTGGTCAGAACCACACTGGGCTTCTTGATTATCGCAGACTTGGTATAGGGAAGTTCTAGCAACTGTGTTTAATTTGACGAATAATCAAGAGAATAGACAGAGTACATGCAAGGAAAAGAACTGCAAGACAGATAGCATATCAGGAACGTTTGCAAGGACATGAAACGCACTAAAATCATTCCTTTGCGGACGAATCCCCGGACGAACCGTTCTGACAGCAGACTTAGTTGTTGTTCTGGTTGTTGAGGATGCGCAGGATGGCCAAGAACAAGTTCAGAATGTCAAGGTAGAGCGAGATGGACGCCGCGATCTCCTCCTCGACATGGTAGTGGCGCATGATCAACTGCGTGTCGACGAGAATATACCCAGAGAAGATTAGCGCTGCGACTGCGCCGTAGATGAGCTCGACGGTGCTGCTGCGGGGCATGAAGGCGGCGACGAAGCCGAACAGGATGAGGAACCACAGGGCGCCGAAGAGATACGGCATCCAGTTGGTGAAGTCGTACTTGGTCTGGCAGGCGAAGAGCGTCAGGGCGACAAACATGCCGAGGGTGAGGACGAGGGCCTGGACGACGACGCGGGCGTCGTAGAACGACACGACCACGCTGATGGAGTAGGCCTCCAGGATCGTGAAGGCCGACAGGAAGAGGAGGTTGGCCGGGTAGCTCTTGCGCTTCCAGTAGGTGACGAGCATGAAGCCGAGTGCGCCAAACACGGACACCATCATCAGCCAAAAATTGCCCTGGATCCAGTGGCGGTAGCCCTCGCTGAAGAAGGAGAGGGAGCTCATGACTGTCGTTAGGAGCAGCTGGACCGTGAGGATGGCGTAGACTTTGCGGATGAACTGCATGCGGATCGGCAGTGTGCCTTCGGCGACGGTGCCGCCAAACTTGAAGTCATCGGGGACGTTGTCATCCTCGCTGCGCGGCTGCTGCGACGATTCGGTGGCTTGATAAGACGGCGGGGCCTGGGGGTACGCGGGCTCCTCGAGGGAGTCCCGTTGCGGCGCGGGCTGATATCTGGTATTGGCAGCCATCTGCTCTGATGGTGTGAGAGAGGTCGTAGAGATGCGGGGTGAAGAAATGAAGACTCACTGTCAGGGGAGATGATGAGACGGGATGATCGATGATCGGCGGCGGCTTTAAAAGCTCCGGGGAACGTGACGTCGGCGGGGTCACGTGTGGGGCGCCTCCTCTTTAGGCACTCATCGATGGAACTATATAGAAGCTTGAGCTCAGCCTTGGTCGATTCTACTCCGTAAAGCGCAAACTTTTCGGACCCTCTATTCCACAACTTACATCCTCAATCCATTGTTTGATATCCCGGGCAAGGAATTCGTTGTCGCAGTTTCGCAGCGCAAAGTCAAAGTCTCTTTGTAGCTGGCTTTTGTTGAACACTTCCACCCATCCGGGCTCTATTCGTTTCATCACGTCAATGAACGTGGCACGTAAGATAGTAGCCTCGTACTCCCACACGTGCTCCCAATAAAGCCCGGAGATTTCTCCATTGGCGTCATGATGATAATTGCCAACATCCGGCTTTGAATGGCGTGGCTTTTCCTCTAGGAAGTAAGGGTAGCAACAGGCCTTCCACAGAGGCAAGGCAGAAACACACTCCCAATCTAGGATACCGGTCAAATTTCCGTCTTTACTAACAAGAATGTTATGTCGTGAGAGGTCATCGTGGAATATGACCGACGGTTCTGGCTCGTTGTGACTTGTCGGAAAGACAACAGGAACAAGAGGTTTAAGTTTGGCGATAATCTGCAATGTCTTGTCGCATCGTCAACTTCGCTTCATTATCGCTATCAAGTTCATCTACAGCCGAATATTTGGCCAAGATTGAACGGTTTTCGTTCTCGCTGAGTAGTAGACGAGCCGTGATCCACTCTTTACTTGAACGAAACGGACCGCGATAGATATCTTGGTGGATACGTGACCCCCAGAAGAAACTCCATAGAAACAATCCGGCCCACAGTAGACGAACTCAGTGCTGAATTCCCCGTGTCGGGCGGAGGATGTAGGAAAACAGCTTTCTCCTTGGTTGGTGCAGTATCCCGATCAGACATGGAAGCCCTGGGCAGAACTGACTCCACGGCATCCACCTGCCCTTGAGTTACCGAATCTTCCTCCGTCAACGCAGTGTATTCAGAGGAACACGACATTCTATAAAGGTTCCCAATTCCTCGAACTTGATTTCGAAACACACACGCTGAGTGCACCGCAAGCTCCTTAACCAGACGTGATTTGGTGGAGAGTGGGAGAGACATCCATGTTTTTTTCGGACAAAGGACTCCCAGGCAATTTGGCCATCAGGATCCATTCGAATCCGACCGGGCTGTCTCGGGAAGACTGGTGGGCAACAATAAGGGGAACTGGGATGTTTGTCGTGCGATGCACCCAGTCCAATGTGGCCACTTCACTTGCAGTTTTGTAATATGGGTCGACGGGCAACGAGATTCGCATGACGAGCATTTCATTGTCTATTCGGACGTCATATATCTTGTTGAAAGCGCCCTGTGTGAGGAAAGCTACCTCGATTGTAGCGGATGGTCGAATGGATTGTACTGTCTGTTTGATAGCTTCGATACTAGGTTCAAAGTTCCACCGGGATTCAAGGCTGAAAGATTTTTGGACCCAGGTGAGGCCATACTGGGGATCTTGCGATGAAATATTCGCTGTGGTCGACGAGTTGAGTTGTGATGGGAATGGGGTTGAAATATGTAGATCCCATCGAGAGACTAGTCTGTTTATGGTTAGGCCTAGCCTACTTACTATCCTCTTTCGAGACACCAGTATACTGTATAGTTTTTTGTCTTGAGACGTGTTGATTTATTCATTCCCAGTCCATCTTGTATAGGTGGTAGAGTAGAGAAAATGATCTGATATAGAGCTATAGGCTCCCCATACATGACCATCCCTTACACAATCCACCATCTTCCAGCACGCAGTTTCCTTCCAAAGCACCCGGAGCAGCCCTCTCACCACAATATACACCGCCAGTACTAAATGCAGCCATCTAGTACCTAATCACAACCAACGCCAGGGTCCGCTCTAGATCAAACAAATCAGCCTCTGTCCTCTCTGGATTTCCGCAAAACACTCACCTGGGGCGCCAGCCATCAGAGTCGTCATCCGCACCGCCACCATCACAAGTGTCGACGATGTCCTTGAGCAACTTCTTGCACGTGTCTACATCAAGGACCGCGTCGCCCGACTTCCCATTCTTCATCCGCAGCATGACATTCGGGATGATGTAGTCGACCTCAAGACACTGCTTGACCTGTTGGCCGCCCGAGAATGTGGACGGGGCGATATCATTGCACCAGTCGTCGATCCCATGCGCGGCGGCACTCCTGCCCTCATAATCGCCCCACGGAGCAGAACCTGTGCCGTAGCATTTGACCTCGCCGAAGACAGCGTGAGGCAGGGCCAGCACGGCGGCGAGGACGGGAATGGCTTGGAAACGCATGTTGGGAGTTTGGTTGAAGATGTTCCTTTCGGTATAGAAATGCAGATAAAGACTTTGCCTGTTTTCTAACAGATGAAGAAGTGAGTATGGATGGCAGAGAGTGAGTCTGTAGAGAGGGTTTTATACCGTTCTGTGAGAGCATCAGGCCGCCCTTCCGAGCCACAGCCTCGCTGCGAAGCTAAAAGATCTCGCCTCTATACACACCATTCTATGTCCAACATGAATATGAGCCTTGATCGTCTGCCAAAGAATAGCCTATATCGGCAGGTGATGATCCTGCCAAGGGAGATCGACCGGGGGCCTGATCTCGGCGCAACGACGCGCTTACGTCGGAACAAGGCTGGAATGATTACCTGCATCGATCAACATTGCAGATGCATTAAAATGACTACTTTCGGTAAAAACAATGTTGAGGCTTTGGCGGACAGCGGAGAACCCAAAATATCGCATGCATGCTCGTGGCGGAGCTGGGAAATACAGCAGTCAGGCAACAGCAGCATAGCGTACTGACTAGAGTTCCCACACTGGACTCGTACAGTGCCCCTCGTCTTCTGCAATCAAATCAAATTAGATTGGAATCTCCAAAGCCAGGCGTAAAGGATATTGGTCTTAAAGTTGGTGTGTCAAAAAAGCGAAGATTTTATGCTGGCTAGGTACTCAGCCATGCGGTATTAGGCACCTGAGGTCCATCCACGTCCGAATAAGATGGACTATCTGTACTATAGTAGAATTTGGCTATGTCTCTATATACCTGCGATTGACATCGACATCTAGTCCATACCAACTAGTTTTGTGCTTTGGCGTACTTTTAATAATATTCATGAAAAACCGAACTATTTCTCTCTCGCACCAAGCTTAGAGGGAACTTTCTGAAAGTAAGGGTGCCTAACATGAAGTTGCGGTCAGACACCAGAGTGCTGAAATAGCACATTCAGCAGACGCCCAACGTACGGTCTAGACTATATACTCCGATATATATCTACGCAGCTTTCGAGTGGCGTAAGATGGAATTTAAAAGGAAAAGACATCTTTCTCGTTCCTCTCCCCATCTGCAGCTCACAGGGCCTTCCACAATTTCACATTGCACGTCTTATCATGGAAGTGATTCAGTGTTCTGAATATTTTGGGAAAAGAAATGAGCCCGTTGCATTTCAATACTCGCGAATCATATTCCAACGCGATGGTCTCCTCTATGAAGGTCGTTCAGCCAGTCGGTATCGTTCAAAGTCAGAGATCAAAGAACAGGAACTATATGAAACCACCTCCATTCCAGTTGAAAATCTCCATCCGGATTTTGAAAGCAGCTTCACCAAAGCGTGCAATTATCTAGATCCCATCGAGTGGTACGTCAAGCGCCAGAGCTTATCACATTACGACCCCCAAAACCCGGATCGACTCAAAGATCAGACGATTGAGGAAGTGAAAACCTGTGAATATCTCAAAGAAAGTCCTCACCCTAACATTGCGGTGTATCACGGGTGCGAAGTGAAGGAAGGCAAAATAACAGGGCTTTGCTTTCAAAAATATGGTGAAACCCTGATGGAAAGAGTGAACCCGATGAAACTCAGCAAACAGCTCTTCCCGATGAAAGTAGGTGGTGGTGTCCTCTCGCCGCACACGGAGCGATGGTTCGACAGCATTGAGAGCGGCATCCGGCACCTTCATACGCTCGGAATCGTCCATAATGACATCAATCCCTCCAACATTATGTTCGATGGCGATACCCCGGTTATAATTGATTTCGGCTCCTGCAGGCCGATAGGCCATCATATCGGTATGGTTGGGAGGACATACGAATGGCACGACAGCAACATCATGGAAGCCAAGCCAAGCAATGATTTGGATGCTCTGGAGGAAATGAGGTGCTGGCTACGCGGACGTGTTGAAGGGTTCAGGTTTTAGTGGACCTGGACTATTAGGACGCAATTGACCCAGATTGTCTGCTCGATTTCCTTCGTTTCTTCTCCATCTTACTCTACGATAGTGCGGGTATGAAAAGAGAGAAAACAGCCAGGATCTCAGATAACGGTTCGTAATTAGATTCAGTGAGCAAGATGAGAAACGCCCCATTTACCCACAAGTATGGCAGTCTGCACAAAGCTATACTAACTTACAATAAACAACACAGCTCCAAAAGAAAAAAGACTTCTTTCCATGGCCAATCTGCTCGGAAGAGCTAATCAGAACTTCTCCTGGTTACGCGACACAAACTCCTTCCACTGAACAGGTTTATCATCCGCATCGAGCAACTCATGAGACGGAGCCAGAGACTCTCCCGCGTAGTATCCCGGCTCCTCGAGCAGCAAGATATTCTCAAGCATCTCTTGCGCAACAGGCGGCGGCAAGAACGATTTGAACACCTCCGGGGGCACGTTGACGGCCTGAGCCTTGTATCCAGTAACCTCGGCAAACTCCTCGACAATCCTCCGAGGCGAGTAGTAGTCAGTGGCAGCGAGGATGCGCTGGTTGACAGTCGATGGGTAGTGCTTAATCGCAGCCTTTACGAATTTACCTGTCTGCGCGTCAGTACCTCCCACATTCCTGATCAGCTAGGCAAAAACACATACCAGTATCCTCAGCCACATCGTACAGCGGCGCCTGCGCTTTATCCAGATCCACAGGCCAGGCCAGCGTATACACGCCATCCTGCTTGCTCAGCATCTGGAAGAAATTGCTCATATAGAAGCCCGGCAGCACGAAAGACGCAGGGACGCCACTCGCCCGGATATACTCTTCAATCTCGGCCTTGCCGTCGAAGTGGCTGACGTTCGGCAGCCGGCCATTCGTAATCTCGGTCACATTCCGCAGCGAGGAGAAGACGATGTGTTTCACGCCCGCTTCCTTGCAGGCGTCGGTCACGGCCTTTCCTTGCGCCACTTCGGTCTCCCGGCTCATGCTCTCCCAGAAGTTGGTGACCAGGAACACCGTGTGCGCGCCGGTGACGGCGGGGCGAGCAGCCTCCGCAGAGGACATGTCGGCCTGTAGGGTAGTGTTAGTGGATCTCACTCGTGTACATGACGGAGTGGGCCTGCCTACCGAGACGAGTTCTACGCCCTGCTGCGCTAGTTTCTGGGCAGCGGGCTTGCTGGTGTCGCGCGTGACGCCGCGAATCTTCCATTCCTTTGACAAGACCGGGTCGGCGAGGATGGATTTGATGACGGAGCCGCCCTGGTTGCCTGTGGCTCCGAAGACAGTGAGTATCTTGGACATGATGGATAGTTGCTGGAGATTGGGATGGAGAAAGGATGTAGATTTTTAAGAATGTGACTCTGAAGCTGTTGCTGCTGCTGTGGAAGACGATGATGTTCTTTGAGTTGACCGGGACATGCTTGAGAACATATTTATACCTCTGTTCGTCCACAGCATGTTGAGGTCGGATATACGGAGTACTTACTACATTGTACGTCAGCGGATGGATTATTCAGGCTCGGCCGGGGTGACTAACGTCGGGGTTGCGAAGGGCCGAGCTCTGTAATCAGGATTACCTCGTAACCATGGAGAACATACTCGAAATACTATGCAGAGAAGTAGGTTTGTTTGGGTTTCGCAAAACGATATTATGTATATAGATAGATAGATACATACATAGTTATTTCGTTGGCCTGGCCAAAAAGTATAGAAACAAAAAATAAAGATAAAATAAATAAAGGAGGCAAAATGCATTGACGGGGAATCGAACCCCGCTCTGCCGCTTTCAATTCTTCCGAAATGGAAGGCGGCAATCATAACCACTAGACCATCAATGCCGTTGTTGCGAAATGACTCTGCTTAATAGGATAATGTACCAGCGGCCTAGTCTCGAATGAAGTGGCTACTTAAACGTCAGTAGACAAGTGGGCTGTGTCAATACCTCCCCTCCCATCAAGGCCAATTCAAAATCTAATCTTGGGGTGGAACGAGGAGATCGAAAGTCTTTACCGTCTTCCTGGAATGAAAAACAAACAATATCTTCAATATCAACAACACGATGGTCGTATGTATTCTCTATTAATCAATATGTACATAGCAAAACAAGCAGCAATATATAGCCAAAATATGCCATCCAAAGCGGTATTAATCAGAATTGCTATGCGAATCTCTATACGGGAGCTCTTCATCAATGGCATTATTCGTATCACTGCTGTACCCCCTCGGTACACCAGTGTCATCGTCATCGTCGCTTGAATCATCGGGTGTATCCGTCGGCATCTGCGCGACAGCGCCATTGATCTGACCAGGTTGTTTCCTGCGCTGGAAGTCCTGTGCATGCGCAGCGGCCATGATGTTTCCGACCCGGGACAGACCGCGGGCGCGAAGAGACGCACCAGGTGTGGGAGGCGTGCCGTGTTCGATATCAACCGCGGTGGCCTGAGGTGTGGGGGCCTGTTGGTCTTGCAGCTGTACATCGGCAACGGGGTACTCGGGTTCCATGTGCGGTTCGGAAATGGCATACGGTAGAGGGACATCTCTCGAGGCGCGAAAGAGAAGGACATTTGTACAATGTTCGTTCTCAACCCGGAAAATGGTCCAGATGCCTCGGCGGCAGATCTCCGAGAGCGAAACCACGAAGCTCAACACGGCCGAGTGTTGAATGTCATGGGCGAAGATGGCGTAGAAGATCCAGTTGAAACGCACGACGACATCGATCACCATGGCTGCGTAGTAGACCCAGGCTTTGCGAAAGGCCAGTGCATCGCGGAGAAGGGGATGCTTGGCATAAGGGTTCCCCAGACTCCAGTCCATGGCCAGATCCCACACGGAAGTATAAACCGCGTTCAGTAGGGCGAAGGTGATGAAAGGCGCCTCGAACCGGGTCACGCGGTCGATGCGGTACATACTCAGGGTTGCATAGTACAGCACACCGAACATGTACTTGCCAAAATTCAAGAGATGAGGAAAAACATTCTTCGTGTCTGCGTATCGTCGGATGCACTGCAGCGCTCTCCAAATAGATGGGAGGGTAGTGAAGAACCCTAGAAGCCGGGAATGGGACGAATTGCACTTGGGGCTCTCTGTCCAGTGCTTGGCATAAAGGCAGAAGAACAGCGCGATGTTGCCCATGGCGTATGTCTGGGAACAGTACATATCCCCGAGGAAGAAATCCCGAAATTCAACGGGATACAGTCCCGCCAGCAGGAGACGCCACTGTTTGGGTCAGTAAATCGTTTCAGAAACGGGACAAGATCACCTACATTGGAATAGGCCCACCACTTCCGGCTGCGATGATACAAGACACGGGCCGGGAGAAACAGAATTATCACCGTCAATCCTATCAGGACCACGGGCCAATAAACATACATGGCATTGACCGACAGGAAATTGAGCCACATGAAGAGACCTAATATGAACAAGAAGAAACAAGGGAACTACCCTAGTCAGAGACGACCCTGTGAGTAACAATCAGACTATCACTCACCTCGGTCAACTGCCGGCAGTCCAGGGCATGTCTAGTGTCATATTCAAAAACAAAGATATAGTTTATTTTGGTCTTTGTCCAAACGATGCAGTCCAAGCAAAATAAAAGGAAATGGAACACGATCAAGAAATATCCGCCGTATATCTAGGTCTGTCAGTTACTGTGAGCGAGGAGAGAGAAAGACAAAAACAAACCTGAAGTAGATAGCTGGTATGGACACGTACGGCCGGATCAGGATGATGGAAATGCTGTGCCGCGTAAATCAACGCTTGAATGCCAAAAAGAACGCCAGCCATCAGCAGCAGGCCAGCGCGGAAGGTGTTCTGAGAATAGTCCCCAGACTTGTTGATGGTGTTGCGGAGCTTCGAAACGGCGATCTTGCGGTTTCCCCGTTCGAAATACCGAGCATACAAGTCTTCCGCCGCCGACATCAGGTTCTCGACCACTTCGCTCTGCACGAACCACGCCTTGTTGACCTTCTCGGACATGTACCTCATAGGAGGACGGGCATTGACCACCTTGTCATACTTCTTATTGATCTTTCGAAACGCCGTCCGGTTGAGATAGGCGTACGCCTTGAGCAGTTCCAGCCCGCGGTAAAACTCCTGGAGTGCATGCTTGAGTTTCTTCTTGGCGGAGCGGTACGGCACGTCCGAGTTGGTAGGTTCGTCTGGTCGGCGGCTGAAGTCCCGGCGATTCACGATGTTGGCGTCGTTTCCCTGAGGCGGGCCGGGTGTCCCCAATTGTGCCATCGCCTCGGAGTTCTTTCCGAATCGACGCCCGAGGAACGTCTCCTTCAAACGAGCACCAGTGATCCCACCGAGACCGTCAGTGTGTTGGGACTTTCGGTCCTGCGGACGAAGCTTCTTGCGGCCTATGACCTCCTGGATCCGTTGGTCCCGCATGATGTGTAACTGTTGCCGCAAAACTTTCAACCGCTCGGCGGCTTCCTCCTCTTTCATCTGGTAGAAGGTCTCGATCTTATTGAGTTCGCTGTCGAGAAAAGAAAAGAACTCATCCTGCCGTCGCTCGAATTCCGACAGAGGTTGGGCCGTTGGGTCCCGCTTCTCGGGAGAATCCGCATCCGTGTGCGAGAAGACGCGCTTCAACAGCTGCGAGGTGCGCTTCGTCGACGAACCGGAGATGGTATTCCGTTTGGTTCTCCGGTCTGTATCCGACTGTCTTGATGAGAGACTCCGGTACGGGGTCCCTGGGGGCACCGTTCGTGTGCTGTCCTGCCGGGAAACAACAGGGGAGGGGGTTTGCGGCGCATGGCTCCGCTCAGAGTTGGGGCGGGGGGAGTAGCTTGGGTCTTTCGGGTCAATGGCAGGATCGGGCAGTTGGAGGGATGCCACGTCTGATGAGGCGGGATGACCAGGCGGCGTCGCAACAATGCTCCCGTATGTTCCTACGTTGCTGGCCGAGAACCGAGAACCAGGGACCCGTAATGGTTGGCGTTCGTTGCGCGGGCCCGGAGACGGTGAGGTGAGAGCACGGCTTCTCGGCGGTGTTGATGCATTGTAGGCGGGGTCGGTGGCTTCGAGAGGTTTGCCGGGGGGATGCGAAGGCGGAGATTGAGGACCGTGAAGGGAACTAAACGTCTCGTCTCGTCGAAGCGAGGTATGGCTCGGACTGCGGGTGGATTTCTGAAGTGCGCGTGAAATGGCTTTGAGCTTTTTCTTCCCTTGCTGAGTCGACGGTTAGACGGTTGAGAGAGACAAATGCGACTGGGCTGATAAGGGAGAAAAGTACCTTGTAGTCCAGATACTTTGCACGCCATTCTGGAACCAGGTCGTGTTCCAATTCTCTATGAGGTCGGATGGTTAGAGGCACGTGTGATCGACGGAGATAAGAGAGCCAACTTACTTGGCGAATTTCATCCTGCGGCGGAGGGAACACGAGCCGGCATGACCAGAAGGACGAGATCACAGTGGCGGCCACGCGGAATTCGGCGAGGAGCACATCAGGAGGACAGAGAGAGAATGAATGGGATATAAGAATGCCGGTGGTGGAAGAATACTCCGCGGAGGGTATCGATATGCAGAGGCTGATAAGCACGCGATGCACGGGACTGGGGTGTGATTAGGGGCTGCAGGAAGTCAGCCACGACATGGCTAGTATGGACCGGGGTGTGAAGAAGATGAGAGGCGGATGAAGGAGAAGAAGAACAGGCGGAAGAAAACACTGTAAAACGAGGTCAAAACGAATGAGTCGCAGCGAACTAATAAAAACGCTGGGGGATGCACGTGCGGCCCGAGGAGAGCTCACTGGTTGGGCGACAACCCGCAGGAATTTGCGTCTGCACGACGCCATCGCCAAGAAGTACCACTCCGCCCCGGTTACTATGCACGAGGTACCTCCATGCGATGTATCAAGTTACATATCCTCCATCGACCGATCGATCTCCTGCTCGCGTGAGGCCTTACCAGTTGCTCCCGCCCAAACCCCCGTAGGACAGACGCATACCAGAACACGTATGCCCGACGCAGTCGCCCTGCAGATGATAGTCCGGAGATTTCCTTACAGGGCAGAGGTCACGGAATTCTACATAACTGGGCACCCCCTACATGCGATGGATAGCCTTGCCAAGGAACTGCATGGCGACATCACCACCCCGGTAGGTGACGAACGGGGATTGTTTGTTTTGATCGGGGCTGCAGGACCTCGTGTGGCCTCGTGTGGAATCGGGGGCTCGCATATATCGTGCCTAATGCGGAATACAGTTCCAGGATCAATGATTTCATTGCATATCGTGTCAAGTATAGTCATGTCCAATGGTAGGTACAGAAGATTCCAACCCATCATCCAATACTCGGTTTCTGATCAGAGGATCACAGCACTCTACCAGCGGTTGAAGCTCTCGTGGCGCTCATAGCGGTTGGGGTCGTACTGGTCGGCACCCTGGCCCTCAACGTAGTGCTCGTCGTACATGCGCTCGGCGTTCTTCTTGGCGTGCTCGTGGGCCTTGAACTTGTCGACCTCGTCCAAGCCCTTGGTCTCGGCCAGCTTGTCGACCTCAGCGCCGACAACGGCGGCGAGGGCCTCCTTAGCGAAGGCGTGGCTGACAGGCTTGCCTGATTGCATCAGTCAGCAAGAGTTCGTGTCAGGACCGGAAGCGGATCAAAATGCATACCTTCCTTGCGCTGGTGGTCCTCCCAGGCCTTCATGCCGGCAAAGGACGCAGCACCGGCAACCAGCTCGTGGGAGAGCTTGCTCTCGTGCTTCTCCTGACCGTAAACCTCACGGTGAGCTTCTTCGGATTCGCCTGCATGAGAGGTTAGCCTTGTTCTTGGCATATGCACCGACCCTGCTGGCATCTGCACGGATGTCTGCTGCAGTTGACACCGCACGTGTGCCAGACAGGGATCCCTTCCCTTTGAGATGTAGGGAGGATGATATGAACGAAAGGGGGATACGTACCCCAGCCCCAAGCCATTGTGAAGATATGTGATGAGAAGAGGTAAGAAAGAGAAAGATGAGAGAGTGGTGAAGATGTGTTGAGTGAAGATGAGATGAAGATGAAGATGCTCAATTCAGAGGAGAGGACGACCTTATTATAACCCTTCCAGCACTACCCCTCGGACGACCCCTCGGACAACCCCTCGGTCTACTCCTACCCTCAGCGTCTCCTACCCCTCCATCTACCACACACCATCTGCCCCACCGTCTCATCTCGTGGAATCGCCGGGCCCTGGTCTCTGGCGGTCAGCATCGTCCTCCACCGGCCGAGATGGATCGATTGGCCATGTCATCCCGTGGCTGAGGAGGACTTACCGCCACATTGACCGTAGAGGGCATCGTGTGAAACACGCGCATGGGATGATCACCGGGACCCTCCACCGCGAGCCGGTCTCCCACTCAGCCACGGCTGAAGGAGCGTTAGCTTGAGGGGTCATAATCTGGCGCGGCGTACGCGTTCAGCCACGGCCCAGCGGCAATTGGCTGGGAGTGGCTTGAGCTGAGGATGATACATGGGAGACCGTGCATGAAGACGCAATGCAGCCCGATAATCCCGAGCATCCTACCGAAGAGATTCCGTACTCCCTACACTCCCAACTCCCCACTGCAGCGGATGCCTTCCGATATCTACGAAGTACGGAGTATGTACCTGTACTGAGTACCGCATGGGATGTCCAAAACAGACGGTGAGGATCGGCGGACAACATACGTGTCGACCGTCCGAAGCTCCTGCTGATCGGCTGGGCCGCTAATACTCCGTACTCCGTAAACCCTCCATAATAATAGTTACTAGTAAGTGGATGGGCCTGGGACTCAGCCTTACTGGTTGAGCACGACTCAGCCACTCAGTGCGGGTCGTGGTACTAGCACGATAGGGCCGGCGCAACCGAGGCCAACGCTCGCCAAGCTTCTCTTGTCCAAGGCTTGTCTCTCTGCCCTACGCCCTACGGATCTGCGAGCACATCGCAATGGAAGTGGCGCATAACACACTGAGACCGTCACAATGGAATGTAAGTAAGAGAACGTAGGACTGTGTTAATGGGAACGTACTGCCGAGTCGGAGGTGAGTTCGTCTGGTACGGAGGGACTGGTCTCATTTCTTTACCCAATGTGAATCCGCACCGGGGCCGACTTGCGGTTCTGGTGGAGGTTGTTAGTGCCGTCGATAATCGCACCGTACGGAGTAATCGATAATAATAGACCCCTCATGTGGCGGTGATTAGGCAACCATGTTTTGTAGGAGGATGGAGATGGACTACTCCGGTACGGAGTAGAATACAGTGGCTCACAGCTGAGTACCTGTAGTGGTAGCAGAATATGATCAGACTTGAGTACAGACTACTCCGTATTTGGAGCACCTGTACGGAGTATTGTAGATACTCAAGTTAATACAATGCCATTGTCTTATCCGTGCCTGTCTAGGCATAAATCTTGTGCTGAATATCGTCACAAAGTTATGCCATTATGTAAGCTACCGACATAACTAACTACATCGTACATCTTCTGCACCAGATATGCAGCAATATACATCATTAAACCTCAATCGACCTCAATCGACTCATACTCATCCCAACTCATGGCATAACCAACACAAAATGCCAACGAAACTCCCCTCCCAATCCGACTTCCCCCCCTCTCTCACCCTCACCATCACCCCACCCCAACAACCACCACCACAAAGCCCGCACCGCACCCCACCGAACCTCCTCCTCCTCCTCCACGGCCTCGGCGACACATCCGCCTCCTTCACCTCCTTCGCGCGCGCGCTCAACCTCCCCGAAACCACCGTGCTGACGCTGCAAGCCCCGGCCCCGCTCCCCTTCGACCTCCCCGGCTTCCACTGGGGCGACGATGTGACCTTCGACTCCGCAACGGGCAGCCTCGACATGGACGCCGGGTTCGACCGCGCCGCGCGCCTGCTCGTCGACGAGGTCGTGCGCGGCGTGCTTGTGCGCAAATGCGGGTACGCCCTGCGCGACATCCTCGTCTTCGGGTTCGGGCAGGGCGGCATGGCCGGGTTGGTGTGTGCGCGGGAGCTGGGCACGGCGCAGGAGGATGCCCTGGCCGGGGTGGTGTCGATTGGGGCGCCGTATCCGCTGTCCGGGAAGGTGGTTGGCGGGAAGAATCGCACGCCGGTGCTGCTGGTCGCGGGGCGGGAGTCCCGCGCGGTGAGTGATGCCGCCGTGCGCCGGACGAAGGAGGTGTTTGAGTTTGTCGAGGTGCAGCGGTATGCGCGCCGCGGCGACGGGATGCCGCAGAGTCGCGACGAGATGCTCCCCGTGATGCAGTTCTTTGCGCGGCGGCTGCGCAGTTGGCAGGGTGTGCCGGCGGGGAGTGTGGAGATTACCTAGGTTTTGCATTACGGGTACGGATGGGATAGAAGGATAAAAAAAGAAGGAAAAAGTTGATAATGTACATGTACATGCTGTCTATCTTGGTAGCTAGCTAGCATTCACTTCCTCCAGAGCTTGTCGCGCGCGCTGGACGGTCTGTCGAGCGCTGGTGTCCGACACATCCGTGACGCGTCGGCCGCCGTCCCGCACCACCTGCCGCAGATATGCCTCCGTCTCGAGCAGCGCCATGCGTCCGTCTTCGCGCACCTCGTCTTCCCAGAAGTGACGCGCCGCCTCCCATTTCCGCT
Source organism: Aspergillus terreus NIH2624 (assembly GCF_000149615.1). Classification (NCBI taxonomy): domain Eukaryota; kingdom Fungi; phylum Ascomycota; class Eurotiomycetes; order Eurotiales; family Aspergillaceae; genus Aspergillus; species Aspergillus terreus. The sequence goes on along the minus strand of NT_165932.1, from coordinate 735,406 downwards.
GCTGGCGGTGCAGCGAGTAGACCAGTCCCACGGCTGCCACGCTGCACGCCTCGTAGACGGACGCAGACGGGATCGAGACGTACGTCAGTGCTGACAGTGCCCAGGTCAGCGTCGTCGTCGACATGCTGAAGAGAACTAGTCGTTGGGCCAACGCCTGTAGAGAGGGGACCGTCGTTTGGAGAAGCCGGGTGCGACTCGTAGTGATTTGCGTCGGCCACGGGGCTGACTCTGCGGGCTTCTCAGCGTCGTTCGCGGCGGTCTGCTCCGCCGACTCGGGGACAGGCGTCGCCGTCGTGTCCGCAGCCACCGCTGCAGCCGTAGCTTCATTGTTGGTCTTGCCGACGTCAAGCAGGCCGGCTTGCTGGAACCGTCCGGCCGTCCAGACAACCTCCTGCTCCGCCCGACGCAGGTACTTCCGCTCCAGGATCTCCGACGTAATCATCCCGACATCATCAACCCGCCAGAACAGCTTCCACCACGCAAGCCCCCTCCACCGCTTGCTGGCAAAGCCTTCCTCCAGCGCGCCCCGCAGCTCCGTGTGCCCTCTCTCGGCCCACTCGCCCACCATACGACCGAGGTCGTCTCGCACCCGGTCCGGCACAGACTCTTCCTGCACCTCCCGCAACTTCCGTTCCTCCTCCGCGACGACGCCCGTCTCCGCCGCATCAATCAACGACGTGACCAGGCTCCGCAGCGACGGATCCAGGGCACCGTCCTCGGCCCGCGGAGACGCCAACCAGTCTATCACCGGCTGCACGCCGCTGCTATTCCAGCCGCGTTCGTACAACGAGGCATTCTGCACGGACTCACGGAACTTGGCTAGGGCGTTCGCCGCCTGGGCGACGTCCACGAAAGCGATGCGGTCGCTGCGCGTTTTGGTCTCCGACGCGACAGCACCGCCGAGCTCGATTGCGCCGTACACCGACTCCGTCTCGTTCTGCAGGTCCGTCCGCGCCAGGAGACTGCTGTAAGCGAGGAGGTCGTCGACGCCGCGGCCGCAGACGATCGTCTTGTGCACGGGATATCGGACGACGTTGTGGCGGCCTGTGTACGAGGTCTGGATCGTGACCGTCGGGACGAGGAATGTCTCGGCTGTAAATGTGGTAGTTGATGGGATGGATTCGGCGCCTAAACTGGACACGAGGATCTCCAGGTTGCCGTTCTTGAGGACCTGGGACGGGACCGTGATGGTCGGGAGGAGGTCGTTGGGGATCGACTCGGAGGTATCGCCGTATCTGCGGGGTTAGCTATGGCTTTTGATTTGGGGAATGGCGTACTCACCGAATCAGTAGTCCGCGAGAGGTATCTGCGTCGTAGGCTTCTAGCGCATCTTCCCAGGCCTCGCGAGGTGTGAGGGGATCGGCGAGGAGTAAGTGGACGAGCTTGCGCGCGGCCGTCGCGTCATTGAGTCCCAAGACTAAATGAAACGAACGTAGTTAGACAAGCCTGACCTAGGAAAGGAAGCTGTGAGGTGAGCGTACCAGCAACGCGGATGAGAGGGGCCTCCGATTCCAGTCCCCGCAAGGCCAGTTGCAGCCGGCTGAGATTGACCTGCTCCGGCGCCACGTCTTTCACCTGGCCTAAGGCATCGTACAATTCTCGCAGACGAGGCGGTACATGGCGTAATCCGTGGACTACCGACGAGGTTGCGAGGGAGCGATTGGATGTCCACGAGAAGGGCCGTTTTCCGTCTGAGGGAGGGCTCGGACGCGTTGTGAGGGTGCGTCGCCAGATGGCGCAGGATGGGCAGTAGAACACTGCACTGCCGGTGTCCCGGGCGCGCGACAGGCCCTTGGACAGGGAGCCACGCAGTTTGGGAGGCATTGATGAGGATGGCGGGAATGTCGTCGAGAGGGTCAGACTGTTCGGGACGGAGGGACAAGGGCGGAAGTGTTGGATTCTTGGCGCCCGTGACTAGAAGAATACTTGTAGTACCTGGAAGGTATACCTGTACTACCTAGGTAGTATAGAACACTAGAATAAGAGGATATACCCATTGATTCTTTGTTATGTAGTTTGATCTAATTATCCTCATTCCTTGAGCTTCATGTAGAATTTGTTCCAAGGTTAGATTCTATACTACCTCTTTCTTTATAGCCTTTCCGTTGTTTCCCTGCAGGTCTGGCCTATACAACACCATCTTTGATCTTTTATTTGTCCTCGGTTGTCATTAATTGTTTACATGCAGACCTTATACGGTAATACTGTGACAGAGAGATTATCTTCAAGCCCTATTATGGCTGTAGGTCGTACTGATATCCGGTAGGTGATGGCTGCAGACAAGAGCGTTAGGCATAGGATGGTACTAATAGCTAAGAACAAGACATTCCACGAAGCTAGACGTTGACTGTGCAATACATGGGTCGAGAATGACAAGTTCAAGAATCTCCTCATCAATCATCACTTAATAGCCATAATCCATCCATGTCACTGATTTAGTCCATAAGAATTCATCCAGCAGTTTGGTTCCAAACCGTCCATAGCCGCTTCTCTTGACACCTCCGTGAGGAAGAGCTGCCTCATCATGGACAGTCATGGAGTTGATATGCACCGCACTGTGATTGTTCATTAGAACTGACACGGCAAATAAAAGATAGAGCGGGTTACTTACCCAGACTCAATTTGTCCCGCTACATACAACCCTCTCGCCAGGTTTTCGGTGTACACAGCAGCACTCAGGCCGTACTCCGTATCATTAGCAAGCTTGATCGCCTCTTCATCGCTGTCAACCACGAAAAGCGAAGCGGTAGGACCAAACGATTCGTCCTCGTAGATGTCCATGTCCTTGGTCACGTTCTCCACAATGACCGCGCTCATGCGAGTATCGGAAGCCCCCTGGGCATCTGGATCCCCGAGGAGGACTCTGCCACCCTTCGATATTGCGTCTCGAACCAGAGCCTTGTTCTTAGCAATAGCACCGGCATTGATTGCCACCAGCTCAGCGTTCGGCCCGCCAAGAACATTATTTATCGCGGCTTTCAAGGCCTCGCGGAACTTATCAGCGATGCTTCTGTGCACAATAATTCGCTCCGTGCACATGCAGACTTGCCCAGTCTGTATGTATGTTAGCTGTCTGTTCGTCCTGAGAGAGACTGATGGAAGACTGACGTGCATGAATGAGCCAATCGCAGCGCCCAAAGCGGCCTTTTCAATATCGGCGTCGTCAAGAACAACGGTGGGTGCCTTTCCTCCAAGCTCGAGAATCACAGGCTTGATGTAATTTGCGGCAATCTGCGCAACCTTGCGACCAATTGCAGTGCTCCCAGTGAAGCTCAGCTTCTTCACCGCTGGATGAGCTATCAGGGCAGTAGTGACCTCCGCCGCATCCTCAGGACGTGCATAGAGAACATTGAGACAGCCATCTGGAAGTCCGGCTTGGCGAAATGCCTCTCCAATAGCCCAAAAGCATTTCGGAGATAATTCCGAGCCCTTCAGGACGGTGGTGTTGCCTGCTGCAAGGGGAAGTGCTACCGCCCGAGTGCCCAAGATATACGGGGCATTCCTGTTCATGCATTAGCGAACTGATCACGTCTGACACAATGGCCACGTACCATGGTGCAATGCCAAGGACGACTCCATAGGGCTGCTTATAGACCATGGCACTTGTGCCCTCCTGGGCAAGGACAGGAGAAGTAGCTTCGATATTCGATACCTTACCGGCGACGTCCCTCAACAAGTTCACACCAAGCATGAGAATGAAGTCAGCATATGGAACCTGCGCGCCGGTTTCTTCGCACATATAGCCGATGAATTCATCTTTTCGAGCCAAGAAGACGTCGGCTGCCTTCAATAGAATCTCCCTTCGAGCTGCAGGTCTCGTCTTTGACCAAGCAGGGAAAGCCCTTTGAGCCGAATCAACGGCCTGAGTGGCGTCCTCGACAGAGGCAGAGCTGCATTTATGCTCAAGGTAGCTTTTCCCAGGGTTATTCACGTCCAGCGTGGTTGTGGTAGTGATGTCCTTATTGTCAATTATAAGGGGCACCGTCCGACCTGGCACACGAACATCTGATGCAGCTGAAGCCGCCATTTCAAGGAGAATTATGACGCCGAACGAAGAAGATCCGAAGACGAGATCTGTATTATGAAGAGCGGAATGTACTTGAAGAGAGCATTGATCTTTGCGTCTGTTTTATAGTTGATTTGACGATCCATCTGATTATGCCTTTACCGAAAAATTTGCCGAACAATTGGGCCCTGTTCACACACTCAATGCTTACAGCGCCGCAGTATACTCCGTAGATCGAAAGCTGCAGGGGGCAGATCGGGGTACCGAAGCCAAAACCTGGGGATGCGGAGCACGCAGATGCGGAGAAGCGGGGAGGCCCCGAGAAAGACTGCCGACTCGCGATCCCGAGAGCAGATCACGAACGCATCGGCATCTCATAAGTGGCAACGAAGGTTTAACAATAACCGAATAGTCTCAACATTGAGTCCATGGTCAGTAGGGTCTATGAGCACGCGGCAACTTGCAACTCAATCGTCGGTAGGTGCTCTTCCAGTTTCCCGCGATCTCCAAGCCGGGGCTTTAGGACTATACCGACTTGCCGGATCTATAGCTATTGTCCCAGGGACATGTCCAAAGAGTTAAAAGCATGGAAGATTTCCGGTCAGTGAGAACCAACAGCCATATAACTCTGCAACCCTGGCTTCCTCCAAGCTTCCGTAACTGAACATGTCATTCACCACACAAGCTCTTGTCTCAAGAGGGCCCGGCTCGCCTGCGAAGCTGGAAGATATCGTGCTCGATGCTTTACGTGCAGATGAGGTTCTGGTCGAGGTTCATGCCACTGGAGTCTGTCACACAGACTTTTCTTGTATGAACGGAACTATACCGGCGACCTTTCCATGTGTATTTGGACACGAAGGTAGCAATTTCTTTAAGCTCCCTACAAAAGCGTCTACTAATCTGTGAAATAGGCGCGGGGGTGGTCCTCCAAGTCGGGGTAAATGTTCAGCACATTGAGGAGAACGACAAAGTCTTGCTCAGCTTTGATTGTTGCGGCTCCTGCATTCAGTGCACATCCGATCACCCAGCATACTGTGTGGAGTGGACTCGACGGAACTTCGGACAGAAGCGTATGGATGGGAGTCTCTCATTGTCCACAGCAGATGGGACCAAAGTGCACGGTAACTTCTTTGGGCAGAGCTCCTTCGCTCGACATGCTATCGTCAGTGGTAGATCGGTGGTCAAGGTCCTATCAACAACACCTCTGGGTCTTTTCTCTCCCCTCGGGTGTGGCGTTCAAACGGGAGCTGGAGCTATCTTGAATACACTGGACGTGCAGCCGGGAAAGACGGTGGCTATCTTTGGTGTTGGCTCCGTGGGGATGAGTGCAGTGATGGCAGCAAAGATGCGAGGGGCCAGGATTATCATTGCAGTAGATCTGCAGCCTCAAAGATTGGAGTTGGCCAAGAAACTGGGGGCAACTCATGGTGTTATTGGCTCTGACCATGACATCGTTACCCAGATACAAAACATCACTGGAACTAATGGGGTGGACTATTCCGTCGACTGTGCTGGTGTACCTCAGGTGGTTGAAAAGGCACTCGATTGTCTCGGTACGCGTGGAAAGGCAGCCACTGTCGGCGCACCATCACCTGGACAACGTGCAGGAGTGGATGTCTTTTCTCATCTGGTCAACGGGCGTCAGTACATTGGCTGTTGCGAGGGCGACAGTGTTCCTCAGACGGTGAGTATCGTGTCTTTTCTTATACCTAGGTAGCAAACGGCTAATTTTATAGATGCTGCCCTACCTCATTGACCAACATGCCAAAGGCCAATTTCCTCTCGACCAAATAGTTTCATTCTATCCGGTGGATCAATACGAAACCGCTTTCAAGGATGTCAAAGACGGCAAGGCTCTGAAGGCTGTTCTTCTATGGAAATAGGAACAGAAACAGGCACTTTGATTACTGCGGTTAGTTATTTGGATATCATTTCCTATTATCTTTTCTCGACAACTATTCCTGGCTTTTCCTGGTACACTGTATATAAACCCCCTTTTTCTGTTTTCATACCTACAAGCTCTGGACACCTTCTCCAGGTAAGTTCTCTAGCATGGAGGAATGGTGGAGCTCTAGACATTGCAGCATCTGTTATCATTTTGTGTTGTCGCTAGAGTACATACTCCGACCTCTGTACGGCACATATTCGGTAATAGGATGCGTGTATTCTGAGTCGCAACCGACTTCACTAGCGGCTTTAAACCTTTAAATCGCAGGACTTCTATGCCCTAAGCTGCGGCAGTGAAACCCGTTCGGTTGTGAGGCTCGGCAAGAAGTACAAAAGAAAGGTTGTATGCAAGTGATTTCCGCGTTTTAACATAACGTCTGCCGATAGCAGAGGTTCATGAACAAGAGAGAAAATTGTCTGCCTTATGGAGAGGAAAGCCGAGATAGCCTTAGAAGCGGAAGGAGGTCGAGTCCCATAAGATATATAGCGTATAGTACTATGGCATCTCTCTCCCGTCTATTGCACGATGACGTCTCTCGCGTCCAAAGCGCCCTTGAGAATAGAACTGGGTAGTGCAGGATGTGTGTGGTGTAATAAACCAACTTACCAGGGCTCGGTATGATTTTCTTCGTCCCATCCTCCACTTTGGGTTGATCGAGCTCTGAGAAAAAGTTTGTATAGGTATGGCTTAACCCCCGGAAGGACGAGGAACTTACAACCGATTTATATACTATACAACACTTAGTATTTACGGAGCAGATGACGAGGTCGTCACAAACAAAACAAGAATGGGCTCTGTCAATCAGTGAAAAGCTTGTCGAGGAATCTGTGGGCCTTGCTGGGGTTCGAGGCCACCAAGGCAGCTGTCCCTGGTCACTGTTGCCTCTAGCCGGTTCAACGATATCCGAGCCGCTCTCGAGAGATGGTTTACAAAGTGCTGCTGAACCGTTCATGTCAGTATACGGCGAAGTTCCGAATGTTTCCCTGGTGCCCGAATGTGGAGAACACCTGATGGCAGATCAAGTCGATCAGCGCGAGCGCTGAATGCCACGCCGAACACAACGCTTCCACGGACCTGCTGCGTAAATCAACACGCAACGGTCCCTAAAAGCTGTCTGGACGCCAAACGAGAGGAGGTTCATGGTGCCATCTGAGAAAGTTCCATCGATGATTAGCTCTCGGATCAAGCGCATCACCATCAATCCGGTCCGATGCAGTCGAGAAATCCCTAGTCCAAATACCTAATTACCGTACCTCATGCCGGATTTCTCGGGAATTTCATGTCGATCCATGTTACCGTGGGCTGGCATTGAGTTGTCCAGCAAGAGTTGTGGCTAGCTGCTCGGAGTGAAAAAACCACAGGATCTGCAAGACCCGTCCGTTCTCTAGCCCACCGGAAGTTTGGATAGCCTATCTTGGTATGACGATGGACAGCATTGCGTGGGTCATTGCCCCTTAACGTCTTTGACACTATACCGGGCCGGGAAATAGATTTACTCGGACCTCAGATATCCTCGTGGTGTCTCTCCACGCTTCACGGCCCTAGTTTCAGTTGCCGCAGCACTCAATGAGGGAACCAACCTGTAGTTCACTCGGACGACCATTCTTATTTCTGGCAGTGTCCCTGGCTCGTTTTGATATCGAACTCCCTACTTTTCACCTCTCTTGAGGTCTTGTCAGTTGCGAGGATGGAACAAACAAAAGATGGATACCAACTCTCCTACGTCCGACTGGACGACACACCAGCGGCGTCAGAATCAGGGCACAAACGACCACTATCATCGGCCGAACAAGCTCTCTTGCAGTCACAGACGCCGGAGTTCTGGGGAACAAGCTGGACCTTGGAGATCCTGGGATGTCTCACCTCGATTGTCTTCCTCGTTGGTATCATCATGGTACTGTTCTACTACAATGGCAGACCAATGCCCCAATGGCCGTACGGGATCACTCTCAACGCCCTTGTTTCTGTTCTCAGCACGGTCATGAAAGCTGCCATGGTCTTCATCCTGACCGAGTCTCTCTCTCAACTGAAATGGTCCTGGTTTCGCGACGGAAGAAAGCTGAGTGATCTTCCGCTGCTCGATGCTGCCAGTCGCGGCGTCGTGGGTGCTATCGTCGTTCTATTCCGATTCCTACCTCGGTGGGTGCTGCCCCGGTTTCCTCTTTGACCTGACACTGAACCCAGCCTAGCCATCTTGTCTCACTCGGGTGTCTCGTCCTCGTCATCGCAGCCGCGACAGACCCGTTCGTCCAGCAAGTCATCGGCATCTCCATGCGTTCAGTGCACGCCCCAGGCCACTCGTCTGTTCAAGTGTGCAACGCCAGCCTGTACACGGATTACAGTGAGGGCGCAGGCCCGGGAATGAACACGGTGCCGCTGGGAACGGCGGGCGCAATCTATTCGGGCATTTACCAGAACCAAAGTCCCAACAGCAATGCCGTCCTCGCGAGCTGCCCGACGGGGAACTGCACGTTCGCACCGTACCAGTCTCTCGGGTTCTGTAGTCGCTGCAGCAACATCACCGACTCCCTTCAGCTATCCAAATCACCGTTTGGATCATCGACCAAGTATAACTACACGTTACCGAACGGCTTATCATTCATCACCTCCGAGAACATGATGTATTTGATGAACGCCACGACGGGACTGGACTTCATCGACTTGGATGCATCAAACCTACCGCTCATCCTCAACTTCACCGCCATCAGCTCATCCGGCTACGGCACAACCGCGATCAGCGCAACAGAATGCGCGCTTTACTTCTGCGTCCAGACGTACGAGGCGGCCGTGCGAGAAGGTGAATTCTCAGAAAAGCGCACGGCAGTCTCCACTGCCTCTAATTACTCAACCTCCTACATGGCGGTCTTGGAGGACTTTGCCCTTACACCAGATGTCTGCTACGTCAATGGGACCCGCCACGAAAAGCCATACACGAGCCTCGCAAAAGACTGCGTCTACAACGTCAACTGGCTGAGCCGTCTGGCCATGTTGAATTCCCTCTCCCCATTACTCCGAGGCAAAGGCTCTCTCTTCGTCAGCAACCGCCCCAGCTGGAAACCAGAAACCCTCAATGCCGTCTACGGCTTGTCAGGGAACTACACCGATATCGCCTCCATGTTCGACTCGCTCGCATCCTCGCTAACACTCCACGCGCGATCGAAAGTCTGCGGCGCAACCGTTAACGGGACTACCTGGACCGTCCAGTCATATGTGCATGTGCGCTGGCTGTGGTTGATCCTGCCGGGCGGGTTGGTTCTGCTGAGCGGTGCCTTCCTGTTTATTACCATCCTGCACACGCGTCATCAGTATATCTGGAAGTCGTCGCCTTTGGCGCTGTTGTTTTCGGATTTGAATGTTGATGCGCCTGGACCGCTGAAGGCGGCCCCGACGCTGAAGGGGATGGAGGATACGTCGAGGAAGATGGAGGTGTGGTTGGAGACGTCGGCTGAGGGCGTGAGGTTGAAAGCTGTGCCCAGGTAGGCTGGGGAGATTGAATATGTCCATTGTATATTACTTGCATATAGCCAACTGGCACTAATGTTAATGTCTATTCTTGTTTTCACCGTACGGACCGTCTGGTTAATTGAACTATACCCTTGCTTCTCAGTATCTAGCCGTAGGCAGGATTATAGTTATGGCCAAGTCAGATAACTACATATTACTCAAATCCGGCAGTGCTTCCTGGCAACTCGGTTAAAGAGCGACTATAGACCTCGATACATTCAATGCTTGCAACAAAAGAACGACACGACCAAGTTACCCTCGAGGCGTATACCCCGTTACCCCCGGAGATTATTCCTCCAAGCCCATTCAACAGACTAGATCCAGACGCATCCAGTGCCTGCCTGACCACACACCATCTGCACATAAAACAACATTGATCAGCAAACGATCTTCGTCCTCATATGGTCCATGCCACTGGCACGGCAAACACCGACACAGAGACAGCAAAGTCAACTTACAACGTTGGGAGGCCCGCCGGGGCACGACCAGAGATCACATCTCTCCTTCTGGCCCGAGCAACGACAGTTGGTCTGTCCGACGACACGGCCGCCGTTGCAGGCTGGGTGGATCTGCTTGCAGTCCACGCGTGCCTCGAGCATGTTGGGCGATGCTTCAGGCATAGCGACGGCGCTGGTCGCGAGGAGAGCGAGGATGGACACAGTGAAGGACCGCATTTTGTAAGAATTTTTGCACAGATGTTAGAAGTCTCAGATAGTGAGCTTGAGTTGGTGATGAGAGGTGGAAGAGTCCTCGTCTTGGGGGTTTATATAGTCGTCTTGCCGTACCGCGAGCCCGCTTTCTCCGCAGGACTTGGTCTTCGTTCCGGCAGGACCATGGGATCTCCGTTCATGTCTAGACCAATTCCAAATTGGCCATCAATCATATGATGCCACAAGTCGAGCACCCCGCGACAAACATGTTTGTGGCGGCTTATTGTTGGTATACCGGTGCAGGTAGTCCGGTGGACTATGTAGCAACAACAGGAAGCAGAGCCGCTAGACCCTTACATTTACCCCTATGCTGGCCTACTTACCGGAACCTGGCCGAAACCTGGCGATCCAGACCAGGACGGTTACATCTGGAGCATGAGGCGAACCAATGACTCCCCCTGTTGGACCCTTGCCAAGCATGTATAAACGGGCACCGTTCCTCGAAGTAAGCTGCAGGCCGAGGGCTACATTCGGTTGATGGTACATCGACTTGAGGATTCGCACAGAAAGAGAATGGACAATTGGGGACTGTGTGCGGGAAGTGCTCTGAGCGATATGTCAATACAGAAGAGCTGCCCTTCAAGTTGGGGCTCTGTTGTTCTCATACTCTACCGTGTATTCGTGATGCCTGAATCTCCCTTGCTTTATGGCTGAGGGGCTTCAGGACTAGGGTCAGAGACATTCTGACTGCCAAGTATGCATGGTAGTCAACGAGACTTGGGAGTTGTTTCACAGACCGGACTGCTGACGGCCTGTGAGGAGACGCTGACAGGATGTAGTACGTGGTTACTGAAGATTGGAAGGGCGCTGGGAGAGCTATACCAAACCCCTTGCCTGTATATACACACCTGACATCGCCCCCGGTCTGCTGTTGTAGTCTGGCCTGCATCGATGCACCTGGTGGCTTGGTCTCGCGGGGAATAGGCTTACTGCGTCGATCAGGAGACACTGTTAATCATTAATGAGGAGGGAGAATGCATGACGGGGACTACTTACTGAGTAGGCACTAGAGCCAGGGGGTGGTGTCCACCAAAGCGGCGGCGTCCTGGATAAGTCTCCGCGTAGGTACATGTATACAAACTACAGAGATGTACGGAGTAACGCTGGATAATCATGGTGTATCAATTCATCAACTCATGTAGACAGTAAGACGTCGCGGACGTCTCACATTCTGTGCAGGAATTACAGTAAGCCTCCCGGATTGCATCTCCGTTATTCAATACAGTGACGGCGCTTCCCTCCCGACAGCCCGCCTGAGGAAATCGCCGGCTCAATCCGTGTATCGCTGGATTGCTGCATCAGTTATGCCTCCCGAGCTTCACGGGTGGCATCCCGCTGTCGACGAGATTTACCCGAGCCCGCCGACCTGTCCTTTGTTAGCAGCGCCCCTACAATCTGGGGACCGACGCTTACATGCTAATGCGCCGAGCCACGGTAGCCAACCCAGTATCGTTCTCAGCCTCCCGCTGGGCACGTTCCAAAGCAGCCTGTCTTTCTTCCTCGCTCCGACGGTAGACCTCCTCTTGGCTGGGCGGCAGACGCTCATTCTGCAGATCGACCTTGCGTGCATCTTCAAAGTTCGTGATGGCCTGCTTGATGCCCTCGGCGCCCAGCATCAGGGTACCTGCCGGCAGGCGACCTCCGGCGGCGGTCTTGAGTTCGGTGACACGTTCCGACTCTTCACGCAGGACCTGGAACACACGCGAGATACGGCCAATGGCAAGGATCTTGTTCTTGATGGCACGACGCTTGAATTCAGTGCTCTCAACGTCCATGGGCGTCGTGGGAGACGGGCCCGGGGGAGACACCGAGGTGGGGGTCTCTTCTTCGAGCTCTTCCTTGGAGCAGGTGTTGAGGATGGAGATGAGCATATCAGTGATCTTCTCACCAACGAAGGGGAGAGACCAGGTGAACACATCCATGAAATTCGGCAGCCAGTAGGGGTGGGGAGTGCAGTTGAATTGGCGAATGTTCATGACATTGTTTTCGTATTTCAGCACGGCCGCCTTGTTGTTGTACACGTCGAGATAGTTGGGTGCACTGAAGATAGTCATCACACTGGGGAATCCAGTCGTTCTCGTCTTGCGGTACATGCGGTATCCCGCATCCTGCGCCTCGTGGGCACGAATGATGGAGAGCAAGTTGTTCTTCTCCAAGAACGCGCAGGCCGCCGGGTAGGAAAAGAAATACGAGCAGCCTCGAACGCTGTTGTGGACAAAGTAGTCGCCGGTTTTCTCCTGTCCAAACTCCTCCAGCGGATCGGCCCACAGAATGTCACACATGAGACCGTGCGTCGGAGGTTCCCGGAAGCGATCGATCTATTTGCCTGTCAGCCATCGTGCGTGCGATACTCCAACTGTCTATGGAACTACCTACCGCCTTGATATCCTCCAGGGTGTGCAGTTCGGGGCTGAGACCACCGTGGATGCACAGGAACTGTTTGTTCATGACCGCCGCCAACGGCAACGAGCAGAACGACTCGATGCAGGCCTCGTAGATGCGCTCGCTATATTTGTGCTTGCATTCCAGCTTGAAGGTGAAGTAATCCGTGAGATGTCGGCATTCATGGTTGCCCCGCAGCAGCCAGAGAGTGTTCGGGTACCAGATCTTCAGGGACCAGAGATAGAGCACGCACTGGGAGAGTCAGATTCCGCAACGCTGCTGTCCCGTGGGTGTGCGCCATACCTCAATGCTAAAGTAACCGCGATCCACGTAATCGCCCAGAAACAGATACCGAGTCTCGGCGGGATCCCCGCCCACTTCAAAGAGCTTCATCAAGTCATAATACTGGCCGTGGACATCGCCACAAACGGTGATGGGAGCATCCATCTCCAGCAAATTGGGTTCAGACTTGAGGATCTGGGTACCGGCATGTATAATCCATAGTGCTTGGTCTTCGGTCAGGCGGCCTTCGCGATAGAAGTGGTTTTTGAGGAACTGGAGGTTCGGTTTGGAGGGGTCTTCAGGGGACCAGAACTGATCATCCGACGGGGTGTTCAACGCCGGCGCTTGCACCTCTGCGTCGTGGTCAGTCAGACAGAATTTTTCGACGGGAATGTCGCTCGACGCCACTCGTACCTTTGATTACTCGTTCCTGCGTGGACACCTGGGTGCCATCCTCCCATTGTATGTAACGTGAAGTCGATCTCCGGGACCGGCTTCTTATCGGTGACCGCACGCGCTATTGTCCGATCCATCGTGGCAGAGGGCGACCGTGGGATGGGAAGGAGGAGAAGGGGATGGGGGTGAAAAGGGGGAGTGGTGGGAAGGAAAGAGACGTTGAGAACGAGAGGAGAAAACGAGACGGCGCGGAGATGGTTTGTTGGTGGGGTTTAAGCGCGGGAGCGACAAGAGAACAGGCGATGTCACCACCCTTTTCCTTCTCCTTCTATGAGGCTGGATATTTTGCGAGAGATCGACGGAAGAATATTCTGCTGGTGTGGAGAGAGTAAAACAGGGAATCTCTCGTGCAGCGACGGAGAAACGAAGATAACGTGGGGTCGCGTGGGATCTCGGTTCGATCAGGGACAGCGACTTGATCGGTTGACCTTCGATCTAGTCTGGGAGAAGAGACCAACACACGATGAATTGCAGACGAGAAGGAAGTACTTGCAGTACTTGGATAGACAGCTAGGGAAGTAAGGTAGACTAGTAGTTGCGAGATGGAGTTTGCGGCTGAAAGAGCCCAATCGTACCTGAACTGGTAATCAGATCAGATGATTCTACAGATTATCTCAGCATCTTATGTGCCTAGTGAACCTCTACCACTTACTCTTTATACTCTCTACAACACTCATACTCACTCCTCTACTTCACCATGTATGAATCATTCCGTACGTCTCCCCTCTCCCCTGTCTCGTCTCCCCGCTAACTGTACAGGCCCCCATCCCCTCCTCGCCCAGGTCCCTCTCACCGTCTCTCCCTTTATCAATCTCCCCACCTCCGTCACGCTCCCCTACACCTACAAATCTGTCCCCTCCACCCTTCCTCAGTCCGTCACGGTCGACCCCAATAATCCCAGCGTGAAAGCCCGCTACGTCGTCTCCGCCAGTGGCGAACACGCCGCCTCCCCCGAAGAGATCCTCGCGTCCTGCAAGTCCCTCGAGGAACATCTCACCAAGGCCCGCAACGATTCCCTCCAAGCCATCCAAGACTGGGAACGGTCCATCGCCGAACGGGAGCTCGCGGAGAAGCGACGGGTTGCGCCGGGTTGGTTAGATCGCGAAGAGAAGCTCCTCCAGCCGAGTCGAGCCACCACCAGCCCCAGTTCCGGGATGGGATTGGGGGAACCGGCCAGTTTGTTGGACAGCTCTGCGGCCGATTCGGCCGTGTCCAGTTTGCCGTCGATGAAACCGCACGACGAGGGGGAGGAACTGGATCGCGCGTTTGGTGGACTCGATGTGAAATGAGGTTCGAGTGGAGGAAACGGCTTTCATCCATACCTACAGGGTTGCCTGAAGCAGTAACCCGACATGATACCCTACACGACGCGGATGTTGTCAATACATGGGGCCTTGTGGCCTGTGACATTGACACATTGACGGAGAGCGTCCACTCGCGCCACTACACGCACCGAGCTATATAGCTCTGTATACCACACCACGAAGTTACGATAGTAGAATGTTCACCATATTAGTACGAGAAATGAGAATTAAGTCAAATAAATATGATCATAGATTCTCTCAAAATCCCAATCCCTAATTTAGTATGACATATGCTATCAGACTCCCCGCATCGGGAGCTCCGCCGCAGCTCCTCCCGAAAAAAATCCCTGGAACCGCAACAACACCTCATATCCACTCCTCTCGACACTCCCTCCCCTCCTACCTCCCACTCTCTTCTCCAAACACACAGACAACCACCATGGAACCCCTCCGAACAGCCCCCGAATCCTCCTCGTTCGTCCTCCTCGCCGACCACCAGGCGCGCACGCCCGCCTCCTTCCACGACGGTCCCGCCGTGCTCCACTACCACAGCAAGCAATGCAAGCTGTCCATCCTCGAAACCGACCTGGCCGCGTCGCCGCTGAGCGCGCTCCGTCCAGCTACCGCCGCGAACACCGCCAATGGATCCACCGATGATGAGCCCCGCGAGGTGGTCGTCGACGGCGTCGACGTGTGGGTGACATCCGAGTACGTCACCCCCCTCCCAGCCCGCAGTTCGCCCTTCCCCCATCAACAACCAAAACTAATTGATAAACAACAGTAAATTCCTCCTATACAACCCCACCCTCGCTGCTGGCGTCTCCATCCCCTACCCCTCCATCTCCTTGCACGCCATCCAGCGTCTCCGCCTCCCCGACGCCCCGGACACAGAGGTCCAGGGGCTGTACATGCAGATCGCGACGCCCTGCGCGCCCAGCTCAGCCGACGAGGAGGAAGAGTGTCTTACGATGACGGTCGTCCCGCCGCCCGCGCCGGCCGTGGAGGCGACGCCCGCCGACGCCGAAGCCGACGGCGACAAGGAAACCGAATCCCCCACGCAGAAGCTCTACGCCGCCGTGTCTGCCTGCGCGAACCTGCACCCCGACCCCATGTCCGAGGATGAGGACGAGAACGGCGATGCCGGCGACGCGCTCTTCGCGTCTGGTGTTGTCGCTGCGGGTAGTGCGGACGGCGGACTGCCACCGCCGGTGGATGGGAGCTCCGGGTGGATCACGGCGGAGAATATGCATGAATATTTTGATGAGGAGGGGAATTGGATTGCTGGTGGGGAGGAGCCGAGTCTGCCGCTTGGTCCTGGGGCGGGGACCGTGCGGGCTCGCGAGGGAGAGGCTGACGAGGGACAGGAGGATGAAGCTAAGTGGCGGAGGACGGATTGAGTTGTTTTCTAGTTTGGTTGGATTGGGAATGCGCGGTGGTAATAGATAGGCTAGGTATGATCTTACGGATAAAAATCAGTTCACTTTGTTTCATTGTCGGATTACGCGTACATGGATATCAAGCTATAGCCTGTATGCGACAGTAAGGAAAGTCATACGCTGGAGAACAGATACAAAAGAAACGGAGAAGGAAGGGAAAGAAAGAAAGGCCATGGTAAGAAACAGTCAAGAAAAGGAATCAAAGAGTGAATAGACATCCACAGTTATACACACAACGTACACAGCGGCACAGAGTACAAACGATAACTACTCCTTCAAAAACCCATCCACATCATACAAACTCCCCGGCGTGGCAGCCCCAATCCCCAGCCCGATCGCCTTCTTGGGCGTCGTAAACTGCCGCGATTTCCGTGCCGGAGTCCGCTTCTGCTGCACATCGCCCTGGAGCTCCGCAGGCCCGTCCACCTGCGACACAATTGACACCGTCGACTTGGTTGTGGGATGGCGCTCCAGTTTTGCGTCTTCCCAGATCGGCATGATCTTCCGGCTCTGCATGCTGCCGCTGTGCGGATCCCGGGGTTCACCCGGCGCCGTCGACGCTCCGACGGATTTCGCGCGGTGCAGTGAGTCAGTGGACATGCCCGAGACGCGGCTCATGCTCTGGGCGCCGGCGTCTGCGCCCCATGCGCCCCCTGTCGGGGCAGACGACGCCTTGAACCCGTCGTCTGGGGGTATCGAGCGCACGCTACTCCGCGGCGTCGACTTGCCGGGCTGATTGCGCGGGCCCTTGACGGCCGAGCGGCGTGGACTGCCGGGGCTGGCGTTCTCGTAGGTGGTGGGCGAGCTGGCGTAGGTGTTGTTTGGGAGCGGCGGCGGCGGGGCCATCCAGACGGGCGGTTTCTTCTCGGGGGACGGCGTGCTGGACAGGCTGGCGACCGTTGTTGGCGGCAGGCTGGTCAGGAGGTCAGGCAGGGATTTGATGGTGGTGGTACTATGGTGCGGGTTGGTGTTTGTGCTGCTGCGGTTGCTGTTGGGGACTCTGGTTGTACTTGTGGGCATTGCGTCGGCGGACTGCGTGCGGCGGTGTCGACGTTGCGACGAGGGGTTGCGGTACGACGAGGATGGTCGGCTGTTTCTTGCGGCGCGGTGGTGCTGGCCGTACGGCGGGAGGTGGTAGGCGGAGTGACGCTGCTGGCTGGCGTCCTGGTAGCTGTATCGGCCCCCGGAGACGGACGAGACGCTGGAGTTCAAAGGCGAGACGAGCGTGAGGTCGGACCGCCGCACGAGGCTACCCCGGTTTGTCGTGGCGAGCTCCTCCAGCTCCTCGGGCTCCTCGGCCATGGGCGAGAAGGTCGGACCCCCGAAGGTGATGGGTGGGTGGATGGAGATGCGGACGCAATTCTGCCGCCTGTGGCCCTTGCGAGGACCGCTGCCGTTCTTGAGCGCCGACGGCAGAGGCGCCTTGGATAGGCCGTCCTGCACGAGGAAGCCGTTGGATCGTCGGGCTGAGGCCTGCGGATGAGTGAATGTGCCGCCGGAGTAGAAGGGGTCGCCATTACTGCCGTCTCGACGGTGGCTGAAATACACGGAATGCCGCTGCATCTGGCTGAACTGCCGTAGCAACGAGGAGTTACGCCTTGGCACGTTCAACGGCGCAACGTGGATAGGGGGGGAGTCCTGCGTGCTGTATCGGGCGTGTCGTGGGGAGTGACTGGTAGAGAATGACTCGCTGCGACGAGGAGGACTGGCTCGTTCAACAGAGTGCGAAGGGCTGCGTGCTGTCTGACTGCGACGTGGGGAGCCCGCACGATCCCGGTCCTGTCGTTGAGAGTCTCGTGATGGGGATGCTGGGAAGGTAAACGGCGCTGGGAAGGCCGCTGGGGGCGCAAAGCTTCGCCCGTCATACTCGATGCGGCCCACGTCGTTGGCGCTGTAGGGCGTGAACGTGGGACAGGGCGGTAGGGCAGGCGAGGCGAAGACACTCTCTAGCCCCCCTGACGGGTATCTGGTCTCATCTAGGATGGAGCTATCGGCCGTCTCGAGACTTAGTGTGGAGAAGCGCGCGGAGTCGTTTTTAGACAGACGGAAGCGGTTGGGAGGGTAGGCCACCGGTGGAGGCGGAGCAGGCTGTTCTGGCGCAGCCCCCGGGGTTTGCATTGTGATACTCCCTCCTCGAGATCGACGCTCGTCATGTCCCTCGAAGCTGTCTTCGAATAGGGGAAAGAGACCGCTGGAGCGCTCTCGCTTATTATACATCTGGCCATCGGCGGAGATGGGGCGAATGGTGGCATCAACCGCGGGAGTATCATCATCTCGTTCGGGGGTTTGTCGTGGAGTAGTCTCGGTGGGCAACTCGAGCACGCCTTCCACCGCCGACACCGAAACCTCCTCCTTGGGACCGCGGACGCCTGTAGGAGGCACTAGTTCCTTGTTGGACTCCTTTAATGGGGTAAGTGAGCTTCCTCGGCGAGGTCTTTTGGGCTGCCGTTTCGACCGGGACCACGAAAAGGAGCGACGGAGGGCGCGTTTCTCGGAGAGCGGCTCCGATTCAATGGGCGACGGGAGGGTCTCATGCGATGTCAAGAGACCCCATTCGCTTGGATGTCGGCCGTAGGGAAGTTGTCCATGCTGTCGCAGACAGGAACCTTCTTCGCGCGTAAGCGAGGTGAGTGTTCCTGTCGGGAAGTTCTGTAGCCCATGGGCATAGCCCTGTCCGGCGCTGACGACCGCCAGCGAGAGTCGGTCCTGGCGCTTTTTCACATAGACAACGGTGACGATGACGGTTCCGACGATGACGACCACCGCGGCAACCACGGCCACGGCGACGACGGTGCTGAGCGCCACCATCGTTGACTGTGAATGTGGAATACGTTTTCTTCCCCCTGTCGACCCGGATGCAGTTGAGGTCAACGCGTGGGACCCATGCAAACGTGGTGTTTACCGGTGTCTGTCTTGTTGATGTGGTTATCTAGGCTGGGTGAGCGGCGTCAACGTTCACCGTCAAGGGAAGGGTATGCCTCCTCCAAGAACGTGAAACACAACCGCAGCCAAAGATCGTGATGCCAGGTGGGAGGCGCGAAACAAGCGACAAACAAGAGCAAGGAATGGGAAAAGGGGAGGGTGGCCATTTGGAGGAAGAAAGGGCGACAGACTGTTGTTATGAAAGTGGACATTTGAGGCAGCGTTGGAATGTGGGTGCACATTGCGGTGATTACGCGAGGAATGCCACACTGATAACCTCTTTGGAGCAATGTGAAGAAGGAGACATAGAGGAGGATGCAACCCGAGTTGAAATTGCGAGGAAAAGAGTTCCGGTTCCTTGGTGGGAGCAATAGGAGGTTGGAGATACAGCTGACGATGGCGTGGAGGACTCATGATGCTCGGAGTCGTCGGTCATGCCGTGGGGTGGTCACCCGGAGGATCCGGGAAGGATGATAAAGCCGATCGAGCAGAGGAATGGATGATGCCATGATAGTCATTAGAATCGTCAGATGATGGGTGGCAGGTTGATGCTGTTGAAGATCCCCGGCTTTGCGGAGGAATTAGGGCTGGGATGGTCAGTGAGTTTTTGCTAAGGAAATAGGAGTATACTGCACCTAGTAAACTGTGTGTACGTAAAATTATACTCTATCACAAACACCTTTTCATACTCGGTCGACTCAAAAGATTGCCGTATATCGGAATGGGTTGGATCAGGATGTTGATGTTGATGTCGATTTGGACGTCGTTCGATGTTGTAACAATACTTGAATAATTAGTCAGCCTATGATTTATGCCAAGTATATACTGACCCCGCATTGTGCATAACTCATAGTTGGACCTTTTCTACGGCGATTTGGAGACATCACAAACTGCCTGCTCTCTCGATCTACTAATAATCCATCCACTTATGAGTCCAAGAATCCGTGCCCTTTGTTTACTTCATGGGGATCCGCGATGGCGTCGACTGAACCTAGTCGTGTTTCCTCTTCCCCTCCAGACAAAGCATCTTTAACATCCAGGATCGGACTATGGAGCAAAACCCCGCCATGAGGTGCCTATCAGTCCAGTCAGACGGGCCTGATGGGTCCGGCGCAAGTGCAACTCCTATATAAGACGCTGGCACATTCCTCTGTCGTTTCCAACCCTTAACTTATACCCCATCTCCTATCGTCTATTTCCTTTCCTTATTCTCATTCTCCATTTACCCCCGCGCCCGGAACCTTGGAAAGCAAGATGGCAGCCAACCCCGTCAACGAGAGCGGACATTTCGTCCATGGAAACACCACCCCGCCCGCTCATCCCAGCCTGATGAGCATGTTCTCGCTCAAGGGGAAGACCGCCATTGTCACTGGTGCCGGTGCGGGAATCGGTCTGGCTGTCGCTCACGGTCTGGCAGAGGCTGGAGCCAACGTCGCCATGTGGTATAACTCCAACCCCAAGTGTACCGAGCGGGCGGCCGAGATCGCTTCCAAGTATGGCGTTCAGAGTAAGCTCCGGCGCCTCTCTACTTTATTATCGATTCATCCGCTCACCCCTCCCCCACAGCCAAGGCATACAAGGTCAATGTCACCAGCGCCGAAGCCGTCCAACAAGCCGTCGACCAGGCGGTCAAGGACTTCAACGGCCGACTGGACGTCTTCATCGCCAACGCCGGCATCCCCTGGACCGAGGGCCCTATGGTGGACGGCCCGCTCGCCCACTACTCCAGCGTCGTCGACATCGACCTCAACGGCACCTTCTACTGCGCCAAGGCCGCCGCCGCCCACTGGCGCCGCCAGAAGGAGCAGGGCACCGATCTGTCCGGCAAGCCCCTCGACAACTTTACGTATGGGAGCTTTGTGGCGACCGCTTCGATGAGCGGTCACATTGTCAACTTTCCCCAGATGCAGGCCGCCTACAACGCCGCCAAGTCTGGGGTCATCCATCTCTGTATGCGCCCCTTTTCATGATCTATCCCCCTCCTTTGCTGCTGAAGGACGGGCTAACCATGCAGGCAAATCCCTCGCCGTCGAGTGGGTGCGGTTCGCGCGCGCCAACACCATCTCCCCCGGCTACATCGCCACGGAAATCTCCAACTTCGTGCCCGAGGCGACCAAGAACATCTGGCGCGATAAGATCCCCATGGGTCGCGAGGGCCTCGCCGAGGAGCTCAAGGGCGCGTACCTGTATCTGGCGTCGGATGCGTCCAGCTACACGACGGGCGCGGATCTCGTGGTGGACGGTGGATACTGTGCGCCTTAGACGGTTTAGACGTTGATTATGGGATACAAGGTAGACGGAGGATTGGATAAACGGGCGATGCTATACAGATATAGATACATACACCCGATAGACGAATGACGAATCGTGCTCAACCGCTCGCTCACCGTAACTTCCTCCATTCATGACATACATGTTGCAACGTTGAACGACGGCAGACCAACTAGTGGCGCCACGCACCACGTCCCCAGGGTAGGGAGGTAGGTAGGTAGATTTGTTGGCGGCGCAGGCGGATCGAGCGTCTCGAACAGAAGTTGTGACCTGTCATTCGACCTTCATGCAGACGTGCATGCACGTTCCGGGGAACCACACCGCTTATCGGAATCTCCGTTAATAGCAATCCCGTGAGGGACGGGAGGCGCCGGTTCGAACAGGGAATCCAGATCGAGTCCTGTCCAGACCTGGTGCACAGCATATTCCACTAGCGAGTCGATCCAGGATGCGTGGGTGTTTTGGGTTGTTGGCGTTGGCGGGGGATCAACGCATGCGGGGTTCTCCATTCTATACAGAGTATGGGGTATATGTCAGCAGCCGTCATATGGAGATAGATGTAGACAAGAGAACATGAGACGTACGCTGGGATTGATGCAGATTCAATGTCCGAGGGAATTTCCGTATACACCGCGGTCTTGCTGCGAGAGAAGCATTGGAGGAGTCTTCCGCGGTAAAGATACAACATGAGGAGCGCAGAAAAGACAAAGGTGAGGGTCGGAATGAGAGGGACGAGGATTGATTGCGCCATTGCGATAGAAGTCGACTGGACCACATGCATTGGTTGTGGAAGAAATGGAATCCTCCAGACTACTGGCCTGGATATACAATGACCAAACCACAATGAACACGGCTTTCTACAATGATCTTTGTTCATAAGGCACTCTCCTCGATCATTGTCAACCGCCGCACCAGACAAGACAAAGACATCAACAATATATAAGTAAGTAGGTCTCCGAGGCTGTACACAATGGAGCGCATCAACATCAACATCCACAATGGACTCCCACTCCCAAGATCAGGTACGTATATACACACCCAACCACCCGCAAGCAAAGCTAACCACAACCAGAGCGACGCCCTCACAGAAGCCCTATCCTGCACAACCTGCACCCTCACTGACCTCACCCGCGCGACCTACCTCAAACACCTCCAAAACGGCCTCTACGACCCTCTCCAAGACCCACCCTTTACCATCACCAACAACCCTGAGGTTCTCCCCCTCAGCTCCAGCCTCAGCCCCTTCGACGACGACGTCGCCCCAGAAACGATCCCTCCCACTGGTACAACCCCCCATACCCCCGCCAGCTACAGCTCACTCATGACTCCTTCCCAGCTAACCCGCTACCACGCCCAAATAGCCAGCTATGTTTCGCACGACCCAGCCCACGGCGTGGACTTCGCCCGCTACCGCATCGACTACCACATCCACCTGCACTACCTGTGGCGGCGCGGGATGCTATCCCTGTGCCGGAACGCGGACGACCTGCACGAGTTTCGGGAGTGGAAGTGGAGGGTTTTCATTGCGGCGGAGGACCCGGTTGAGGCTCGGTGTCTGCGTCCGCGAAGGTGGGGATGGCCGGGCGATGCTGGGCTGTTCATGCTGTATCAGATGTCGTTGTGGAGACGGGGGTGGGCCGCACGGCGGGAGCGTGTTGAGCAGGCGCGCGTGAAGTGGGCGCTGATTGTGGAGGAGTATCGACGGCGGAGGTGGATTGAAGCTTGGAGGGAAATGTGGGCGATGTAGTATGTAGTGTAGGGATGGGATGGGGTAAGTCTTGTCGAAAGACAGTTACAGAGAACTTTTCATTATGCGCTAGAGCGTCGCGGTATCACTGACAAGACAGATGATCGGGAGTCAACAAGCGGCAACGAGAGACAGTTCAGGTTGAATTGAAAGTTCCGTCAAGTAGTACCATGTGAAACGCCACCTCATTCCCAGGTTAAACAATGCGGATATCAAGAAAACAATCAAATGCTCATGAGAATCAAAGCTGGATAGCACGAACAAGCATGAAAAAGAAATCTGTGAGGTGTGTATGTCAAGGAAAATCAAAGAATGGCGCATCATCTGTCCTCAAACGACAGTATCAAGTTGGTAGATATAACAGACAGACAGCGTATCGAGCCGTCTCAGTACCTGCTGAGCATCTCAACTCATCGTAGCGGCCTCGGCCTAAACCTTCTCGGTCCCAGTCATGGCAACATCTTGAGAAGGCTCCCGGATCGGTTCCTTGATGTCGGCCGGGAATGACCCGTTCGGCCCGTTGGGCGCACCGGGCTGGGCTTCATTCGGGTTCTGCTTCTCGGGTCGCTTCTTCCCCAACCGCTCGCACCAATGTTCGGCACTGACGAGCGTGTCATTGACGACGCCGCTGACCTGCGCCATCATATCCAAACCCTCCTGCGCCAGCACCAGGATGCGATGCGCACCAATCGTAGCATCGGATGACGCCGCGGTGGAATCGGGCGGCGGGTTCGAAGTCGACGCCACCTGGAAGCGGTGAGGTAGCGACGTCAGATGTCGACGGACCAGGTTGCGTGCGTTCTCAGGTAGCGCACCGCCCGCGTACTTGGAGACCACGTCCACCACCTGTTTCAAGGTAGAGAGGACGTCCTCCTTGACGGCCTGGATGCGTTGGAACAGCAACGAGGTATCCTGGCCCGCCCCCTCGCCGTTCTGCTTCTTCGCATTGTCCCACTCCTGTAGGGCCCGCTGCAGGGCGATGATGGCCTTTCCTAGACGTCCATTGGCCCATCGCAGCCAAGTGAGACAATATTGCAAGCTGCGGAGCGATTCCTCACTCATCGCAACGCCAAGCCCAGAGGTAGAGATCATTAATCGACTCTGCCATCCGGCATTCTGACGAGACGAGCCATCGCGTCCGATTTCTTCGTACTTGGGGGATTTATACTCGTCGTAAGGCGGTAGGGGCTCCGTCATGGACAGGTCGGAGGTGCTGCGGGTCCGATGCGGCATCTCCGACTCCACGCCCTTTTCGAGGTCCATATCGGCTGGGTTCGCCTCCCCACTCACTTTACGGCGCTTCGAACGTTTCGCATCGGAATTGGATGTGCGTCGCTGCAGGGCCCAACGAATACCGCTTTCCACACCGGTCTTGCGCCCAACCGTTCCGACGGTGTTGGCCACCGGGGAGCCGATGTTCCGTTCGATAAACTCGGCCCCCGATTTGAAGCGTGGAGAGTATGACTTGGAGTTGGTGTAGGCGGAGACGGAGCCCTGGATGGCGGAGGAGATGAGGGGGTGGGTGGAGGTTAGAAGGGATAGGAGCGGTTCGGGTTGGGGTTTGGAGTCGGCGGAACTAGTGGAGGTGGAGGTTCGTTGGGAGGAGTTGCGAGGCGATTGACCGTATTCTGAGACGTGTTAGTTCTTAATGTCCTTGAGAACGAGAAGCAAAAGCCTACCAGAACGGAGGCCCTCCAAAGCCTGGGCGGCTTCAATGTCGTCCATAGAGAGAACACTGGTGGCTCGACGGGATCGTTCATCCGGCGCAGTATTACTATCCACCTCCATCATAGAGGTCGCAACATGCTGTACGGACGGATAGCTGGGGGGAAGATGAGATGTTGCTGGCGTAGTGGATGTTGAAGTAGTGGACGACGACGAAGAAGAGGAGGAGACGGTGGGTGGATTGGAGGCGGAGACTGACGCTGTCGGAGTGGCGTCTCGGTCAGGAGGATTCTTATGATGAGCGAGCGACGAGGACGTTGGGGCAGCAGAGACGGCGCCTGGACGAGAGTCCATGGCTTTGGCCCGGACAAAGAACGCCGAACGCCGAGTGGTCAGGCTGCAAGAAGGACAGAGAGCGGGAGTAACGACTAAGGGACTAGTACGACGACCTAATTCGAAAAGAGGAAACCGTCAGGGGAGAGTAGGGTGGAGGAATTATGATCTGAGAACCGACGATCACCAGTGACCGGCAAATGAAAGGATGGATTGGGGGGAGATGGAGGAAGAGGAGGGAAGAGAAAAGGAAGACGATGGGGGGAGGCGGTGGTAATTTTTGCACGTGAAAGCGGACCGGCAAAGACGTCGAGGGAAGTTGGGAGTACTGACTATACAAAGTAGGGAATTGAAACGATGATTATTAACCACAATATAGGCTGAATGCCAGATTGACGCTGATGCTGCCCAGCAAACACGAAGGATGCGCCCCCTCCTCATGCTACAAAGGATTGCTATTGCTTGAAGACGCTCTTCACATGTGTTCGGGTAACGCCATCTGCCGCATGGGGGATCCGATGAGGGAATTGGAGATGATGGATCAATCCACGGCTGCAGTTACCGCTCAAGTTCCCTCCCATCTGATCGCGTCGTTCTACCTGGTACTACAGAAAACCCCTCTGCGGCATCAACCGCATCAAGATACATACATAGTTGAGGTAAAAGATGATGATGAAATCCATCACGAGATCCGGATCGGGCAAAGCGTCGTTCCATGGGACGCTAAACTTAATCCGGCCCGCATGACATGTGACGGTGCGTGTCTTTGCCGCCTCACCGCTTTCTCTTTAAAGTCTGCAAACAATGTACCGGATTTGACTCTCTCAGATGCTTCGATCCTTCTATCATATGTTCAGACATGTGGTCGCACATGTGTTACTCAACACTCCACCGATCGTTCGGGTCGAGATACCCTCCTTTCACCCCCGTCCCCTGCGATCCATACCATAATACCGCTTCGATCTCTTCCTGCCCTTCATACTCGCTTTCCGCTTCACTCTCCTCCGCCGCACCGTCAGTAGCAGTCAGCCGGGAAACCGCCTTCGGGTTCACCCGATAAGTCGCTAAGATGTCATGCGTCACCATGCGGTTCGGCAGCGTACTGGTTTTGATCTGACATATCGCTTCTCCATAGGCATGCAGGGCGAGTTTCGAAAACGGGTACTTCTTGTACGCACATGATGCCAGGAGTTGCTTCCAGGTATCGGGTTGATGTTGCCACACATGGATCAACGGGTGATCTCCCGTCGGTGGCGGTATCGCTCTCGCACGCTCAGCCGTCTCCTGGGCCTCGGAAGAGAAGCTTGGAGTTTCATCGGATTTGCCATCGAAGCACCCGCCCCATTGCCGATGGATGTCTTCGATTTGACTTCGGATCTCTTTCAGCACCGTATGGAGCTGTCCACCCACCTCCTTATCCAGGTTGGCCTGCTCCTGTGCCTCGATCCACGGCTGACAGAGATCGTCATCGCGATCACTACTCAGTTGCGGGTAGGCCTTTTCCCACTGTGAGAGGACCGTTCTCTTTTCCTTCTTGACCACTTCAAACAGCAGGTAGTCCACGATGTTCTTGCGTTCGGGTCGCCTCTGGGGATTCTTGTAAGCAGGCAATTCCCGTGCCCGAGGGCTGACTTGCTTGCGAAACTCGTGCCATGCCTGCTCCGAATGGTGCGTGCCAGCTTTTCGGGCATCCACGAGATGACTCAGAAGACTAGCAAGCTTCATGGCATTGGGCGAGCCAATCGACTCATCATATGCCAGCCGTTCGTGCTCGATGGTGCACTTACCCAAGCTGGACAAGGTCAAGTTGTATGTAATTGCACTCTGCAAAAATTCATCCACGGACTGGATGTCCCGCATTGGCACCGAGTGGTTCGTTAGGCCGAAATGCTCTGGTGGATACTCCCGAGGCAGATCAGAGTTCTGGAAGTTCTGCACGATCTCCTGATCCCAACAAACCCACGGCGTATCGCCGTCATAGTCGCCACCCGAGAGCTTGTGTGCCAGGGGCACATCACCCGTAGTGGGGAACACGATCACGTCCTTGAAATGGCGTAGCTCTGGTTTCCATACCGCTCGTACCCGTTGAATGTCCGATGGGAAGTGCGCGGGCACTCGAGCCACCAGGACATCCATCCCGTCCAGTAAATTGTCCTCGAATTGACCCTGCGGATCGCGCCAATTGCTCGAGAATCCGAAGTGAACCTCATCCGGTTTCAGCACGCCGTACGGGTCGGCAATACAGAAAGCATAGGTAGACAAGGGGACCTCAATGTGCAATTCATTCTCGTATCGCTCCAACAACTCGCGAAGGCAATTCCTGAGCCGGTGACGCAGGTATCGAAAACTCCGGGGTTTAAAACCGGCCTCACAAAGCCGGATTACGCATTCAGAGTTACTGGCCGCCCAGTCTTCCATCCGCCGGTCTTGCTCGCCCGGTGGCTTGGTCTTCTGTATAAGACTGCGACAAAGAATAGGGCAGTTTCGTTCGAGTACCTCGGCAAAGTCCTTCCATATGGACTGCATTCCGGCACGAGTGAGCTCGGCGATCCGCTCTCGGACTGGGCCTCCACGCTCCAAAATGGCCAAAAGCTGGATATTCAGACTCACAGGATGAAGTGGCTTCGACCATTTGACCACTTCAAAAGTCAGTTTCTCCGGGTCGATGAGCGTTTTCCACTCGGCGGGATGTGGTTTGATCTTCAGTTGTGAATCCGAGATTTGCAGCCAAATATCCTCCTCGGAGACGTCAGAATCATGCTTGTCAACCATCCAGAGCCCTTTGGCCCCGGCAATCCGTCCTTGGAAGGCACTAGGAATACTCCCGGTGATTCCCAGGATAACACAGATTTTCTTCGCCAACCCACGCGACATAAGTGCGCAACCGTCATTCATCACCGGACGTCCCGGCTCGTCTTTGAGATGGATTATCTGGTTCGGAGTCAACTTAACCGTTTCGAATGTTTTAGACAAGCCTAGTGATGTTCTCTGGAACAGCTTGCAGTTTGACTGTCCCATATTATCATCCAGACACAAATGCCATTCAATAAGCGCCTCGAGGCTCATCTCTGTATGTTTGTCGCTTGCTTGACAGGGCGGTGCGACAAGCGGCGGACGTGGACTACGGTGGTCGAAATCAATCCCATCGATGGCAAAGAAGTCAACTCGAAACCGCGGCTCCCCGGCTTTTTTCTTGTTCTTCGGCTTGGCTTCTTCTACAAAGAAAGGTTTCCACGTGCGACCCAAGCAGCGATGGACTCCCTGAGTCAGCCATATGCCAATGCTCTCGCGCAACAACGTAGGATTTTGGGGGAGTCGGAGATGACGGGGAGGCCGTGTCGGGGCGGGTATCGTCAAACTCAGGAACCGGTCTGATCCAAATCGCCGGTGGAGCCGACAAGTCCTGTCTGTCTTGAGGGGATTGAGCTTCAGCTTTAAGATACCCGGTTCAGGCGGACTGCACCAGTCCAAATCGCCCGTGAGAACAACTACTTCCGAGGTTTTGCTCGTCTTGAACTCTTCCACTGCGGCGTCCCATGCCTTGATAGAAGGCTTCTCCGGTAGCGGTTTCCCATTACGCTGGTTATGGCCCTCTATCCACGTCCAGAATTCGTCACGACTATTAAATCCGATAGTGCTTCCTACCAGCATACGGTTCAAGGGGACATTCCAGGCACGGCCGATCCGCTCCAGCTCGTATCGGTAACGTAGACGCACCGAGCCAGATAAGGAGTGCTCAATGGTGAATGGTCCATGCTGCATCAGCTCATTCATGATCTCACCCTCGACAGAGTAGCGCGCCTCTCCTACCTCTTCGCAGAAGCTTGGTCCATCAAGAATACCATTCACTTCCGGGTTGAGCATATGGGCCGCGATGGATTCGCCGTCCAACGAATCGGTATCTTCCATTGGTTCGGTAAGGTCTGTCACCATCGAGGTGAACGATGTTTCCATTCGGCTGGTACGCGTGTCGAATGAGGTGCTGTCTGATCGGAAGCTGAACTCGGGACGGCTTGATGCAGACGTGACAGATTCGTAGCGCCGAGTGGTGCTCGGGGCAATCAACCTCTCGACGAATTTGGAGTGCGCCTTTACAGGCTCAGCACAGGTTGTCTCTTGACATAACGACGGCTTCCCAAGTAGTCCTGTCATTTTATCTGTCAACTTGGCAGGCGATGGGGGCCCCTTGACACAAGCCTCCTTGACAGGGGATGTAGGCGCAGTATGGAAGCCATCCTCCTCCTCCTCGTCCGAATACGGCCGCTTCAGAGGGCGAGAAAGCTCTGTCGCGTCCTGGACTTGGCGGGCACGAGTACTTTCCGTCAACTTGAAAGACCCATTCGCGAGATACAGCTCGTTGTCCAACAGATCTTTCAGATAGACTAGCCGTTCCTCCTTTTCCGACGAGGAGACGTCATTCCGACCGTCATCCATTAACGCCGCTCTTCGCGCGCCACCCGCGTGGCCAGGCATATGGGGCAGCGCAATCGACCGCGACTGCACCCAGTCGTCGAAGTCGTTGATGACTCTCCCTAGGTCGACATTCCGATTATAGAAAAGCAGCCTCAGGCCCTTATACACGCTCCACCGCGCGGACCCCTCGGCGCGCGGCAGATGGGACGGTGAGGCATTTCGCGGGTTCGGAATGTCCAGCGAGAATTGCTGGTTCAGATTGTCGATTATGAGCTCCAAATCCCTCCCATTCCGGACCGGCGTGCGGGGGGTCGAGATCATGTTGTTTGCCCCTTGGGGCGGGCGACTCTTTGAGGGTTTTGTGAGAATGATGTCTCAAACGTAAGGATGTGCATGTGTGAAAGAAGTTGAAAGTATAGATAGACTTCGAGGGATAGTCTGTATGTACGGTATGCAGAGTGCATGTTCACTTGCAGCCCACTTCGAGTCCATGGTGTGGAGGGGGAGAACAACAAACATATATTTATTGAGAGCCGCGACAACCAGCGAAACGCCCTAAAAGCGCCTCTGCACAGCTCGTCACTGGGAGCAAACAATCACTACCAATCTCTTAGCGCTTGGGTTTCCTTTCTTTTTCTTGTACCAGGGTAGGGCATTTTTGCAGTTTACGGAGTGTTGGATATCGACTTTAGCAGCGGTGTTGCAATGGGATACCGACCGGTGACAGGAGTATTTGCATGGCATGCATGCTCTCAAGTCTCGAGTAGGGTGCGATGTATGTTTTGAAAGTCACAGAGTAACCTAGACGGAACACATACTGTAGTCTGCTTCTGTCAGTCATCAGTCAAACCGCCTTGAGTCCAAGCACGAAGGAAGACCCTGATCCTAGTTGCTATAATACATACATTATTGCGGGGAGGGTATGTAAAAGACTGTACTTTGGTCTCCCTGTCGTGTCATAAACTGCTCTATGAGATCAGAGTGTCCATACGAGAATGATACCTTCAAACATTAGATATTTTTGTTGTATTTAGTTGACCCAGTGACCTTGTGCTCGGCTACCTACTTGATCCCTTACGATGGCCAAATAACATATGAAGTTAGTACTTGACCTTGATCGCCCTAAGCCATGTGCAAAACCGACTCTTACGAAACTTCTCCTGATCAGAAAGCGCCTGTGGTTCCTCCCCTACACCATCCAGCGCCATCGACTCCCGCCCCTCGTCTTCCCTCTTCATGTTCTGCAGATCAACTTCACTGGGCCGTAGGTGCTTGCACCGGGTCGCAATCTTGTATCCCAAGATAAGTGCCAGATACAGTGGTAGCCCGAGGTACGAGGTGAGAAAAGCCCAATAGTTGAACCGGCCAGGATAACCGTCCTGGTCGAAGACGTCGAACGTGCGGACCACGGCGATGAGGATACAAAACGCAAGAGCGACCCATGAACCATAGGGTCCGAATGGCGCTCGGAAGACAAGTGCCTTATCTGGGATCTTCTGAACTCGGCGGGCGCGCACAAATGCCACGTGGATGATGAGGATGGACATCCATGTGAGCAGTCCGAACATCGTCACTAGATTGACAAAGTAGTTAAAGAGAACCTTGGAGTCGGTGGACACGCTGAGGTATGCCAGGGAGGCGAGAAGAGAGCAAAGACCTAGCGCGTAGATTGGGATCCCTCTCTGATCGGTGCGGGACAGAATAGAGGGCGCGTGTTTGTCTACGGCAAGCCGGTAGATGGTGCGGGACGCCGAGCACAAGGCGTAATTTGCCGAAGAGAGCACGAATAGTAGAAGACAGGCGTTCAAGATATGCGGGAGCACCGGCACATTGGCCATCTGAATCGCTAGGATAAAGGCCGACGCCGGGACTCGGTCGGAGCCGTCACTGGGGACATTCAAGATATCGGTATCAAAGGGGACAAGCATCCCTAGCAGCGCGACCGCGACGATGTTGAAAGCCAAGATCCGATAAAAAGTCAGCTTGATCCCGTGGACGGCCGCCTTGCGTGAATTCCGTGTTTGGAGGATATTGATGCCGATAAGTTCGCTGCCCAAATAGGCGAACATCGCCGAGGGAAATGTCCGGCAGATGGCGCGGAGTCGACCAAACGCTGTGGGATCACCGGCAAACGCACCGGGATTGCTCCAGTACTTGAAGCCTTTTCTGTCGTGATCAGGCCCTCCTCCGAGGGCGAGGACGAGCGATAGGATGATAAGCCCCAGCAGGATGATCACCTTGAAGGAAGCCAAAATGAACTCATAGTGACCTAGGAGATGGCTGGTCCAATAGTTGCTTGCAATGATCAAGACCAGAAAGACGGTCATCCAGATTGCTATGTTGGCTGGCCCAGCTTCTAACCAGTATGTGATGACTAGAGCGCCCGCAGTCAGCTGGCTGGGGACTACCACGAGGTATTTGAGCCAGTATCTGAATGAGGACGTTAATACATCGCCAAATAGCAGCTGGACAGCAAAGCGACACCCACATCCATCCCAAGGTGAAACCCAGCGCGGGATCATAGCATCGAGTAGCATGGCACGCAACGGTGGAAGGCTCAGGTAGGGAAGAGGCTTCTTCCCCAAGCGCACAGAGAACCTGGTAGACCAGAATCCCGACAACGGTATACGTGATCAGGATGGAGGCTGGCTGGAAAGGTCAGTACTGAGTGGCGACGCTGTGACTGCGGTCTTACTCCAGCTCTGGTCCTACGTCAACAGCAGATATCGACGACACCTGTGGAAAGGAGACTTACTTCGCGAGGGCATTGCCAGCTCCAATCATCAAACCAGTACTGATGGCTCCTCCGATTGCTAGAACGGTCAGATTGACTCAGCGTAAAGGGAGCGCTTGTCGACTGACCGATCAGAGTAAGCTTGCGGCGTTTGATGGCCCCGTAAGAGCCCAGGATATCTTCACTCGGAGACGAGAACACGCTGGATGTGGCTGGTTGTGGGTGTTGGATTGGAGGAAGCCGAGGTGAATCTGTATTCGGATGACTTGGAGACATCTCTGTTGCGTGAGTGGTCCGGAACAAGCCCGATGGGCGCGGGTTTGTGCATGACGGTGAGGATATCAGGGCCTCCAGAAAATGGACATGGAACGGTAAAAGGAAAGCGCAGCCCGGTGCTTGCCTTTCGGGGACTACGACTGAGTCATCGAGGCAAATCGAATTGAAGAAGCATTTATGGGTATAAACCTCAAGAGAGGAATGGAGAGGAGAGGTAGAAGACAAATGATGGCAGCTTTGCTTCGCAGACCTTTCTATCATGGCCCCGTCCGCCCATTCCCTCAAGCAAATCAATGAAACACGCACACAGAACGCCAACGTCTAAGATATCCCACGCATGACATGTCGAAAGGAAAACCGATAACCAAATGCTGTCGTAAGAAGAATTTCACCGAGACATGTATAGAGAGTCGCTGGATTCGGTTCGGGGGAATATCCGGGTGTACAGCGAGTCGCTCGACTCGCTGCGAGGGAAACTCCGCTGGTACGCCTTGGAGACCATGCGATCGGTGTAGACGCCCTTGGCCGTGCCTCTGACGACAGTTTCGAGGTACTCTCTGAACTGGATGGGTTGGAAATCGGGATAGAGATCCTTTGCGGTGATGTAACCCAGGTACTGGGCGTATTCCGGAGTGTTGTCGCCACGGATGCCCCACGACAACTGGTACTCGGCCAGGTAGCGGGGGATAAATTTCACCGGGTCGAAGGGGTAAGTTTCACTAGACTGTCTGGCCGCAAGGACGCGGGTGTAAACGGTTTCCTCTGGGATCTGCATATGCGGGAAGGCGATGGTCAGCCAATGCGATGCTAGGGATAAGTGACTGATTCCACGTACGTAATTCCGAGGGATTTTCTCCTCGCTGATCTCTTCTAGCAGATCATAAATCTGGTTCTGGGTCGTTACGGTGTTATAGGCGAAGACCATCTTGTTCAGGGTGCGGTCGTCGACAATGATGCGAGCCACATAGCGACCAATGTCGCGGAGATCGGTCAAGGCTATCGGAGTGTTGCCATCGCCGACGATTTCATTGTTGGCGGAGGTCATGGCATAGTCGGCCCGTCCGGAATCCAGACGCGGGTATGAGAGCTGGTACCACCAACCGACGTCGATGATGGTGTAGGGGAGTCGCAGTTGCTTGATATGGTTGTAGACCGTCTCTTTCTGGATGGGTTGAGAGCATCGTCAGCAACTTTTCCTCCCCAACTGTATTCCGCCCGAGAAACCTACCTCGTCTCGCAGCCACATGATCCCACCGGGCGGAGCGACCGTGATGAACGCACATGGCACGAATCGCTGAACTCCCGCCCTCTTGGCGGCTTTGGCGAGGGGGATCTGGTCCTGTTGCTCTGCCGGTCCCACGCAGCTGATGACGACATCGATACCGGTCAGAGCCTCCGCAAGGGTCTCCTCAGGGGCTTTCAGGTCGCATCGGATGATTTTGACGCCTCGTTCCTGCAGAGCGACAATGGAGGGTTTTTGGACCGATCGCAGTCGGACGAGAGCGTGAACTTCCTGCGACGAGGCGGGTTAGTCTCTGGTCGGACCATCATGAGCAGAGACAGAAGGAGGCGAGGAGGGACTTACAAAGATGGGATTCTCAAGGAGACCGTTGGCGATGGAGCCGCCAGTCTCACCACCTGCGCCAACCAGAAGAACCTTGGTCTTGGACATGATGCGTCGGGGCGAGGAGAAGGAGAATGGAAAAAGGTCGTGGTTCTTGAAGAGCTCTTCAATAGATCTTCGGAGGGGTAGGGGTATAGAAGGAAAAGATCGAAGGGAGAGAGAGAGAGGGAGAGAACAAGAGAACAGAAGAAGAGAAGAGAAGAGAAAAGACGGCGAGATGGAAGAGTGACGTACGGGTGAGAAACAGGAAGCGTCGACGTTATAAAGGGCCAGCAAAGTCGTCCCACCCACGGATGGCGACGTGCCCTTACCCACTTTGTCTCCCTCGTCTCTGGTTTGTGTCTTTCTCACGCTCTCCAACCTGGCCTGGTCGCATGGGGTGGGTCGGTGGATCAGGATGTTAAGCGTGCGATGGTCCTGGTAATTGGATGGGCGATGTTCTTGGGCAGAGCAATTACTATAGAGTACGGAGTAGATATAAACAGGTAGTATATTGTTCGTCCTGATTCTACCTGATCCAGTCACTCACTCACTCAATGTACGGAATCGGAGGGTGAAGAATTAGGTGACGGGCCGGTGGTTCGGGAAAAGGATTGCACGGTTTTCCCTTTCGCTGCCCTTACGTCATTCTGCCCACGGCTTCCCGGCCTCTGTCCTTTCTGTCGCCTCATCAGTAGTAGTAGTCTCAGTAGTATTGTACTTCTACCGCATAGTACTACGGAGTATACGGAGTAGTAGTATCTCTTCTTTCCCTCTTCATGATCATGATGTCCGCACGCTACATCACATGAGTCCTATGGTTCGGACCACCCCGTCATCGCCCCATCCCCCATACGGCACGATTGACCACCATCCGGCAGTAGGGCAGCATAACTCCTCCCCGGAATCAACCCAGTCGCCAATGGCTTCCCGGACTGCCAGCCATCATCGTCTCTCATTCCTCCCCCCACGTCAGAGATCTTCGGATCGGCATGGCGGGTGTGCAGAGCCCAGGGCATCCCCTTCATAGGCTCTGCGGTTACAGTGACGCCATTGGGGCTTCAGACCGCAAGGATTTCCCTATCATTCGTCGAGGGCTGTCTGAAAATGGAGTCGGATGGAGCCACCATCGCTGGGAGTGGCCCGACTGCCCATGGTTGTGGTGCATGCGTCCGTTTAATAATCCTGCAGCGGAGAGGGGATGGAAGAGGGACAATGACACCAAACAGATCATTGATACTAAGTAGTACGAAGCACGAAGTACTGGGAATAATATGATCAAGTCAGTTGGTCCGTCCGTATGAGGGCAATCACCCGGTACACGACGATTCTTCAACCAGACGGTCGCTCCGAGACACTTGGATTGACATCATCCTCATTCCCCTTAGGTAAGCCAGGTAACTCAGCCTGCTGTCATCGGGTGGCATCCCAATTTTGGGGAGTGATGAAACCAGCCAACTTTTCCGGCAGGTTTCCCTGGCTCAGCGATAACCTGGGGTCTGGGACTATGACCAAGCAACCTTAGTACGCCGTAAGTACTCCGTAACTATGTTGAGTTCTTGTTGTTCCTGGCGTCGGTCCCGACCACTGAGGTATCGATCCGACGGTGCTCTAGATAACCTAAGATCATAGTTCACCAAGACAAAGCCAATGATCATCTGGATCCGAGAAACTTCGCCCCTTCACGCGCTCTTGACCCCTCTACTCCGGACTGAAAAACAAGCCTTTTCCTGCGCAAGCGAGAATGCCGCCCGTACAAGGGCAGACGGCGGTTTGGGGTGACCAGCCGAAACCGCGGAGGAGATCCGCCCGAAAGGCAGGTTCTCCGAACTGGAGAATTCCAAAAGAACGAGGAATGTGGTTTTGCCATCGCCTCACATGTGAGAGATTCTTGCGCCTTTTTGGCCCCCTCATAGGGGGATCTGATCTGCAGTCCCATCCGAGGGCTCACCACCAATGACGGCCCGATGTGTTGACACCCTCGACGCAGGCGACGGCGATGGTAACGATATTATTATGGAGAAAGTCGGTGTGGTGTCCCTTCGCCCTCGGGTAAACCAGGAACGCATGATCCCTTTTCCCGGGGTAGCTACTAGGTCGAAAATGCCAATCGCTCGTGAAGTCGTGAAGAGATCCAACTATTTCTTCTTCAGACGATCATGATGGTCTTGTATAATATATAGACTCTCAAGAATCATGGCTCGCTACTCCCTTGCATGACCTTTGTGTGGCTCCCCAGGGGTTCATCAGTTGAATCTCCAACATGCTGGTCACGTGTACACATGCTATCAGGTACCTAGGAGGCAAGTTCCTAAACTCCATGTTTTTGTTCGATGAGAACCATCCTTGGTTTCGGCAATTAATCCCGTCCGGGTCGAGGGTTTCGTGGTTGTGTTGCGCCACCGCCACGTGGTACAGCAACGCCTCGAATCATGACAGTACCGGATGCATGCTGTGTGACGGAGGTCGTTGCCGTCCAACCTCCATTGTTATTTAGACCACAGCATCCACATGGAATATGCGCTCTCCGCATAAAGGGTCTCAGTCCAGAAGACATCCTGCGGTCATAATCTGGTCACCGACCTAAGCGAATGTCTTTTGGGGGGGTCTATACCTCACAGTTGTCAGTAAGCGCTCCAGGACTGCAAGCCGATGCACAGTCGACAAATATATGATCAATGGACGTGGACATTATAGGGAGATGGGAAACATTCTTTTGTCATAGCAGAGACGACTGTTCGCTTTCATGTGTGTTGCTTTTGCTATTTGTGACTCAAAGCGCATCGAAGCGAACTGAGCACAGCACCAGATTGGTATACGGTTCCAGGAAGCACACACGTTTCACACATTTCAAGGCGGCGGGATTTCATCGTAATCAGGCTCGTGTGACTGCGTTTGAGTCATCTCGCGAGTCGTGCAGAAGTCTTCAACACTATCCCTGTCCGACTGCATTAATAGTCATCTGTTAAGGCATCATGACAGCCCAATGGGTAGGAGGACATAGAGTAGGCGCGACAGGTCAGATGAAGTAACGGAATCATCCCGCAGAGAATACCATGGAGGTCGTATTCATGTCTTTGAGAAGCTCATGAGAGACCGGCAGAAAGAATCACGATAAGGGCGTAGGGATCGATCGAATGGCCCACCGAGATCAGATATGGACATGGTCGTGTAGACAGGTACCTCTGTACCTAGGTATATATAGGGAGGTACCTTGTCTACGGGCCTAGCGGACACCCCATATCACGATTCATCCTATTGTGGGGAATCTCGTCCACAACAACCTATCTGCAACTCATCCACTACTCCTATGTCGAGCACTTTCACGACACAAAGACGACTATGCAACCCCTGAAATGATTCAAGACTCTTGATTTCTAAGCGACAGCGGATTTCACCCGCACAGGAGTCTTTGTTGAGCCTTTCCACCCCCGTGTTAGTCACAACGAGACTAGCCGTCGGCCTTTACCGCTGAAACGTCGCCATCGTCCATCCTTCCAGCCCTTGGCGTCTCGCCTCCTCGTGATGCGATTCGACCAGCGACGCCGCGCAGATTGGCGGGTCCTACCGAACCGCAGTAGTTTGTCTCGCTGTCTGGGCCCCATACACCACCAAGAAACGACCTCCCGAGGAACAAGAGCCATGGCAAACGAATCACACCGCGTCCTTCGACCTATTTGCTCGTCTTTTAGCCAAATCGGGTGTCCGACGCGGTAGGGCCTGTATGCCCTCGCTCCTTGCGTATACTTCCTGTGAAGCGGGTTTCTATCGCTTGAGATCTATGATG
Source organism: Aspergillus terreus NIH2624 (assembly GCF_000149615.1). NCBI lineage: Eukaryota > Fungi > Ascomycota > Eurotiomycetes > Eurotiales > Aspergillaceae > Aspergillus > Aspergillus terreus. The sequence continues at coordinate 697,627 of NT_165932.1, read as the reverse complement.
TATCATGCCAATAAAGAACCGCTCCGCCAATCGTCGTCGCTCGCTGTTGAAGAGCCTTCCAAAAGATTCGTTGAGATCTGGGCCTGGACTAAATAGTTTCATTAACCCTCACTAATTTGCGACCCGATCAGGGATGACTCGACTTCTAGACTAACCGGGAAACGGTTCCCCTCCCCGATCGCCGAGTCTTAAATGTTTTTTGCTCACCCCGTCTTCACCATGCCGAGCCCTAAACTTGATCTTACCTGCAGTCTTTGGTTTGGACCATGTCCTAGCTGCCCCCGACCCTGACAAGAAGAAGACCGTGTTTCCCTCATAGTCGGGTTGTGTTTGGCCTGCACAGCCTTAACAGCATCTCGCGGTTCATTTCGCTCGCTTCGACCTAAGGACAGACGACGCAGGTCGTGCGGCGAGCCGGAGAGATTCCGCGGCCATGGACGACAAGCTACCCGCCCCCGATTCCCCTACCAGTTCCGATGCGGACACCTCCTTCACCATTGACAACTATGAACAGGGCCGAGAATGGATCAGAAACTCGAATCCCCAGGGAGTCACATCCCAGCCGTCTGGTGTGGACGTGGAAAAAGCCGAGCACGATTTCTCCGAGTTGAATCGTCAGTTTTCTAGCATCTCCCAGCAGGCGCATAGACTATCGAAGCATGCCTCGCGCGCGTCCAAGACTGCGGACGTGGAAAAATCGGGGACGTCGACCGATTCGGAAGAACCCTGGGATCTCGAGACGGCCCTCCGTGGTAACCAAACCGCAGAGAGGGACGCAGGGATCAAGAACAAGCAGATTGGTACGTCTTTCGACTATATGTGGTAGAGGACCTTCCCCCTAACCAAAAGTGTAGGTGTGTATTGGGATGGGCTGACCGTCCGTGGTATGGGCGGTGTTCGGACTTACATCAAGACCTTCCCCAATGCCATAATCGACTTCCTCAACGTCCCCGGCTTGATTATGGAATGGATAGGATATGGGAAGCAAGGCAAGGAAACGAACATCCTGAAGGGATTCAGAGGTGTCCTCCGACCCGGTGAGATGGTCCTTGTGCTGGGCCGCCCTGGCTCTGGCTGCACAACGTTCCTGAAAACCATTACCAACCAACGCTTCGGCTATACCGGTGTGGACGGGGAGGTCCTGTACGGACCGTTTGACGCGGAAACCTTCGCGAAGCGGTATCGCGGAGAGGCAGTCTACAACCAAGAGGACGATATCCACCAGCCGACCCTCACCGTCAAGCAGACCCTGGGATTCGCCTTGGACACCAAGACTCCGGGAAAACGGCCCATGGGAGTCTCCAAGGCTGAGTTCAAAGAACGCGTGATCAATCTGCTGCTCAAGATGTTCAATATTGAGCACACTGCCAATACGGTTGTCGGAAACCAGTTCATTAGAGGTGTGTCCGGCGGCGAAAAGCGCCGAGTCAGTATTGCTGAGATGATGATTACATCTGCTACAGTGCTGGCGTGGGACAACAGTACTCGTGGACTGGATGCCTCGACGGCGCTGGATTTTGCCAAATCCCTGCGGATTATGACCAATATCTACAAAACCACGACTTTCGTGTCGCTGTACCAGGCCTCAGAGAACATCTACAAGCAGTTTGACAAGGTCCTCGTCATTGACGGAGGCCGTCAAGTCTTCTTTGGCCCAGCGTCCGAGGCACGGGCCTACTTCGAGGGCCTGGGGTTCAAAGAAAAACCTCGACAGACTACTCCCGACTATCTTACCGGCTGTACTGACCCGTTCGAGCGGGAGTTTAAGGATGGCAGAAGCGCAGACGATGTCCCGTCGACTCCCGATGCGCTGGTTGCGGCATTTGAAAAGTCCGTCTATAACGAGAGACTGACGCGGGAAATGCAAGAGTACCGCGACAAAATCCAAGATGAAAAGCATATCTACGACGAGTTTGAAATCGCGAATCGAGAGGCGAAGCGCAAATTCACCCCCAAATCCTCGGTCTACTCCGTCCCATTCTACCTGCAGGTCAGGGCGCTGATGCAGCGCCAGTTCCTGATCAAGTGGCAGGACAAGTTCGCCTTGACGGTATCATGGATCACATCTACCGGTGTTGCCATTATTCTCGGGACTGTGTGGCTGAAGTCCCCCGAGACATCCGCAGGAGCATTCACTCGTGGCGGTCTCCTATTTACCAGCGTTCTGTTCAACGGGTTCCAGGCATTCGCAGAGCTCGCATCAACCATGATGGGGAGATCACTTGTGAATAAACACCGCCAGTTTTGCTTCTACCGCCCAAGCGCACTGTTTATTGCTCAGTTGTTGGTTGACGCCATGTTCGCCATAACACGAATCGTCGTGTTTGCCGCTATCGTGTATTTCATGTGTGGCTTGGTGTTGGATCCCGGCGCCTTCTTCATATACGTCCTGTTCCTATTCCTGGGGTACGTCGACATGACCGTGTTCTTCCGCACCGTGGGCTGCTTGTGCCCTGGATTTGATCACGCTATGAACTTCGTCGCGGTGCTGATCACCCTATTCGTCTTGACATCTGGATACCTCGTTCAATGGGCTGACGGACAGGTGTGGTTGCGATGGATCTTTTATGTCAATCCCTTCGGGCTCGGGTTTTCTAGCTTGATGGTCAATGAGTTCCGAAATCTCCAGCTGACCTGCACTCAGGAATCTCTGGTTCCCAATGGTCCAGGCTATGGCGATATTGCCCATCAGGCATGTACGCTCGCGGGAGGAGAGCCCGGGTCTGCGATTGTCCCAGGAGCAAATTACCTCGCCACTACCTTCAGTTATTATACTGGAGACCTCTGGAGAAACTTTGGTATCATGGTTGCTCTTATTGTCGGGTTCTTGGGTATGAATGTCTACTTTGGCGAAGTGGTCCGTTTTGACGCCGGAGGCAAAACCATCACCTTCTATCAAAAGGAAAATGCGGAGCGGAAAATGTTGAACGAGGATCTTATGAAGAAGCTGGAGGCCCGGCGCTCAAAGAAACAAGAGAACGCAGGATCGGAGATTAACATCTCGTCGCGATCAGTCCTCACCTGGGAAGACGTTTGCTACGATGTCCCTGTGCCGTCGGGTACCCGTCGACTTCTGAAGTCGGTCTATGGGTATGTGCAGCCAGGAAAGCTGACAGCGCTTATGGGTGCGTCTGGAGCAGGTAAAACGACGCTGTTGGACGTCCTTGCCCGGCGGAAGAACATCGGTGTGATCACTGGGGACATCCTGGTAGACGGGGCACCCCCCGGTATGGCGTTTCAGCGTGGCACATCCTATGCGGAGCAGCTGGATGTGCATGAGGAGATGCAGACCGTCAGAGAAGCCCTGCGGTTTTCCGCGGACCTCCGCCAGCCCTATGAGACGCCCCAGAAGGAGAAATATGCTTACGTGGAGGAGATTATCTCGCTTCTTGAGCTGGAGAACCTCGCGGATGCCATCATTGGTGATCATGCCACGGGATTGTCAGTTGAGGAGCGCAAGCGGGTTACGATTGGGGTCGAACTGGCTGCGAAACCGGAGCTTCTGCTGTTCCTGGACGAGCCGACCTCCGGCCTTGACAGCCAATCTGCCTTTAATATCGTGCGCTTCCTACGGAAGCTAGCCGCTGCCGGCCAAGCTATCCTCTGTACTATCCACCAGCCGAACTCCGCTCTGTTCGAGAACTTTGATCGTCTGCTTCTCCTGCAGCGTGGTGGAGAATGTGTCTACTTTGGAGACATTGGGCCCGATTCTAGCGTGTTATTGGATTACTTCCGGCGTAATGGTGCCGATTGCCCACCCGACGCCAACCCAGCAGAATGGATGCTCGACGCCATCGGCGCTGGACAGACCCGGCAGATCGGCGAACGTGACTGGGGCGAGATCTGGAGGACATCGCCCGAGCTCGAGAAAGTCAAGAAGGAGATTGTCGAGCTCAAGGCTAGTCGTGCACAGGCGGTGCAGGAGACCAGCTCACAACACGCCAGCCAGAAGGAATACGCAACCCCGTTGTGGCACCAGATCAAGACCGTCTTCCACCGGACAAATATCGTATTCTGGCGGTCCCGGAGATACGGGTTCACGCGCTGCTTTACTCATTTTGCGATTGCCTTCATCACGGGTCTCGCATTTTTACAGTTGGATAATTCTCGCGCCTCGTTGCAGTACCGGGTGTTCGTCATCTTCAACGTCACCGTCATCCCGATCATCATTATCCAGCAGGTGGAGCCGCGATATGAGATGTCTCGACGAGTATTCTACCGGGAGTCCACGTCGAAGACGTACAGGGAGTTTGCCTTTGCGTTGTCCATGGTCCTAGCGGAGATCCCGTACTGCATTCTCTGTGCCGTGATCTTCTTCCTCCCGCTGTATTATATCCCCGGGTTCCAGGCTGCCACCTCTCGAGCGGGGTACCAGTTCTTCATGGTTCTGATCACCGAAGTCTTCGCCGTGACGCTGGGACAGATGATCCAGGCCCTCTCCCCGGACAGTTACATCGCGTCGCAGATGAACCCGCCCATCACGATTCTGTTCTCGCTCTTCTGCGGCGTGATGGTCCCCAAGCCGCAGATCCCCGGGTTCTGGCGCGCATGGCTATACCAGCTGGATCCGTTCACGCGCATTGTCAGCGGTATGGTCACGACCGAGTTGCATGAGCGCCCCGTAGTGTGTCGCTCGGGCGAGCTCAATCGTTTCGACGCCCCGGCCAACCAGACCTGTGGCGAGTACATGCAGTCGTACTTTGACAAAGGGGGAGCCGGATATCTGGTCGACACTGCCTCGCAGGCGTGCGAGTTTTGTGCGTATAAAGTCGGCGACCAGTTTTATCGCACGTACGGGATGACCTTCGATACACGTTGGCGGGATCTGGGCATCTACTGTGCCTTTATCGGGTCGAACCTGATCATCATCTTCCTGGCGGTAAGTTCAATCGTGTTCGAGCTGATGTTGGCAGCTGGTTGCTAATCATGAGTTTACAGGCCCGCTACCTGATCTTCAATCGCCGCTAGACGGCTTTATGACTACCAATAACCTGCTGTTGGTAGGTTGCTTTGATGCTTTCGACGAGTATGGGGCTAATGACGGAGGTGAGGATATCAAAAGTAGGGGATATAGATATGGCGATGGAGTGTTGTAATTTCCTCAGTTGAATGAATGAGACGATGTATGCAAGCTCTGCCGGGCTATTGCCTTGTATGCCCTAGGCCACATAGGCTATTTCCTCTTGTCTCTCCACGCTGCAGATCGTAAAGATCCCTGGCTACTCCTCTCTTCCCCGCATCCCTTACATCCTTTCAACACCCGAGGCAAGCAGAAGACACCCCCAAGTCAATACTACTCGGTCTTCTCCCGATGCATCGTCCATGCTGGCCAATAACTTCCTTGTGCAACCTAGCTAAGGCTCGATCAGACCAGGCGTGATGGCCTATTCGCCGCCAACCGCCGGTGCAAGTCCGACACAAGCCTTGACCGCAGCCCGTTAGGATATGCTTGTGCCCCCACGCCGCGACGTCTTTTCTCCGCAGTTCCTCCAGTCCATGACCCCAGAGTCCGGGGGTTGGTGGACCAACCGTCCGATCCTCCAGGCTTTCCGCGTGGGGTCAGTGGAGTTCACGAGGGTAATTGATGAGAAGTGCGCTCTGAACATTGTCCTACGCATTGTTGAGCCGTGTGTATCGCCTGATTCGTACTAGTAATCCCCTCTGCGTGTTTATATAAAGACTGTCCTGGTCGAGCCTGGCGATTCACGCGAATCTACAGCGGCTTCTTTTCTACCGATTCAACGCACACCAGCCATCATGGGTCTTGGCTCGCGATTGGGAGCCTTTGCCGGCTCCAAGGACGACGAGGTCACGGAAACGCCGACGGCCTCGCACAGTGAGAATCGCACCGTCGACCCGTCATGGAAGGCGGCCAAGTCCAAGGACGGCGACACCGCCATGGCGCTCTTCGATGACCCCGACGAGCTCCATGAGCCCGTGGACCCTGCCGAAGCGAGGCGCGTTCTGTGGAAAATCGACTTTATGATCCTGCCGTACCTTGCGGTTTGCTATGCGTTCTTTTATATTGATAAGGTGCCGTGCTCGTTCTGGTCGAGGGCCATGGGCTTGTCTAATTGCTGCAGACGACGCTGAGCTATGCGGCGATTTTTGGCATCGTCGAGGACCTCGAGCTCCATGGGACGCAGTATAGCTGGCTGAGTAGTATCTTTTACTTTGGGTTTCTTGTATGTATGCGGAGATAATTTGTGTTGTGGGAAAGTATTGACAGGTCGCAGGCGTGGGCTTTTCCGACCAACTTTATGCTGCAACGGTTTCCAATTGGTATGGCCCGTTTGATGCTATGTACAAGAGTATATCTGATCAACTGCAGGAAAATATCTCGGGATAAACATCTTCATGTGGTATGTACCCCATGTGGACCTCCTGCGCTGCTGACCGCGTACTGACCGAGTAGGGGCGTCTTCCTCATGATCCAAGCAGCCTGCCACAACTTCACTACGTTAGCGGTCCTCCGCGCGCTGGGAGGCGCCGCAGAAGCTTGCGCCGACCCGGCATTCATGCTCATCACGAGTATGTGGTATACCCGGCGCGAACAGCCGGTGCGCATGGGCCTGTGGTACACGGCGAACGGGTTTGGCATCGCCCTGGGCGGATTGCTGGGATACGGCATCGGCCATATCCGGGGCGCCCTTCCGTCGTGGAAGTACGAGTTCATCGTCATGTAAGCCGTCGTTGTCTTTGAAATGGCCTGCTGCTGTATTAACATGTCTGCAGCGGCGCCCTCTGTTCGACCTGGGGTATCGTCATGTTCATCTTCCTCCCCGACTCACCCGTCACAGCCCCCGGCTTGACGAAGAGAGAGCGGCGGATCGCCGTCGAGCGTCTGCGGGAGAACCAGACCGGCGTCGAGAACAAGCATCTGAAGCCGGCGCAGATACTCGAGGCGTTTTGCGACTACAAGCTCTACTTTTTCTTCGTCCTGGGCATGGTTTGCAATATTCCCAACGGTGGTATCTCGAACTTCGGAACCATCATCATCAAGGGCTTCGGATTCTCGACGCTGGTGACTACCCTCATGCAGGTTCCCTACGGGGTCTTGATTGCCATCTCGATCCTGATTTGCGTATACCTGAATGATCGATTCGAGAACAGACGCTGCGTCTTCATTTTGATCTTCCTCCTTCCTAATATTGCCGGGGCGTTTGGCTTGCGCTTCGTCCCGCTGGACCAGAAGGTCGGCCGGTTGATCTGCTACTATCTTACTGGACCTTATAACGCCGCCTTTGTTTTGATCCTGAGTATGCAGGTTGCCAATACGGCTGGTATGTTGCACTCCTTTCTGAGTCTGCAAGTAGACTTCTGATGAACTTGTGTAGGTCACACCAAGAAGGTCGTTACCAACGCAGTCCTCTTCCTGGGATATTGTACCGGGAACATCGCCGGCCCGTTCTTCTACAAAGACGATCAGAAGTGAGTGTGACAGCGTACCAATCCGCGGAGCATGTCTAACGAAGTACAGACCGACTTATAGTCTTGGAATCTGGTCCATGATCGTCTCGCACTTGATCGAGGCCGTTCTCATCAGTGTTCTAGGCTTGTTGCTCCGGTGGGAGAACAAGAAGCGAGACCGCATCCAGTCGCAGATGGAGGGGGGTCTCGAGGGCAGAGATCTGGGGGCGACTGCTTTCATGGATTTGACAGACAGGGAGAATCTGAAGTACGTTTTCACTAGTATATTACCACTTGTTTGTTTTGGTGCTAATTGTCGGCAGTTTTCGGTATATTTATTAGCGGCCAGCACCTTGGGTCACTGTGCTGAGTGCTTCAAAACGTTATGGTGGCATCTTATACGGTTCTATAAACCTAGTGATTACTTCAATATTACTGTTGAACGAGCTGGTTACCACAAACAATCTACTCAACAACGAGAAAGCAAGAGGAACAACCAGCAACACCCAGGCTGACTACCTAGTAATACATAGCCATCATGTTATATCAATTATTCTTGAACGGAAGATTATAAGATTCTAGGCTCCACGGTAAACTATTATACGTATAACACAGGGCGGTTGAAGAAACAAATGCAAGGGATAATGACCCAGTAAGAATCCACCTACCCCGAGTTCTCCTCCTTGATATTATGCTGTCCAACAATCGTGAGGAACACCTGATCCAGCGTCGTCTGACTGACAGAATAATACTGCACACCCAACGCATGCTTGCTCTGCTCCAGTTTCGAGAACAGCTTGCTGACGCTTCCACTACCACCGCTACGAGGCAAACCCCCCGTGTACTCAACAGCGGACTGCATCTTGATCTCGTCCTCCGTAATCGACGACGAGTCGTCGCCTGCAGGCGAAACCCCTGCCGGGACGCTGAATCGCAGCTGTCCGTGATACGTCTTCTGCTCAATGACAGCGCTGGGGAAGCTCTCTGCAACCCAGTGGCGGATACGTTCCATGTCTGCATCGCTTGTGTGTGGCGCCTGCGCATGGACCAGATGAACATGGTACATGTTTCCGTACTTGGAGCGGAGGAAGTCCGTCGTGCCGAGCGCCAGCATCCGCTTGGCCATGATACCAGCGCGGTGGGCGAGGGCGTCGGCTTCCTCCATGGAATGGGTCGTGAGGACGATAGACCGTGAGGATGCGACAGCCGCCAGCGTCCTCCACATGACTCGCTTGGAGGCGGCGTCCATGCCGGAGGAAGGCTCGTCGAGCAGGAGCACGGTAGGGTTGCCCATTAACGCGATGCCGAGGGAGAGCTTGCGTTTGTTGCCGCCGGAGAGCTTGGTGGCCATGCGGTGCTTGAAGGGGATGAGGCCCACGGCGCGCATGACTTCGTTGACGTTGTGAGGCACGTCAGGAACACCCCGGATCCAAGCGTAGAAGGTGAGGTGTTCGAGGACGGTCATCTGGTCCATGGCGTCGAACTGTGGACAGACGCCGAGCCGAGACCGCGCTGACGCACGGTTTCTCAGTACCGATATGTCGTCAACAAAGATGTCGCCTCCATTTCTGGAGGGTCGTATGTCGCCGCGGATAAGAGAAATGGTGGTTGTTTTGCCTGCGCCGTTGGGACCCAAGAGAGCGAACACCTCGCTCTTGCCGACACCAAAGGTGACGTCTTCCACTGCGGTGAATTTCTTGAACGTCTTGGTGAGGTGAATGGCGCGGAGGCCGTCCTCGGAATTAGTGGCGCGGGCGACTTCCGTCGCTATGTCTTTGTCAACGGGATATTTCTCCTCCACGTCGGTTGCTTTAGACCTCAAGCGCAGGAAAGCCAGGACAGGGCCGCTGTCAAACCAGAGAAGTAGTCCGAAGAGAACAAAGGATTGGATAATGAGATACAAGATGGGCCCTCCGTAGAGGGTGATCTCGCCGGGATATGAGGCAACCTCTCTGCCGCGACATAGAATAGAAAACACATTCAGGGAAGTAAACATGGCGCGGAGAAGGTTTCCCGACGGCGCGATGATACCGATAGTAAAATGTGCGATGTTGACATAAGAATCGATTTTGTCCGTGGGAGCGTAGGTCAATACGCACATATATGCAATGAAGTAGATGAGGAACAAGACGCATTGCCCGCCAGCTGCGAACGCAAATGCCGCGAGCTGGGACTTGGAAAACAAGGAGACGAGGTAGGAGACTAATGTCGCGCAGAGCCCATATGTAAAAAATACCACAAAGAGATACCCAGAATGGTACCATATGTCGGACACAGCTCGGAATATGACAATGGCGAGGACACTGGAAGCCAGAACGATACAAAAATCGAATGCTAGATACGCCAACCACAACGATGTGCCCCGTACACCGTTGCTGAAATGCAAGGCCCGCACGTTTCGGAGCCGTTCAACCGTTGGGTATAGAGCAAACATCGCAGGGTAGATTGACATGGCCAACCCAAAGTACACGATCAGCTGGAGAGACTTGCCCGCATCGGGTTGGATTGGGATGTCAAAGTACTGGAATTGCGTGTTGATCGGCATCCCAGTCAGAACACGATTGAGCGCATTCTGTATGATGGCTGCGAGTGGGAAATCGCCATTGTCGCCTAACCAGGCTAATGTAGTGGGAGAAGACGAGTCCCCAATATAGAAGCCACCGGGTGTCACATTGGCGAAGTTGTTTTGTATGTACTGTTCGAACTGGCCCAGGCTGTCCACCGTGTGGAACAGAGCTCGAACATCAATAGACACTCCTTCGTTGGAAGCACTCTGGCCGAGTAAGGAGTTTGCAAAACTCTCGAGTGCAGAAGGTGGCAGCAAATCTGATGGACCAAGCACGATTTGAAGATCATCCAGAGCACCCAGAGAATTAGACCTTGGTGTCCGCGATGTGCTCTCATCAGAACAACCAGCTTTCGTCATATCACGTAGGAACAGGGTGACTAGGCCAGCAGCAATGACAGGAATAATGAGCGCAGCGACGTATGGAAGAGGATTGCGCCGCAGGATGGTCAGCCTCTTGCGGAACAGATACCACGCCTGGAGCGCGAACCCAATCCGTTCACCTGTTAGAAGTTGTAGTGAACCGCTGTCTCCTTTTCCGTCCCAATCACCAGCTCCTTTCGGGTGCATATTGGTTTGATCGTCCTCTGCGCTCTCCTGAGACGCGTTGAGTTCCACTTCTTCGGCCACCTTGAGAAAGACATCCTCAATTGTCGGTCCACTGACACGATACTCTGATATTCCTTCTCGTTCGAGGTTGGCGACAAATCGAGCAGCTTCAGAGGAATCCTGAACAGTAAACACTGTCCCATCAAAATGCACCTCGTGCGGTACATCGTCAAACTGGGAGCTAAACTTTGTCTCGCTTCCTGGGACATTGAGAACATGAATCCTGTATCCGGAGCCTAGTCGGTGTTTCAATTCGACACTTGAGCCCTGCGCCTTGAGAACACCTTTTGAGAGGATAGCAATATGGTCGGCAAGGAGGTCAGCCTCATCCAAGAAATGGGTCGTGAGAAGAATAGTCCTGGATCCTCGCTCGGCCAGAAGAATGTCCCATATCTTCCTGCGTGATATTGGGTCAAGGCCGGATGAGACTTCGTCCACACAGCACACCGATGATCCACCTGTAAACATCATTGCCAGTTGAACTTTGCGTTTCTGTCCTCCGGAAAGTGTTCTGGAAAGCGCGTTGACCTTCGTGCCCAAATCACAGTCATCAATCAGTTTCATGATATCCTCTTGAGTATCCGCTTTGCCCGTGGATTTGAGTCTATTGAAGATCTTCACGTGTTCCTTGACTGTGAGTGTAGGCCAGAGGACGTTCTTTTGAGGGCAGAGGCCAAACTTCCCACCGCCTTCTCCATAGCTGATATCAATCTCTCCTGATGAGATTTTCGTCAACCCGGCGATAGCCTCCAAAGTCGTAGACTTTCCCGATCCATTCGCACCAAGAAGAACCATGATCTGGCCTTTCGTAACATCCATGGAGAGTTTGTCCACTGCGAGAACGGTGCGTCTATTGCTTCCAAGCCGCGAGGCTACATTTCTGTAAAACCAACCGGGCTGGTATAACTTGGTAAACTCTTTCAGGCTAAGAGCCGTAGAAGAGTCGGAAGTTGAGGTTTGGCGGCTCTTTGATGTCGTACCATAGAGGACACGCTCCACAATTGCAGCCAGGATAGGATATGCGATGATTTGAACAATGAGCAAGATCCACAAGACAATCCCCGGAAGGCTCCATGGGTTGTTGGGTGCGGCCTGTGTTAAGTTCGCCGCTAGGTTTTGTCTCTCCCACCGTGCAAGGAAGATGGAAAAGTAAACATAATTCATCGACGGGAACAAGAGTCCAAGAATAGCGACGGAGCCATTGGACGATGCGGGCGCCATCTGTGCGATGACACCCAGGAGCAAACAGGCGATCACCACCGAAATACCACTCAACTGGGCCTTCCTGAAAAAGGAGGCCCCAAAGATAGAGAAGGATGACAGCGCGAGGCCAGCCAGGATGTGATAGACAACCGTAATTCCGGCAGAGGTCTTGCTGTATACTCCATATTTCAGGATCGCGCCAGATACAATCCACCCTATCCCGTAGACCATGTCCAAAGCCAGGTGCGCAGAAATGAAACGAGCAGCTTGGGACTGCCACTGAGAGTTATTCGGCATCATACAGTCGATGAGCTGGCTCATACCCAACTCACGTTCCATCGCAATCAGACCGGTCAAGTGATAGGTTACTCCCACTATTCCAATGAAAATGGCAACGGCGATAATGTCGATGATGGCTCCCATGTATCGCGTCCTAATTTGATCCTGTCGCCCTTTCCGGGTGAGAGATGTAAACGGGTACTCCAAGATCTACATCACGTTAATGGGATACGGTATTCTCAAGGTTCGACAAGTATACCTCACTGGGAAGACGACTATCATCCAGAGATGTGTTGGTTTGTGCAATGGCCCAGTCGATTGAATGTTGGAATGGAAGGAGATAAACCTCCTGCGTGTTGTCATCCTTATCGACATTCACCCCCGACGCCAAAGCCAGATCGGTCCGAATCGAATAGTTCCATACTCCGTGCGGCCCTTCTGTAGGCGACGAGTGGAAGACAGCACCGGCTACACATGTCGATACTCCGAGAAGAGTCGAGCGACATATCTCTCGGAGTTCACTCTCCGACGACACGATGTGGGCTTGTTTCTGGCTCTCTCTGACGGGGTCCGCGACTTGATTGATCACTTGTTCGATAGGACCACCGGTCAGCCCATTATGGACAAAAACAACCTTTTCCCTTGTGGAATCCATGAGGCCCAGCGACTCTGACAACGGTCGCAGTGGATTCGGATCACCGATGCCATATACGGCGGGTTCGATAAACAGATTCCGCGCATAGGAACTGTGCTTGCATTAGACATCATCCGAAGCAAATCTCAAGACTGGAGTAAACTCACATGAATGCAATAAATACCACTGGTAGAAGAAGAGCTCTTAGAAATGTAGTAAGGAATGGACGAACCAGAACCACAAGGAGGTTCTTAACGGTTAACGTCCAGACCTGTCTTAGGAAAAGCACCGTCATCTTTTGGCTGTATGTTGACCCTGGCCCGCGATATAGCAGGAATCGCACTTATTCCATAAGAACCATAACAGACAAAGTAGCTGGGTTAATCTGCTGTGCGACAAGGCATCAGGTCAGACTCAGTGTGTCCCCAACGTGTTGGTACAGCGATACAGCGGAAGGCATCGTGTTTTCTGGAAGGGCCATAAAACACATAAATAGCCCGGCTCCTACGCTGGTGCATTATCCCCCAAGAGATCGATTCCTTTAGCGTGACAGGTAATCAACAAGCGACCAATCACTGCCCCATTGCAGCAGGATTTTTAGGCTGTCCGAGGTTGACTAAGAGCAGAGGGATTGGCGCCCAGACACCATCGCTTCGCACCGCCCCGCTTCTCTCTTTGGGCCTGAAGGGCGCAAGCGATCACTCGTGGATCGGACAAAAGGTCAATAGCCAACGCGTCATGTTGACTGCCCAGGTCGATGGTGGCTAGCGGCGTAGATTAAACATGGCAGACCAGGGTGCGAAGCGAGGTTCGGTTCGGAGACTGGGCCTGGCTTGCATTCTTGGCCATGCGTTGGGGCTTAGACCTTAGATATCAAATCAGTGTCCTTCAGAAGAACAACGATGACAGAGAGGAAGAATGGGAATATGAACACAGAGGGAAATAGTATAAGCCCTGTCGGTTTCTATTGGGGATACATTGAAACACATAGACGTCAAATTCCATATACATAGGATGATAATAATACATTCGCCAAAGATGAATACCAAATGCCTTTGCACCAATTCCGGATTACCGTTTCTGTCCAGGTCTTCTCTGGCCAGTGAGAGCAGACTTCTGCCGGAGGTAGTTGGATACGATGTTCTCCACGCTGCCCATGTCATGCTTGGGCTTCCTAAAGAGTAGCGAAGCGAAGTCAGTTCCATCCGCGGATGCGACAAGAAGTGGATAGGGGAAAGACGCCAGATATGAGGGTTCACGCACCGCATGTAATACAATCTTGCTCTTCTCTTCCGCTTCTCCGTCCTCTGCACGATCTCCACGCTCTCCACGTTCGGGCTGAACACCTTCACCCACATCTCGACACCCACTCGGGTGAGTTCATTCCGCATCAAGAACGCCGTATCAATTCCGCGCAGGCGGATGCTCAGACATACGCCGGAGAAAGGATCTCCGTTCTTGAACGTCACGCGCAAGATGTCGCCAACCTTGACACTGCGGGGGTTTCGTCGGTAGTCGAACAACGCCTTACGTTCACCGGTGGGGTCGAGAGTCGCTAACTGAGCTTCCGTCACTGCTCCCACGGGGTCTTTGCACGTAGAACGGACCGTCGGCGGCGGAGGGTAGACCTTGAGCTTCTTGCGTCCTGTACCATGACGAGTCAGACTCTTGTACCATCCCAAGCAGGACACGATCGACAACATCCAACGTACCATTATTCGGCTGCAGGCGAGACGGTATTTGTGACAGGAACGATTGCGGCAGTCTGGTCGGAAGAGGCGCGGGCTCTGGCTTCGGAGTGTATGCGGTCGAGATGGACCGAGATTGCAGCCAGGGCTGGGGTTTAATCAGCGACCTGAAGCAGCCCAGCTGCCGCATTATCGGGGAGAAGGTCGCCATGACGGGCGGAAAGGAAAGGGAGGGCGTGGACTCGCGACGATTGAGGGTTGAAAGGGTATTGACAAACTTGGAGAAATCATCGGCGGAGAGAGATTCGGACCGGCAGAATTTCCGCCAAGCCTCTACTTACCCGATTAGGACGGGCGTCCAGCATCGGGAACTTTTCTGCTTTCGCGCCTCGTCAACCCCGACGATATTCCGTACGCTGGTCTGTTTGGGCGAGATCTGGGCAATTCACTAAATTACGCATCCTCTCTCCTGTTGGATCCATTCTCTTCCGTCTTCACCTCCGCCCTCGACTCTCCCACACCGTGAGGATGGCGCAAAACGCCGTCGGCAGGCTCTTCCGCGGCCAGAGTTCCTGTACTCTCCGCCAATCCATCGGTTCTCTCACACAGAAGCGCAGCTACTCGAAGAATGGTGCGTCCATAATGCCCTACACCCCCATTGTCACCTATTCGACTAACTGACGCCCTCCAGCAATCCCTAGTTTCTCCCTCACGTCCTCCCCCGAACTGGACCAGGCCCTCAACCGCTTCCGCGAAGAGCTCTTTATACCGTTTGGGCTGGGCACGCCGCAGCGGAAGCTGATGTTCCGACAGAAATACGCCGACCGACTGGACGAAGAGCCCGTCAGCGTGACCATTGGCGAGGATGAGCCGTTCCTCCTGCGGCCCATGGACCCCCAATCGAGACCGACGAAGAAAGAAGCCGTGGACTTGATCGCCCTGATGAAGACGACGAAAGACTGGCAGAACCTCATCCCCTTCCTTTCGGGGCTGCGCATGTCGCATCGCATCCTCAAGTCGGACCGGTGGCAGTGGCTGATCCGCCGGGCGGGTCAGTCCGACGCTCTGGGCGTGGTGCTCGAGTGCGCGAAGCAGGTCGAGCGGACGGGTCTGCGCTTCAACGACGTTGATGTCGTGCAGCGTTATTTCTTTGAACTCCACCGCAAGGCACAACGGGGCGATTTCCAGGACCCGGCCGTCTCCAAGGCGCTGAGCCTGGGAAAGCAGGCTGTCACGCTGATGGAGACGCCTGAGCACGTCGAACATAATATGGAACAAGACCCCAAGCGGAAGCCATTCGTCATCGGCACGTTGCTCGAGCTCAGTGCTGCGCGGGCCCTCAATGTATGTGAAGGAAAGGATGAGACGGGTGATGTTAGCCTCTTTGCTCGGCGCCTCCTCGGCAGCTGGGAGCTGGGCACATTTGATCGCGAGGCCAAGGACTGGGTCAGCATCGACCGCATGCTGCAGGAGAACGTGCCCATCTACAACGGCATGAAGCTGGCCCTGCAAGTCAATGGAATCTCCAATGACAAGTCTATTGCCCCGGGCTTGAAGACCCGTGTAAACGAGCTGGGCATGTTGATCGCAAACCAGAAGAAGGCCGCGCCAGAACGGGCGCAGCAAAACCCAACGCTGGGCTTGGAGCAAAGCCAGCTTTTCCATCAGGGTTAGACTGTTGACTGGTCGACCCCTCTTGTCTATGAATTGTATATTACCATTTAGAATTTTCTGAAGCTGTATGTTATCTGCGTTTTGAGGAATGAACACTATCGTCTTCCCACCACCGCATTCAAAATGAGATCAGCTGAGACGTCCAATCAAGCAACCGTAGCGTGAGCGCCATTTGATTTGCAGATATCCCATCCCAAGATAAAGACACATACACAAACTATACCGAAACAAACGCTAACGACGCTCGGAAGTGTTTTACCAACAGAGGAACTAGCACAATGCAAGTGTGCTATCGTCATTGATGCGGGCCCGTACGGGAATGGTTGTCTTGCCTGAGATAACAGAAGGGCCGGACACCGTGATCTACAGATTATCCATTAGAACGGATCAGGGAAAGGCAAGGGGACTTGTTCACATACCTGGCCTTCCAGATCATTAGCCTCGGAGACATCCGTCAAGACGATCTCAACGCTGCTCAAAGGAGCGCCAAAGTGGCTCTGACCCTTGCTGCGGCGGTAGTCGAAGACATTGGTCTGGGTAATAGCACCGGCGACTCCAGGACCCGTCAAGGCGTAGACCGCTCGAGCGCCCGTGAAGATTCTTAGGTCTGTTAACTGATCATAGGTCAAACAGGCTTCCCGGTTAGCATCAGCGCGGTGTGAGATGCACAGGAGGCGGAGATTATCGAGGGACAGTTCTGCGGTCGGGCCAATGCTCGCAATTTGACTCCAAATGCCATGAGAAGGCATGCGCCCAGCGTCCAGCGTCCGGGCGTGAACCCAGCGAGCAAGGGCGGGGAGCAAACCGGAATGGGGTGCCATGAATTTGTCATGGTAGTTGGTCATGGTGCTAGAAGAGGAGATGATCACAGTGGGAGAAACTCCAACGGTGGCCAGTGCGAAATCCACACCTTCTCCCGCAACAGAATTGAGAGCAACAGACGCATTTGAGTAGAGCGCGGCCATGATCTGACAAAGTGGGTAGGACCGAGAGAGGGAGTCGATCGAGAGGACCAAATCCTTGGGACTGAATCGTTGATTCCGGGGAAGTGAATACATCAAGCCAGCAATACCCGAAACTAGATTCTACTCTGATTGTTAGCTTAGATCACAAATCCAGGGAAGGACACATACCTCCGGTTGGTACTCTACCAATTCACCCTTGCCTGTTGCAGACAGCCACACGGTGCTTACCGATGGAGTGCTCGAAGTCGGATCCCAACTAGGCACATCCAGACCTGCCAGGTCCTTCTTTTCATCGATGAGCTCGTGCCACACGGTCACACTCAAACGCCCCTGAACATCCTGAGGTACGTCATTCCAGTCCATGTGCCGACTGCCGAGTTTGGCCACCCAGATAACTTCAGAGAGTTGCTCATTGTTCTTAGCCACAAAAGACAGATCCAGGGCACCAGCCTCGGCGATGAGGACGTCGGCTTGGGCATCATGCAATAACGACGACAACACCTTCGGTTCGAGGTTATGGGGGATGATGATGATGCGGAAGCCGTAGAAAGCGCCGGCTACACCATGTTGATTAGCAGCAGTCCTACAAAAGGGAGCACGCTAGTCTATAGGCATACCGAAGACAGATGCCAAGTGTTCGACCGAGTCCGTCAGGCAGACAGCAACGGTCTTGGCCTTGGCAGCTTGCAGATGGTGTCCGAGGACGTTGATCTCCTGGGTGACCTGATCCAAGGAATGCTCTATAGCCTTCCTACCAAGGACCGTATAGATCTTGCCTGGTGGCCCAGATGGTTGTCCGTCTTCTCCGAGGGGTCCACGCATCGCAGCTCTCCAGATATCACGCAGGTCACCTCTCCGACCACTAGTCCATTTCGGAGCACCAGCATCCTTGACATTCAATCCCGAGCGAAGCGGGAAACCGTGGGGAGTCTCCAGACTCCGATATGCGGAAGTTTCGCCCGGCTGACGGACGGGGAAGGCAGTGGACTGGCGAGCCAGTAAGAAGGGATGGATATCGGGGTCTTTGGACGTAATGAAGGAGACAATGACAAATGCAACGAGGGCGCCCGCGATCAGGGTGGTATAGGTATTCCAGTCGGCCAAAACATCGCCGATTACGCGGTCGATCTGAGCCAGTACTGACGATTCGGAAGCCATGGCTAGTATACCCGGTCTCTGATGAAGGGTTCCGCTATCTCGTCGTCATGTACCCGGAAAGAAGAAAGAAACTGATCGTCGATGGAAAAGAAATAAGATCGGTCTGTGATGACCAAACCCCGATCGGAAAGATAATCGGATAGTTCAGTGTAGGCTGCTGCGAAGGCACAGGCGACAACAATCGACCAGCTCGAGTGACGTGAGGGGGGCAGTTCGGCTATGTGGGGGCAAGGTCATTGGGAGAGCTTCCGCCTTAGCGGAAAACTTCGCGCCAAAACAAGCGCTGACAACCGCGGTCACTTGTGGTTGCTGTGATCACCCTCGTTGGCGCCTCGGTCACCAAAACAATCAACTCAACTTCCTCTTCCGCTCGTTCAGAGCGTGTCGTCCCCTCTCCCTCCGGACATGGTTTTGTCTGGGAGTTTGTAATACTTCTTTCATCCAGCTTCTCAATCTCTCCAAGGTAAGTCCCACGAAGTTCTTTGTCAAGCGAGGTAAGTCTGTCTCTTCCCAAACCCTGTCCGGTGGGTATGCGACTCGGCCATTTTCTAACCTTTTGAAGTGCTATTCGTCCGATTGTTTCTTTTTCCTTCTGTGTTGTTGTCCCGAGATCATCGTTGTCATTGTCGTTGTCTCAATGGCTCAGTCTCTTCCCTCGACCCCTAAATCGGCCTCTGCGCCCGCCCCCCAGCCCGATGAATCTCGGACACCTGGGAAGTGGCGTCATCCTCAGATGGATGAGATTGTCCGGCGACAGAATGCTGGAACATTCGGCGACCGCAACATCAAGAAATTGGTGTGGAATGGGGGCGCCCTGTTTGCTACTTGGGTGTTTGGAAACTCCTTCAAATCATAGTGAGTGTCGCGGAAGAGAATCCCAAAGGAGACATGCGGGGATCTGTCTAACAGGGACCTATCGTCTGAACAGTTCACTTCGTCTCCAAAAGAGCAGCAAGGTTGCGACCTACCCCGACGTGACGCTGCTCATTCTACAACTCATTTTCGTCATGAACATCGTCATCGCATTGTATCCCCTCTTCCGACCGAAAGACGATCTCTCCGATATCCCTCTGACGCCTACACAACGTTCGCTTCTTGGGCTGGATCCCTCTGTTACCCCTCCGGTCACACCGGGAACGACATACATTACCCCACCGAAGTATCGGTTGTCTGCCTCCCGCACGGCGAGCCCTGCTAGCAAAACCGGCTCCCCTCTGTCCAGAAGCGCCAGCGCTTCCGGGCACCGGTTATCGTCCGGCGGGTCCTTTTCCCCGTCGAGTAGCCCGTTATTTCACAAAGCGATTGCCAACGGAGGAAGAGATAGTGGTCGGAGACCCAGCTTCGGGTCGTCATCGCTGTTCGATCGGAGCTCGCCCTTTCGAGAGTCAAGTATCGGGCCTGCCACTCCATCTCCTATGGGAGGCAAGCGTGTGAGCCTCGGCCTAAGCAACAAGTGGTTGTATGAGCGGAGTCGACGGCTTTCGGCGAGCAATGCTAGTCTTTAAGAATTTTGCCCCTTCTTTTCTCCATATTCATGGTGTTCGGTTGCATTGGTAGTGGGAGATGATTTTTAGGGTGTTTTGTTATTTTTCTACTTGTGATTTTAGCCAGTTTTTCAATTCAGGATGATTCTAGATTTCTTTCAGTTTCCTAGTTTCTAGTCCGTACTAGTCCAGGTGGGCTAATTTCTTTGTGTCCCGCCAAGTCCCCGGGATCTGGATCTTGGTTCTCTCCCCCAACTCTCCGCGGGCCTAGTTCCCGCTATCGTTCAACAACCACAGAACGCCAACATCACCACAAGTCCTCCCTCACCACTGCATCCCTTTCTAGCTGGGCACTTCAGTACTCTTTTGGAAGAGGACGAGATCATCTCGCAGGCTCTGTGCTTGAAGGGTCAGCTCACTTTATGAGGCCGGTAGTCCCGTGAACAGTCCGTGGCTTCACTATGGGAGCTTCCGAGTCAAAGTTGGTGTTCAAGCAAGGAATCTTCCGTCTCTCAGAGGAGAAGGACATTCCTGCAGATGACCCTTACTGGGCGAGAGTCAGTCGCCCCGTTTCTCTTTCTATCGTACAACTGAAGAACCTTGACTGACGCTGTTGGGTTAGTTCTGGGAGCTCCCGGAGACGACAGAAGATGTGTTCAGCTTGTTCACCCCCGCGGATATACGGCGCACGCGCGACCATGCGTTATCAAACTTTGAGACCTTGTTACTCTCGATAACATCACGCTTGACCGTCCTGAAAAATCATCCGTCCTTTCCCGACCCCGAATTGGCCCCCGATCGGGACGCGCTGAACTGCATACGCATTCTCACCCGTGTCCTTCCCTTCATATACGAAGCCGAACACCTGGAGGAATGGGAGGAGAAGTTCTTTTGGGCTCGTCGGAAACGAAAGACAAGAGAAGCCCAAGTGGCTACGGAGGTGTTGTTCGACGAGGCGCAGGCGGAAGGTCGCGACCGAGCCTCACCCCGAGCCAGCGACTACGAGGATGTGAAGCCGTTAGCGGAGGAGTTGATCGACACCCTGCTTGACCTTCTCTTTTTCACGGACTTTACCATTCCGAAACTCCCGACCGCAAAGAGCAAAGTCTCCTACTCAATATGGCAGAGTGGTGTTGGCTGCAACACGTCCATGGGCTCGAATAAGGAGCTGGAGAACAACCGTTGTGAGGTACTTCGGCTGCTGTTGACTCTGACAGGAAAGGCGATGTATATGCCATCGAGTAAGTGCTGCAGCCTATGGATTGGTCGGACTCAGCTGACGGTCACCAGGTCTGCTGCCCGTGCAAGGCGTCAAGGCCATCACTTACATTGCGACATGCCCCGACAAGCAAGCTGTGTTAACGTTGCTGTGCTCTTTGTTAAACACTGTACGTTTGAGAATTGGTCTCAGTCATCGGAACTGATGCTAACCGTCTTCATAGGCTGTGAAATACAATCCCGCTTCTTGGAGGGTACCATACGATCACGTTGTATGGAAGGATCCCAAGCAGATCTTGGTCATCTATTGCTTGCAGTTTTTACTAGTGCTCCTCCTATACCCGGTCCCAGAAGATGGTCGAGGAAGCCCACCGAAGAACTACTACCGCCACTACTTCGGTCGACTACATCGGCCGCAAGACTTTCAATTCTTAGTTGATGGCATGACGAGGATCCTGAATCAGCCGGTATGCCGTCTTTCTTCTTTTGAGTTCCATAATGACCTTTTCTAACGCTCCTACTATCAGATGCAAGCGACAAATACATACCTTCCCGGGAGTCAGAAAACCGTCAAATGGGCGCCGGAGATGCTCATTCTTTTCTGGGAAGCATTGCAATGCAACAAACGATTCCGGTCATTCATCATCGATTCGAACCGCTCACATGATTTTGTGATCCTTTGCATTTTCTACGCCATTGAATACAAGTCCGACCCATCCAAACACGGCCTGGTTAGAATGTGCATCTTCATTTTGCAGACAATCAGCGTGAAGCCCAATTTCGGAAAGAGCTTGAACATGGAATTTGAAGCACAAGATACTCTGCCGCAGAGTATACGCATTCCCGGTTTCAAGGGGTCTTACGCGGATTATCTGATTATGGTACGTCCCCTGGTAAGGTGCAATTACAACACAACTGACGTCCATCTTTAGTCCGTCCACACTCTGATCACATCGAGCAAGGGCACACTAACTGCTGTGTATCCGGCCTTGCTTGCCATCTTGAACAACATAGCAGCTTATGTCGAGCACCTCTCACCAGCTGCATGTTCAAAGATCCTTCAGCTTTTTACCTCAATGTCGGCGCCTAGTTTCCTGCTAGCTAACGAGTCCAACCATCTACTGCTTGCCGCGGTGCTTGACTCTATTAATTCCATCTTGGAACATAGATTCACAGGTACGTCAAGGGCGCCTGGGTATTGGCCATATGTTTTGCTGACAACGGGCAGAAAATCCGTTCCTTGTGTACGTGATCCTGAAGTATCGCAAGCGCTTTGAAGCAGTCCGGGAGTTCACTCTTGAGAGCGGGCAGCAAGAGATCGAGCGACAAAACGAAAGACGAAAGGCCGAAGGTAACTCTCAGGAGTTTGCCTCCAGTCCTGTCTTATCTCCGTCTGAAGAAGACCCTCACGCTTCCTCCGGCGCCCGGTCCCCATTGGGGCGTATCCCAGAAGAGAATAGTCCCTTCTCTATTGGGGGAGACGATTCTGAGGATGAAAGAGAAGAGGAGCAAAAGGCACCTTCACAGGCATCTCAGTCCGTTCAGAGCTCTCGAAGGCCCTCTATGTCATCTATGGTTGATGAGAGTGTGCCCCTTCAGATACGTGGAATGTCTGAGAAAGCACGAGGCAAGATGCCTGCTGGACAGCCTTCGTTCTCCAGGCAAAATAGTATGACAAGTCAAAGCAGCATGTCGGCGGCGCTCTTGACGTCTCCTTCTGGTTTCACGCCAACTGTCGCCTGGGTGAGTACTAAATCAAACTTCCTCACGTCGGCAGTTGACTAACCATGCATACAGCTCGAATCATGGCTCCCGGAGCTACCGTTACACACCATTCTCACGATCATTTCTGCCATCACACCTCATGTTCCTGAGTCCGCCTTCCGAAGCGCGTCTTCGCCTGAAGCGCGCACGTTGATTGCCAACCTTCCCTCCTTCACGGAAGATCCCGCAATACATAACATTATCTCTGAGCCCTCTGCACCCCGAGTGCACTCGTTCGAATGGTCCGCTCTCTCGATGGGCTGGTATGAGTCCTTGCTCTGGGGATTTATCTTCTCTAGTGAGATGGTTGTCGGATCCGCCTCAGGGGCGACACCGGGTACGGTCGGGGTTTGGAATGGAACGGTGGTCAAGCTGTTCAAGGTGCAAGAAGCTGCTGCGCAGGGACCAACGTTACTTGCGCCAAAGGGGGCAGTTGATGCGGTTGGAAGCAACCTAGTGCAACGCATTGGGAATCTGAGCCTACGGCGAACCAGTACACAAGATTCGCAGGGCAGTTCTCGGCCAGCCTCTATTCGGGAGGTGTAATGTCTGTCCATCGTCCGTTAGTGAGCCGGTTCGTTACTCTTACGGTTGTCGCTTTGGCAACACGTTTAGTTTTCTTCACTTGATGTTTAATTAAAGGCTCAGGCTTGATACCCCTAAAGAGGTCGATCCTTAACTAGCATAATTCTCTCGCCTTGTAGTATACGCTTTAGGGTTTGTTTTCGTGGTATATATATTGCCTGGATACGAAGGAGTCGCATCCTGTCCAGACATAGTTTCTAGATTTAATTCCAACATGGTCATTCCAGTTTATCGAGAGAAATTGCCCACTATCATTAAGGATGAACAAAGTACCTTAGGGGTGTACTTTACGACCTACGCTGTCAATGTCAGGTTTACCACGTGAGGCGATTATTGGCTCCCACCGAACTTCGTTTCACGGCATATAAACAGCAACATTGTCGCAGGACACCCCGCCATTCAGTCCTCACATCTCGACCGAAGGTCTTCTGGATATTCAATTGCCTTAGACAGGCCATTTCACGCTTCATTGTTCCTGATGAGCTTACGATCGCT
The DNA here is from genome assembly GCF_000149615.1 of Aspergillus terreus NIH2624. Taxonomy (NCBI): domain Eukaryota; kingdom Fungi; phylum Ascomycota; class Eurotiomycetes; order Eurotiales; family Aspergillaceae; genus Aspergillus; species Aspergillus terreus. The sequence continues at coordinate 673,895 of NT_165932.1, read as the reverse complement.
CCTTGTGGTGGCATCCGCCGCATCCCTGGTTTTGCCGGGGACCGCCGCTGGCATGTCGTCCGAGCTCCAGAGTGTTTTGAAGAACACTCACCGCGGCGACGAATATAAGTACCCGACGGATTTTACGCGCGGAATTATGCCAGTGAGTGACAATGAGCTCTCGATGGTCATCTCAGAGTGCCATCCGAGACCTAGTGCGAGTGCTATGGAGTGATCTGACGTTCGTGTGTTAGATACCAGTGCATTCTCACAAGTAAGTTGCCTAATGCATTGTTTCTGAGCTAGATGGCAGATTGAACAAGCGACTGACATTGGGATAGCGATTACTGGCGAGACATTCCGTTCTATACCGGTATGACCTGTAACCTAGGCTTTCCGAACTTTGCTGATCTCGCTCAAGGTCTCTCTAAAGGATGCATTTCCACAGAAGCCGATGTCTGGCTGTATGACGGCACTCTATACGTGAGTACTAAGGCGTCCTCTCCAAAACTGTACTCACCCAACTAGGTTGGCCATGACGAGTCGTCCCTGACTGAAGAGCGGACCCTGGAGTCTCTCTACATCAACCCCATGCTGGATGTCCTCAAATGGCAGAACCCCAAGACGCCCTTTGTCACATCACCTACCAAGAAGTAGGGATCCACGCTTCTTCAATTCCTTCGCTTAAACTGACTTCCACAGCGGTGTCTTCGACACTGACCCTTCTCAAACACTGTACTTTTTCATCGACGCAAAGACCGCAGGACGAGAGACGTTCGAAGCCGTCATTGCGGCCCTACAGCCCCTCCGTGATCACGGCTATCTGACGACGCTGAAAGACAACAAGACAATCACTTACGGTGCCGTGACCGTGATCGGGACGGGAAACACGCCGCTTGAGATGGTTGGGCCGGTCGCAGACCGGGACTACTTTTTCGATGCCCACCTTGATACTCTGGATAACCCAGAGAACTCTGGCATCACATCGCTGATCTCCCCGATTGCGTCTACAAGCTTCACCAGCGCCATTGGCGCAGTGAGGTTGGGTGAAGATGATGATGTCTTGACCGCCAAGCAATTGGACACCCTCCGCTCCCAGATCGAGAACGCAAAGGCAAGAGGAATTGGAGCGCGATACTGGGGGACTCCGTATTATCCGATTCGAACCCGAAATGCCCTTTGGAGGACTCTGCTTCGGGAGGGAGTGACGCTGTTGAATGCCGATGATCTCGAGGCGGCGGCGGATTACTTCTGATCTAGCTGGGCCAATGCGCCTCTATTGGATCATATCAATGGGATTGGTCATATAGTTTTCAAACTACTACTACTCGAGACATGCGATGTGCTTGTTGTTTCTATGTATAATCACGTGATTTACGAAATAGGACGCGACTCCAAGTAAGGCGAAAGAACTTCAACTCCTCAATTGGCCTCGTCCCTTGATCTCACATGAACATAATACCCGCCTCCTCCACAGATCGGAATGTCAAAGACAGACGTTGATCTGGGAGATCTCTTGGCCAGGGTGCTCCCCACCGAGGCCAAGGTCACCATTCGCCATGTCTCGTCAGCTCCGACGCCATGCGGAGCGCTCTTCGCCGCTCCGCCGGGCGAACAGTCCGAGTCCACCTTCTGCGAAAACCACTTTCTCTCGGTGTCAGCGGCGTCAGATGAGCACGATGGGGCTGAGGTGATTGTCTTTGGAATGGAGGTGCTGGTGTACAGCACCACACACCTGACTACGATCTTTGTCTCCAAGGCCGACTCCACCGGCTACCTGCATGTACTCAAGCTGCCCCCGCGAGCGTCGGTCCTCCGCCGCATCTCCGGCACCTTTCTCTCGTATCTGGTGCAGACGCGCCAGCGGCCGGGTGTGCGACTCGTGCTGTCGCTGTTTGCGCGCGCCCAGAACCAGTACCTGTTCCCGGGGAGCATCGAGAACCCGGAGAAACACGTCCTGGACGACCGCGGCCTGATCAAATGGTGGTGTCGCGCCGTCGACCCCATTCTCCGCGAGTACGAGCCGGAGTCGGGCTCGCACGACAAGGGCGCCGCCGACCAGGCCGCCGAGTCCGCGAAGAGCTCCGCCACCGCGTTCCTGATCGTGCCTGGGTGCGATAAGTTCGAGACGCGCGGGTTCTTCCCGCCCTCCGCGAAGACAGACGACAAGGACCGTCCGCGCTGGGTGAATAGCTACCCTGTGCGCCAGCTGTGCGACAACCCGAGCGCGCCACCGCGGTGCCTGATCCCTCGGTTTCCCGATGACCCGAAGACGCGCTTTCTGATCGACCTCGACGATGAGCTGCCCGAGCAGACGGAGTCGAGCGGCGCGACGGAGAACGCGGGCCAGTGGCGCAGTGTGAAGTCTTTGGATCAGTTTTGGGAGATGATGTCCTTTCGCCAGGAGTGTTCGGCCGGTCGGTTAGTGGGATTTTTATGGCTTGTGATTAACCCCCCAGGGCTCGTGAACTCGGTGCAGATGACTAGCTCCAGACCGGCGCCGGCCTCGGCGGTGAAGGAGGCGCTAGGGACGGGGTCGAATGCAGCAGAAGAGCAGAGCGTTGCGACGGAGAAGACACGCTCGACCACAGAACCCAACGACGCGCCCTTACCAGATCAACGTGACGAGGCTTCCTCGCAGGCTCCTTCCAAGTCTCAGCAATCTACAGATTCCAATGCTTTCTTCTGGCCTGATACTGGCCGTGGACACGCGGTCCTCAGTGAGGAGGACTACAAAACCGCGATCAATTTCCTCCTCGAACAGGATTTCGATCACAAGGAAGCTGCAATCTCCAGTACCAAGGGTTGGGGGGAGAAAGTCGCTTCTCTGGCTGACCAGCTCTGGGTCGGTCAGCAAGTGGTCGGAAGTATGGCCAGCGCCGAGTCCGCACCTTCAACTGGAACGACTACAAATCTGATAGACAGCGGACTCGTGCGGAAGAGGAAGAAGGAGACCGAGGAGGGCAGCAGACAGGAAGTGGGCCAGACAAGGTCGGATGCACAGACGCCAGAGCCCAAGCTTTCATCGGCTGAGCCATCGGGGATCAATGTCCTTCAGGCGAATTTGATCCGGAAAAAGAAGAAAACATGACGAGCATGAAATGGGTGGTCTGCTGCACATTGGAGTTGGATGGGATCTTCTTTGCATTTAGCGACTGGGTTGGGATGGCTCTGTAGGTATCGGAATGCCGTCAATCTGAATATTCTATTGTTTTTGGAACCAAAACAACATACTTGGGCAGTTGTATTGTATAGTATACATCGGGTGGAATGTGGCGCGGTGAGGCTGTGCGGTCCTCCACTTCCATTTAGGTAATCCGCGAGTCCGCGACATCCGGATAGAATCAATCAACCCACGGTTCGACCGGAGAGAATGTCCTCGACCACCGTCTCCGTCTTACTGTTCCCCTTTCTCTCCCGCCGTGTCCGCCTATGCTAAAGCTTCAGGCACGTTTGGATTCCCTTGGCTTTGGACCGGCCATTCGCCATGGCGGACTCCAGTGGTCGACCGCGGTGGGTTGGATCTGCTTGATCTGGTATACCACCGTGGTGGCTGTGTGTATTCTGGGATATTTTCAGATGTACGTCCTCGACCCCTTCTGACCTGGAGTGAAAATGACTGGAAATAACCGTCGGCTGGTCTAGATGGCGCTATTTTCTGCAACGACCCCGCAAATCCGTCTCTTCTTCATCTTCCGATGCGCCCCATGTCACCGTGATCCGACCCGTCAAGGGCTTGGAACCGCATCTTTACGAATGTCTGGCCTCGACCTTCTTCCAGGATTACCCGCGCGACAAACTCACCGTCCATTTCTGCGTGGCGTCCCGCACTGATGCAGGCTATCCGACCCTGCAGAGGCTTCTTGCTGACTTTCCCCATGCCAACGCACGTCTGTACATCGAGGAGGACGACCCGCTGCTCCAGGCCGGCAATGAATCCGCCAAACATATGGGACCAAATCCCAAAATCCGCAACATGAGCCGCGCCTACCGCGAGGCCCAGGGCGACATCATCTGGATCATGGACTGCAACGTCTGGGTCGGGAAGGGCGTCTGCGGTCGCATGGTCGACAAGCTCTGCGGGTTCGGCAATGGTTCCGGAAAGAAATACAAGTTCGTGCACCACCTCCCGGTCGCTGTGGATGTGACGGGGGCCGCCAGTCTGCGGGAGGAACGAGAGGCGCTGTTGGATGCGTACACCCACTCGACCTCGGGCACGGCCGCGGCGCGCGACGAGGCTGCCCTCTGGATCAAAGAACAGCACGAGAGCCCGCTGGCGACCGGGGGAGGTCGTCTGGAAGAGTTGTTTCTGTCGTCGTCGCATGCGAAGATGTACACGGCCATCAACACGGTGCTCATCGCCCCGTGCATCGTGGGCAAATCCAACATGTTCCGCCGCTCCCACCTCGACTACCTCACCACTGCATCGCCGCGGGACCCTCACAACTACCGCCCGGGCATCGACTACTTCTCCGACAACATCTGCGAGGACCATCTGATCGGCGATCTCCTGTGGAAGAACCGTGTTCGCGAGGAAAAGGAGCTCGGCGAGCGTCTGGGCAAGCATGCCATGGTCTTTGGCGACCTTGCGTTTCAGCCGGTGGCCAATATGAGCGTGCGGGCATACACGGCGCGCCGGGTGCGGTGGCTGCGGGTTCGCAAGTTCACGGTGCTCCTGGCAACGCTCGTCGAGCCCGGTACCGAGTCCATCGTTTGTTCGTTGTACGGAGCGTACGGCTTCACGACCTCGCTGGCGCAGTATCTCCACGGGAGGGGATGGGGAGTCGCTGAATACATGACATCGTGGTCGGCCTTTTTCGCGTTCTTCGTTCTCAGCATGGTGGCCTGGATCCTGGTCGACTGGACGTTGTATATCAAGCTACATTCGGCCAAGACGGTCGAGCTGGACCAGGACACTCCGGTGTTCGCTCAGCCCCCACGTCGAGGTTCAACGACCCGCCACACGTTCCGCGAGTGGTTTGCGGCGTGGCTGGGGCGCGAGATGCTTGCGTTCCCGATCTGGGCGTGGGCGTTCTACGGCGGCGTGACGGTGACCTGGCGGGACCGACGGTTTCGCGTCGGACTCGACATGAAGGTGCGGGAGATCGACTGCGACAAGACGATCCAGTCGGAGGGGTCTTACTCCCGTGGACTGTCTCAGTTCACGGGCAGTGGTAGCAGACATGAAGATCGGGACAAGGTCCGGCAGGACTAATGCACATATCGAACATACACCTCCTCCGTACACATCATAGACCCATATACACATTGCATGGCGAACATAAAAGCAAGAAACTTTTGTCTAGATACCATCATCCAAATATAGACATAGAACGCAACCTCTATTAATATAAACCATGAAACCCATAAATCATAAACCAACCTCCAGTTCAGCACTTCATTTCCCACCAGCCGCCTCTCCCTCGCCGCTCTCACCCACACCACTCTCCAGCTCCCCTCCCTTCTCCGACCCCAACAGCCACTCCACCACCTGACGACCCTTGGTCACAGGCACAGGGGCATCCGTCGAAGCTTCAGCCTCGACCTCAACCTCCGCCTCCTCCTGGCCCTCCTTCACCTCCTCGGCGGACCAGTCCGCGCGCTCAGCCAGGAACACCGCATCGAGCCCGGCGTCATTCTTGACCGCGATATCAGCGCCGGCCTCCACCAGCACCTTCACACACTCCAGATGCGTGTTCAGCGCCGCCCAATGCAGCGGCGTGTTGCCAGAATGGTTGCGGTGGTTCACCACGGCCGCGACCTGCTCCTGCGACAGCCGCGCCGACGCATCCTTCAGGACGGCGAGCAGGTGCGAGAGGATTTCTGTGGTCGTTAGCACTGGCCGCGCTGCGCGCAACGCCTGCGGACGTTGGATTGGACCTTACCTAGGTTTCCGTTGGCGGCGGGGAAGTGCAGCAGACATGACCCCGTGCCGCCCTCGGCCTCGGGCTCGGCGTCGATGGCCGACGCCACGATCCAGGCCTCTGGGCAGCTGTGCTGGGCGCTCAGGCTGGCCAGGTCGGCCTTGAGGGCATCCAGATCGCCGGCGCGGGCGTCGTAGATCAGGTCGTCGATTGCGTCCGCGGTGAGGGGGACGGGGAACGACATTTTGTTTGTGGGGGTTGAGCCAGTCTTTGTGGACTGGTGGTGATGTGGGTGTGTCTGTGGTGGTTAGTTTTGGTCATATCGAGCGTATGCATTTCATCTATTTCGGTCCATCTTTTTCGTGCCCCTCATTGAGGTCTCCAGATGCCACCCACAGAGACGACAGGTCGTGCAGTAATACAGCAGTATGCGATAGACGCAAGCAAAGAAATCACACTTACTGATATTGACAGTCGAGAGCGAAATGTGCGTGAAGACGTGAGTGCTGTATCTACGATGGTTGGTCGAGAAACTTTGATGCCGCGGAGGTCAGGTGACCCGGTGGACCCCAATCAGTCGCGACATCTACAGACCCCGGTATACAATACCTTCATTTTGAATAAGTTCACCTGTAACAATCACCTGTGTACAGCACCAAACCGGCTTATATTCAAGAACCTGCTATCGCTCTATCAGATGCATCCCAAAGCAATTACAAACGCCCCTTCCCTGTTCAGATGTAACTCAAGAGGTATCACAACGAAAACAAAAGCCCAAACTAGGTACCCAACCCAGCCCATAGTCATCAGTCCCGCAACCAAGCTCGCCGTTTCTCCTCCTTCTTCTCTCGCCGCTTCTCCTTGAACATCTTGACCTCCTTGCGACTGAGTTTCTTGGCACTGCGCTCCGCCCGCAGACTCCGGCCGTCGTGGCTGTTGGCCGCGGCATCCACATCGAAGAACGCATTCATCTGCCGGTATGACTTGTGCGCATCGTCGTGATACTCGGGGTTCTGGTTGCCTGTCTGCCATTTCCCTGTAAATCGGTTGAATGCACCTACTGCTGCGTATGCCGCAGTCGGGTCCATTCCGGGAGGAGGCCCGCCCGCCTCGCCTGGCTGCTCGTACTGCTGGGCGTACGGTGCAGTCGGATCGTAGTCGCCATGGATGGCCGGGTTGTATCCACCAGCAACCACTGCCGGAGCTTTCTCTGCCGACGTGTCCGCAGCCTCCGCCTCTACCCCGCGAGCACTACCCTCCGCCACCGGCGCGTCCGGCACGCGCGGATTCTCCCACTGCGAGACCCCCGTGAAGCGATTGTAGAAGTAGTACGCCTGGGCGTTCGGATCCCAAACGGGTTCCCAGCCGTCATCCTCGCCGGGAGGTGCCTCGTCGGGCAGCGGCGGAGGGACTTCGTCCGGGAGTGGTGGTGCGGACTCGTCCGCTTCTCCTTCTTCCGAACCCTCGTCGCTGGCACCGGGTTTCCGATCGTCTCGGTCGCCGCGGTGCTGTGTCCTGTTCTCTTCCTCCTCTTCTTGTGAGTGTCGGTCGTCGCTGCTGGGCTGGTCGTTGGTCATGGGGGGTTGGAGATCCTCGCGTTGGTCCTGAGCGGGAGCTGGGTGCCGGGGAGATGCGGACGGGCTATCGGCGGCGGCGTCTGTGGGAGGAGCCGTAGCCATTTTCTTTGCAGTAATCAGCGCTGCTTGTTGGGCCTTGTGGAGAGCACGACAGAGAATGGGAGCGCTGGACGCGAAGGAAGGAGGAAGTGGTGGAATCGAATCGATGTAATTTCTCTATCGATAGAAAGAATGGCGGGTGTTGGGCTAACCGTTTTGGGACTAGACGCTCCGCATCCCAAACAGGAAGGTCTCTCGTCTACTTCTACAACCATCCGCCTCTCCATCCACTACAACCCACAGCAACCCTTCAAGAAGACTCAGGAAGTTCCCTTTGTCACATCCCAGCTGGTACCAGCCGAAGCTAGATACTTCTGGCCCGCCTGAAGGACCCGGCTGTTTTCCTCTCCCAGCCACGCAGGCTCCAGTTGCTGGATCTGGTCCTCAATCTCGTAACTCTTCCCACCTGACACATACAGAATCTTGCCTGCAAAGGGAAGCATAGCGCCTTTGTGTGTCTCACCATCGCCGCGGTTGGCGGTGGCACAGAGTAGAATGCTCTCTGCGACATCACTCGGCTCGTTGGCGGGGAGCTGTCGTTCATACCAGCCTTTCTCAATTCCCTTGACCATACTAGTTTCTAGATAACAGCGTCAGCCATGAACAAAAAGTTGTCACTAGAAGCACTCACTAGTCATCCAAGGACAGATGACGTTGATCCTGATGTTCTCAGGAATCGACTGCAAGTGCAGTCCTCTCACGATCCCAACCACCCCATGCTTACTAGCAGTGTACGTGCCCAAACCGACACACTCCTTGAACCCGGAAATACTGCTCACAAGTACCACATCGCCACCATTACGTTGCCGGAGGTAATGCAGGCCAATGCGGGTGCTATACAATGCGCCCTTCAGGTTGACGTCAATCTCTTTCATCGACGGCTCCACGTTGATATCGCACGACGGGTCGAAGATATCCTTGTGGTTGGCGATGCCTGAATTCGCGACCACGATGTCCACACCGCCGAATGCTTGCCCTGCCTCCCGGAAGAGCTCCAGTTGATCTGTGTACGATGAGGAGTCGCAAGGAAGGAACCGAACTCCTGGCCCGAGGCGTGTCGCCAGCTCACGGCCTGCGTCTAAGGACACGTCGCCAAATACGACTCTTGCTCCATGTTCTGAGTTGTTCTAGGTTAGTATGGCTGATAACGCCAAAGGATAGGTTTGCGGACCGTGGAACTGCTCAACGGCGCATCGTCCGATGCCGGTGGACCCGCCCGTGAGGACAACAACTTTGTCCTTCAGAGTATTCAGAAGGGAAGGGCGGATCTGTACGTGTGTCATTGTTAGTGTGTCTTCAATCGGTCTAGGACAGCTCTCTGGTTATGCGGAGAATACAGACCCCAGATGGGCCAGATCTCGGGACTATTTATTCATGTCCCTAGCCTCGAAGGTCTACGGGAGTAGGCCATTGCCATTCGACCGGCTGGACTGACAAACCCCACGCTGTCTATGTGATATCAAACGGGGAGGTCCTGAGGCTCGGGGGTTTTCCGGAGTCCAGACGTTGAAGAATCGGCGCTGATTCATGGCTGAAAGAACCGGTTAGGTGGGTTGCGCCGTGGATCGAAGGCTCTGTGTCGTACTCGTTCATTATACCCGACAAATGCTACGGATTAGGAGGTTAGGAGCTGTCCGAACAAGCAACAATGCGTTGCTGAACCCCAGAGATTCCACCCCACATACCCCGTGTGGGGTAATCTTCAAGCTCGGTACTTGCGATAGTATTCCTGCGGGGCTGTCTACTATGTCCGAGCAAAAGAGGTTGCGATGAAATCTCCATTTCCCGGGTTCCATGTCTTGATTAAATTACAGAACCACGCAATTCCTTGGAGAATTCAAATGTACGGCGTGCCGGCAGGTCCGTCGTCTCCGGCGACATGCAGAGGCTGCTCGAAGCCCAGGACCCAGAGACGAGCGAGTTTGATGGAGCAGGAGATCAATTCCGAGGCGTTGCAGTACTGTAAATAGCCCGTAGATCTCATCATAAGTACGGTACCCAGGCAGCTAACGATCATGTCGTCAATATGTGGGCTGGCTCGCATTCAACAATCGGCACCCTTGTCTGTTCCTCTGGCACTTTCTGCACGACTGACCGACCAAGGAGGCAGTCCAAGAAGGACCCCTTGTTAGGGCCACCATTGGAGGATGAGACTGAATACTCGATCCGACATTAGTAGCGTTTTGCCGTATACCATGATCTGCGCCTGGAGAACTTCCATATGAACGTGATATTCACTTTCCCCTATGACGACGCGTCGGCAGCGGCAGGCGCCCAGATAGTCTCACATTCTTGATGGTGTAGGTGCACGCGCTGGGGTCATGCTTAGACGGTCGCTGAACCTTGAGTTTGGATACGAGCAGACCGACACCTGCATCTCCAATTCCGTCCTCCATCACAACTCTATACCTGGGCCCTGATCATGAGGAGTTCATTCCCGACGGGTAGCTGCGGTTGCTGATCCTGTTCAGTATTGGACATCGCATGTGCATTGACTGGAATATGGCATGTGCAGCGTGTGAAGACGGTCACCAGGTACTGGGTCATTATGTTCGTTAAGTCGCTGGGCTAGGACCTGCATCGATGGAGAAGTGTGCGGTTTTGAAGTCGGGAATAGGAGATGGTGGTGCGTTTCGGCGTAGGGTGTCGATGTGAAATACTTGGTGTCACTGGTGTTGCATTTGAAGTGAGCTGGGATTATTCAAGACGTATAAGTTGATAGAAGCGGAGATAAATAGGTCATGTGCGTGAGCAGACTGGAAGAAGTTGCCTTAGAACTGTCTGTTGATTGATATTGCAGTGCGTAGGGGCTATCAAGGGATGTGGCGGTGACTCGCCTTCGCTTCTGTAAGCAACAACAGCTGAACAACGACAATTTGTCAACCTCTAGATGAGGCTGTTATGGGCAGCTAGATTCTTTCTAGTGTCTAAGTAACAAGAGAGTGTCTGGTTGGACGTTTTATCCGAGTAGATTTGCTGCAGTTTTACATCATGTGTCTCCGTAGAGGCACTAGTATAGACCGATATATATCAGTATACAGGCAACAGAGATATATATATATGCGTACACACTTTGACGATGGAAGAGACCTACTTCTGGGATTTTACTTCTTGATATTGAAAATGGACTCGTATCCAGGACCTATCGATCACAAGTTACTTTAGATATACACTACATTAGCATCAGCTCCTGTTCATGCTTGTATAGAAGGTATACTCTAGAACCAGTCTCTGCCACCTTCTCAATACAGCTATAACTACTAAGCACTCATCTGAGTAAGCAAGAAACCACCACAGAATCGACTCCCACCTTACTAGCCACCAGCCTCTGGAGGGACATCGAATCAACCCCGAATCTCAATCCATCAGGACACACCTCAACCACAACAAACAATAAACAGCTTCCACGTGCAAATTATCTCCCTCGAGATGCACACGTAGGGCTACCCAGCATACCACCTGCCCCTATCCTCACCCACCCTGCGTTGACAATCCCACCATGGAAGCTGCCAACATACCGCCTACGCTGTACAGCAAACACGCCAGACGGATGGTATGCAGGTACCTTACTAGGCACCAGGTTAATCTCAGGAACAGGAAATGATACCTCCCTATGTCCGCGGCAATGGCAAATGAGTGAACAGGTCATGTGTGACGAGCATGCCTGCGGAAGTATGGTGTTTGGGATCTGTTAAAGGGGTGAGACACAAACGCCGTTTTCCCAGGGAGAACGCTCTGCGAACCCCGAAGCACAGGGGATCTACTCCGTAAGAATGCATGAGCTGCTTACTACAGGGCCAGTCGTTGTGGTGCTCGTCAAGATGGGAGTAGACCAGGACCGGAGCAGGAAATCCCAGTAGTCGTGCGCAATCGTGGGACAATTGGCTGGTTGGATTGGATATGATGATGATATTGATTATGTGTGTGCGATATTTGTAACGTTGGGCTGGATCGATGCGTAAGAGACGGAGTGCTACCATGGTGTTTGAGTGCCTATTCCGGACATGCTGTTAGGGTTTTCGGCTGGTGACTTTGGATGTCAACACAGGCGATGCCATAAGATTTATTGTAGTGAGATGCAGAATTGTATATATTCAGCAGATACAGATCGGTCTCATATGGTCTGTATGTATGTGCGATGAGGAAAGTCAACGTCTATACTATATATTGTTGGAGGTCTATAGAGCAGTTATGTGAAGATATATATCTCCCCATGATACACATATCTAGATGTCAAGTACCACGCTCGCTAAGCATCACAAGCTCTTCATCTACCATGGATCCGATACTCTTAAAATGAAAGCTCTGAATTGCCCGATTACAAAGTAGCATCCCAATCAGTCGTGACCTACGCGAATACTACCATAATCCACCATCATCCACCATATACTGGTTCAATCAGCCATACTACATGCTTAATAATACTCCCCGGTACAGGCACAGGAACACCTGCGAAGTCACAACCACCTCAACCGCTGACCTAACGGTAGCTGCTACTCCGTACGCCACCCAAATACCCAAGAAACCTTGTGCGTGGCACCCATCCTCGTGCCCAGCAACCGTGCATTGCATATGCGCCTTACCTACGAGCACGGGTCGCAGAAAACCGTGCAGGCAAGGTTCGACTCTGCGCGAAAACGGAAACCAGAGTCCGCTCTGTCCACACCCTGGTTCAACCATGAGGACCCTTATCCAGGGCATCCACAGTGCTGCTGAAACTGAGTGGGTAAACGGTTCTCCTGCGTGGAGGGTCCTGCATTCGGAATCCAGAAGGGAGCCTGCCCCTGCCCCTTGTTCCGCGTCTGCCCATCCCTTGGACACATGGCGATCCAACCCTCGAACAGGAGGTCAGGAATTCCTGCAGATCAAAGCATGCGCGGCAAATGCAACCCTTAGAAGCTCGTTCCAGGCGGAGAAATGCAGCCCGTGCTTGCACCTGCATGCCGCACGAAGTCTCGGCGAAATCAGGACCATACATGACGTCGAGTAAGAGACACACCCGCATCTATAGATCGGTAACTATGCTGGCAGGCAATTTCAGGTTCGAACTACGCATCTCGCCGCTGGTCTCTGACGCCAGACTAACGTCGTGAGCAAGTCGTATCCGCGAACTATGTAACCAAATTCCTCCCGAGAGCGACAAGATCCACCGCGGCATAGGGTCCTCCTCCCGGAAAGGGGCAATCCTGGAATGGAGCAGAAAACGCTCGCGCGACTAGGCGGCAGATCCAAGGGTCAAGGCAGGGCATACCGGGGGAAAGTGTGTTGAGGTCGGCCGCATTTTCCACCCGGTTGATCCATACCACGGCCAGCCAGCGGGCAGCTTCTAGCCCCAAGGCGATATCCAGGAGGCCCCGCGGAAAGCACCCAAGGATGATGAGTCCTTGCGCATAGCATTCCAGGGAAGGCCGACGAGGGCTCTTGTTTTCGGCAAACACGCAGGACGACAGAGGGTCGGGGGGCCTCCACCGACGTCTATATAAGGGTTGCTTTGGTCGGGCTCAGAGTCGTTTCTTTCTCCATCCCAATCCGCTCTCATTCTCTGCTCTCTCATTCCGAGTACAGTCTTCTTCCCCCCAGACTTCTATACATACTCCGAGTGTCTACTCTCGTTCATACCCAAACCCACCCGTCACAATGAAGTTCACTGCGACCATCCTCGCCCTCGCCGCCACGGCTGTTGCCCTTCCCCAGATCGGCCACGGTGGTGACCACGTCCAAAAGGGCGCCCAGGGTGACGGTACTGGCAACGCCAACGGTGCTACTGGCAACGGTGCCGGCAACGGCATTGGCAACCAGGGCAACAGCCAGACCCGCTTCCGCGCCCCCGAGGACATGACCGTCCAGCAGGCCAGCAAGAAGTGCGGTGACAACATGCAGCTCTCCTGCTGCAACAAGGAGACCGCTGCCGGTGACACCACCGACATCCCCGACGGCCCTCTCGCCGACGCCCTCAAGGGTGTCCTCGGCGGTGCTGGCTCCGGCTCCGAGGGTCTCGGTCTGCTCGAGCAGTGCGGCAAGCTCGATATCATCCCGATCAGTAAGTCACCGTCCTACATCGACGTGAAGCCCCTCTCTAACAGCATACAGTCAGCGACCTCATCAACAAGCACTGCGATGCCAAGGCTGCTTGCTGCCAGGACAGCGGCTCCAGCGCCGACAACTCCCTCATCGGCCTCAACCTGCCTTGCATTGCTCTCACCTCCCTCATCTAAGCGCTGTGGCGCTGGTATTCCTCGGGAGAGGTGGCCGCCGACGAACAGAAGGAAACGGGGGCTGCTGTATCTTGTTGAGCAAATGGGATTCCTGTTGACCGTTCGTGTAATATTACCTTTGTGTCGCGTGGCAGCTCGGAGCAAGAAGACTGTTATCTGATTTGATTCTGCATGGCCCACGGGGCATATATTAATGCATTAGATCTTCCTTCCAGACGAGTAGTAGTTCCTCATGGGAAGACACAAGTATAGTACACGTTCACCATCTACCGCTCCCACCGAACAAACGGGAAACCCCGGAGAACTCCCCAAATCCCCCGTGAAATAGACCAAGCACACCAGAAAACACAACGCCAGACCCCCAAACTCCACGCCTAGCAAAAAACACCCTTCTCATCTGCCCCAGCAGCCACACTGACCGGCCTCTTCTTCAGGCCCTCCGTCCACCCGCGCAGCCGCATCGCCGCCGGAAACACAATCGCCCCTACCCGCCGCTGCCTCTTCACCTCATCGTCACTATCCGTGTCATGAGTGCTCAGACTGGACGCCAGGGACGGTAGGGAGGTCGTTGGACTGCCCGCACCCGCCGCCGGGCCCCGCAGGAGAGGCCTCCCCGGTACGCCATGCGCAGCGCCCTTGATAGCCGTGGTAGTCGCCTGCAGCAGCTGGATAATCTCGACGAGCGACTTGCGGCGGCGCGGGTGCTGTGCAGGTGCAGGTGTCGCGGGCACCTCTACACGCTCATCGCCCTCGTCTTCTTCGGGGATATCCTCTATCCGCCGCTTGACCTCCGTCGTGAGGGCGTGGCTCGTCCATGACTGTGGCTGCGGCAGGGCCTGCGGTTCGTCTATGCCGTCGTCGTCGGGGTGCAGGCTCTCCTCGTCTGTATCGTCGGCGGGCTCGTCAGGCGCACAGCGACTAAGCCGCAGTCGTCGCGAGGGGCCGTCGGAGGACTCGTCGGGGTCGGACTCGACGATGCGGATGGAGGATGTTTTGGATAGGCCTTTTGATTGTGTGGGTTGTTGTGGGGTGGAGGGCTGGTGGTGCGTGCAGGGCGCTGGCGCTGGCGCAAGCCAGGAATCGTGGTACTGTGCTTTGGAGCGTTTGCGGGCTTGCATGCAGCCGCTGAAGAGGCTTTTGACGCGGTCCATGGATGCTTGCACGTTGCGAGGACTTGGCACGTCTGAGCGGGGGTGTGTGTGTATGTGGGTGGATTGTGAGGCGATGGGTGCAGGCGCGTTTTATGTGCGGTTTGATGAGCATGCGCAGTCGACAGCCGCTGCTGATGGTGATGGACGAGGTACAGGAGTGGCGTGGTGGAGATGAGGTCGTGCGGGTGATTGATATAGGCTTTGGCGCAAGGGTGCTGCAAGGGGCGTATCTTGCTTCCGCTCGGAGGATGGTCTGGTAGTTATTGGCTTGGTACGTGAGATGGAGTGAGGCTATACGACATGCCACGAGCTATGCTTGTGTTTATGCTCCGATACTCCGACAACGTGGGATGAATAGATCGTGGGAGACGGTTCTCACGAGATAGATATGCATCGTGCCGCTACGCTCAATAGTACACTCCTTGCGCATGCAAGGAACCACACTAGCACCATACTATAACTAGTCATGCATCGTCCATTGCTCAGGAAACGGATCTACCTTACATGCACCAGCATCTAGAGCTAGAACTGACCGACCAATTCTACAACAAAACAAACGAACGTCACAATACATCACAGCTTGCTCTGCGGCGCCGAGTACAGCGCGCGAGAGCGCTCCATAGCCTCGACGGCCTCCTTCTCGATGCGCGTGAGCAGCGCCGCGCAGGTGGGGATGTCGTGGATGAGGCCGATGACCTGACCGGCGGTCCAGACCTACATACATCAGCATCACATACGACGGAGGAAATGACAGGGGGAGAGCTTACACCGTAGTTAATGTCACCGTTGATAAAGACCTCGCGACCGCGCTTTCCGCTGACAAAAGGCGCGACCTCGGCGAACTCGCCGGTGGTGCTCTCCTTCTCCACCTTGACGGCCTCCTTGGTGACCTCGTTCGCGAACAGCCGCGTGGTGTTCTTCCAGCGACGCAGGACGAGCGCGGTATCGGTCTCGTCGGCGGCGACGATCGCCTCCTTCACCTTGGTATGGATGGGCGCCTCGACGGTGCACATGAACCGAGTGCCCATGTTGATACCCTCGGCACCCAGCGCAAGAGCTGCAGCCAGCCCCTGGCCGTCGGCGAACCCACCGGACGCAATAAAGGGCACGCCCAGCTCCTGACGCGCGCGGCTGAGCAGGATGAAGTTGGTGATGTCGTGCTCGCCGACGTGGCCGGCGCACTCGAAGCCGTCGATGGAGAGGAAATCGACGCCCAGCTTGACGGCGGACTTGGCGTGGCGGATGGTCGTGCACTTGTGCAGGATGATGGTGCCGGCCTTCTTGAGCTGGTTGATCACGGGGCCCGGGTTGTTACCGGCCGTCTCGACGATCTTGATGCCCTCGTCGATGATGACCTGGGCGTAGGCGCCGTAGTCCGGCGGCACCAGGGCCGGGAGGAGCGTGAGGTTGACGCCGAACGGCTTGTTGGTCATCTTGCGGCAGCGGCGGATTTCCTTGCGCAGGTCTTCCGGGGTGGGTTGCGTGAGCGCGGTGAGCTAGCGGGCTCGTTAGCTGGGGATGAGCCTCGGTCAGTTTGGGCTTCACGTACAATTCCCAGTCCACCGGCGTTGCTCACGGCAGAGGCCAGCTCGGCGTATCCAACCCATTGCATTCCACCCTGGACCACAGGGACTGCAGGAGTTAGTATGAGATGAAGACGGTGGATAGGGGAGGGAAGAGAAGGTACCGGAGATGCCCAGTTTTCTCGTCAAAGCAGTGTTGAAAGGCATGTTTGTTCGAGTATATGGAGTGGATGAAGAGTTGAGTGAGAGATCGGTCTATTATACCGACTGATGGCAGCTTACCGCGGAGCTGCTGTGGGGAGCGGAGTTGCCGAGGTTCACGCGGCCTTACTCGGATGGCGATCGGACGATTATTCTATCTGAGGGGTATCTTCAGTCTTTGGATATGTCTGAGGTATTCCCTAGAGAGTATCACGGGGGGTTAGGAGAGAGTCTCGGAGATGAGGAACGTGTTGAGAGTGTGCAGACGTGGTCAGGAGATGTTGCAGTTGTATACAAGCATGTGACTCCGATATAGAGTCGCGGTACTTATGGTACCTTACTACTTGCACAACACGGGGTTTATCTCTAAAGACTAGAGGCAATAGCACTATGATCCATGATCCATGACAGAAGAACGTGTACACCTGTATACTTCATAGAAAATCATCATCATCACCAGATAGATGCCTGACTCCTCAGGCACAAACCCTAAGCCCTATACAACTTCCCAAAACAGCCTAGCCCTCCAAATTTCAACGGATCTACATCTCTACAGACATCCATACATCCATACCTCCATCTCAACATCTTCATCTTCCTGGTCAAGGCAATGCCTTCCCCCTTCCTCCACCCCGGCTCCCACGCCGATCTCAACTCCCTCGCCCTCCTCCATCTCCGCCGCGACCACACCATCCCCGCCATCCTGCAATCCACCGACCCAACCCAAACCGGCTACAAAGAGGGCTCCGTCACCAACACCCGCTTCGGCTCCTTCCCCCACAGCACCCTCGTCCACCAGCCGTGGGGGTCGCAAATCGCCGCCTCCAAGGTCGACACTGGCTCGCGCGGCCGCAAGAAGCGCAAGGCCCCGCACGATGACGACGACAACACCAACGACCCCGACCAGACACCCCAGACCCCCGTCACCGCCGCCTCAGGCTTCCTGCACCTGCTCGCGCCGACCCCAGAGCTCTGGACCGCCTCCCTCCCGCACCGCACCCAGGTCGTCTACACCCCGGACTACAGCTACATCCTGCACCGGCTGCGCGCGCGCCCGGGCACGACGCTCATCGAGGCCGGCGCCGGCAGCGGCTCGTTCACGCACGCCGCCGTGCGCGCCGTCTTCAACGGATACCCCGAGCCTTCAGTGAATGAAACGTCCGCGCCCAGCAAGCGCCGCCGGCTGGGCAAAGTGTGCAGCTTCGAGTTCCACGCGCAGCGCGCGGCCCGCATCGCCGAGGAGGTGCAGGCGCACGGGCTCTCCGGCCTGGTGGAGGTGACGCACCGCGACGTGTACGAGGACGGGTTCTGTCTGGGCGAGCCGGGGCGCGGCACGTCGCCCAAGGCGAACGCGGTGTTTCTGGACCTGCCGGCGCCGTGGCTGGCGCTGAAGCATCTGGTGCGCGGGGGCGCGGACTCGCCGCTCGACGCCGCGGCGCCGGTGTACATCTGCACGTTTTCGCCGTGTCTGGAGCAGGCGCAGCGCACGATCAGTACGTTGCGGCAGATGGGGTGGCTGGGGATCGAGATGGTCGAGGTGAATCATCGGCGCATTGATGTGCGGCGCGAGCGGCTGGGGCTGGAGTATGAGGGGGTGCGCGGGGCGGTGGTGTTCCCGCGCACGGTGGACGAGGCGGTGGCGCGGATGCGCATGCTGGAGGAGCGGACGAGGCTGTTTCGCGAGACGATGAAGGCGCAGGATGCCGCGGACGAGGGCGAGCAGGTCAAGACGGAGACGGAGGCGGAGAAAGGCGAGAGTGAGCCGGTGGATGCGGCCGCGACGAAATCCGCCGAGTCCGATCTGCCGTCGTATGCGCAGGGCCGGCTGCTGCATCGCTCCGAGATGGACCTCAAGACGCATACGTCGTATCTGGTGTTTGCGGTGCTGCCGCGGGAATGGTCTGACGAGGATGAGCGACGGTGTCGCGAGAAGTGGCCGTCCAACCGGGTCGTCGAGCAGCCGGTCCCCAAGGGCAGGAAGCAGCGCAAGCGCGAGGAAAAGGAGCGGAGGGAGGAAGAGGAGCGCCAGGATGCCTGATCCTCTGGTTTTGTGCATTGTCCGATACATGATGCATGGACTCAAGGCTCCATACAGTGGCCATGTGGATGTAATATGAATTGGTCTAGATTGTATATGTGTAATAAACATGGATTGAAGACAGCTATTCTCATAGATTGTTCTCCTTCTTGAACTTATCCCACGCCTCATTTAATGCGCCAAATACCGCGCCCGCAATCATCCGTTGCTCCGTCGTCGCCGTCGTGGGGATCTTCCAGGTCAGTCAGCGCGGCTCTGCGATACCAGGATCATGTACATACCTTATCTGGGTGCACCTTGGAAATGCCTTTCATGTACTGCACCTTGACTTTGTTCGGCATGATCAGCTCCGACATGTTGACCTTCTTCCATCCGGCTTCCGGCCACAGCACCGTATCCAGACTGCCGAGCAACGCCCGCAGGTTATCTTGCTTCCCGCTCTTCCACGCCGCCAGTCGCGCGTCGACACTATCCGTGAGGGCGAATTTCTCCTCGTCAGCGCGCTCGGCTGCCTGGTTGGCCGCACGGAGCCGCGTCACGGCTTCGGACGATGCTCCTGCAGAGCCCGAACCACCCTGAAGGTCAGAGAGAGCCGATGTCTTCTTGGGTGCCGGGGCTGGGGGGCGTCGAGCTGGCGCGGACGGCTTGGGAGGCGGTTTGCTGATCCCAGCCGCTTTCTCGCATCGGTTGCGGCCTTGAATACTCGTGCTGCCACCGTGACCGTTCTCTACGGCCAATTTCCACGCCTGGGCGGCATCCGCCCATCGTTCCAATTGTTCGAGTGCCTCCGCCTTACGCATCAACCCTTTCCCGAAGAAATCCTTCATCGGTTTACTCGGTTCGCCGTTGCCAAGATCGATACTCTCCCCATCTCCTTTCGACGGTCCAATCAACTCCAGGAGGGTGTCAGCGTCGCTGATGGCCACCTTCGGTTCACCGATCTTCAGGGCCGTCATCGCACGGTTGCTGCGAATGATGATGGTGATCGGATGTGTGTCCGGGAGCATGTTGAGGGCTGACGTGAAGCCTTCGTGTGCGGTGCTATAATCGCCTCGTTTGTACGCCTCGGCAGCCTTTTCGCGATGGCGGTGCGTCGATGCCAGGGCCTGGGGGGATATTTGCGGTATCACCCGTGGGGAAGCCTTAGGCCGCGACGGCAGGGCCTTCGCCGGTGTCGATGATCGTGCGGGCGGTGCCGGCGATGGGGACGTTTTCCCACGGTTCTCAGCAGAAGGCGCGGGAGACTCAAAAAGATCGACATTGGTGGGTGCGGGCGACGGCGCCGTGGGTCGTTTCCTCCGTGCTGGACTTACATATGCCTGCGCCGACTGCTCCTCCGCAGCACCCTTGGTCAGCCGGGATCGGGGATCCCGCTGACTGGGCGCCTGTTGCCGCATGAACGCTGGCTGTTGCATCCGGGGATCACCGGCAGGAGAAGGCTGACTGCGGAGACTGTTATGACTGCTGGGTCGAGGAGGAAGAGCATCGTGCGGCCGCGCTGGTCTTTGAGGCCGAGGATCAGCACCTGGTTCAAGAAGGAGAGCTTCGTTGGTAAAAGAAGACTGCTCTGGGGCGTTCCGAGAGGTCTCGCTGCGACTCCTGGCCGCTTGTTCTCGAAGCGCAGCTTCTCTCAGCCACCGTGGTTGATTCGGATCCTGGTCCGCATTGAGGTCCTGCACCACCTGCTGGACTTTCTTACTCCCGGTCTTCCACAGAGAGTTGGCCGTCTTCAGCAAGTTGTTCCCGAAGGCTGCCGCCACCTGCGACGGGTCCTTCTCTGCAGATGCAGGTGAGCGATTATTGCTCCGACCCCTCGAGGGCCGTTGCATCCACGACGGAACGTCACCCTCTGGGGTTCCATTTCGATCTCTGCTGCGGCCCGGCGGGCTGGGGTACTGATCTTCAGCGGTCGGCCGATTGCGGGATCTCTGTCGAGACTCCTCATGGGCCTGCGTGAGGAGCAATCCGACAGCCGCCTGCACGTCCGAACCCGACGGAGTCATCTTCAACGCTTGGCTGGCCTTATCTGCGGGGAATCCCATGTCGACGAGCTCCGCAACGGCCCGATCAGTGCCGTTGGACGGTCTCGGGGATGGCGCATGACGTTCAGGTTCGGAGGGTACCGGTGACCGCGTCGGAGGTTCCGGCCGTGGGATTTCAGACACGGGCTTACCGAGTAATCCGAGAAAGTCGTCATCATCGGCTGGCGCAGGCTGGGGGGTGGGAGCTTGTTTCGGCTTCAACTGGTTCAACCCGAAGGGGTCGTCGTCGTCGGGGAACGCCATGGGGTCTTGCGGTGCGGAAGCATTGCCATTGGAGGTAGTCTGCGGCGATGGAGAAGGACTGGGAACGGGGAAATGAGTGGAGGCGTCTACCGGAGCGGAGGCGTTGAAGGCGGCCAGGATGTCCTCCTCATCTTCGTTGGGCTGCACATTCTGCACAGAGACGCTCCTGCCGGGACCTCCTTTCTCCAAGGTGTCCCAAAACTGCGAGTTCTGACCGCCATATTGCGACTCATACCGCGAGCGGTTCTCGGCCTCCTTCCTGGCTCTCTCCTCTTGGAGACGCTTCTGCTGTTCGAGAAGGGAGAGGTTCTTGTTGGAGTTGCTGGAGCCAAAGGAAACGAGGTTGGCGAAGCTGTCCTTGCCCGATGGGACGGTCGTGGGCGGAGGATTCGAGCCACCAGAGGCAGACAGGGGAGTCGATCGACCGGAGGAATCAGCGCGTCGGACAGTCGGAAAGAGACCGGAGCTCATGGGCGGGGGTTTCTGGGGCTCATTGGCGGAGTTGGAGGACCAACTCAGACCGTTAAGGTCATCCATGGAGATTGTGAGGGGTGTAGGTAGCGGAGGTAATAGAGGTAGTAGAGGCAGTGTGAGGCGAGTGTCTGGTAGGAGGGATTAGGATAGTTGGGGGAGGACTGCCATGATGTGATCTCACCATCAACGGCCACCGGGGCGATAAGTTGAGCGTTGTGGGGTAGAGACGAGCATAAAGGGGGAGTAGGCAGGGTCGCTAAGGATCAATGCGATCAATGAAGCAGCATCGCGAAAAGAACAGAAGTCTAGGAAATGCAATGAACAAGAAAGGAATGTTGGAGAGCTGAGTTGAATCGCGATGTTCTTCCCCTGTTGTCGCTGTGGTTTGGTGGACGCCGTCATGGTGCTGTGGCGGTACTGTGGCTGTGGCTGTGACTATGGCTGTGGCGGTATAGACACGTGTTATGCACGTGATCTTCACATGTCACGGCATCACGTGACATAGTCGTTCAATAGTCAAGATTTCCTCACATGAAGCCTTCGATGATGGACCTCTCGTCCAAATTGGCAGAGAACTACGAGACGCCACCCATAGCCCCATGCCACTACCGTATTACTCCATCCCGTCGGCAAACCTCTGGCGTTCT
The DNA here is from genome assembly GCF_000149615.1 of Aspergillus terreus NIH2624. Classification (NCBI taxonomy): domain Eukaryota; kingdom Fungi; phylum Ascomycota; class Eurotiomycetes; order Eurotiales; family Aspergillaceae; genus Aspergillus; species Aspergillus terreus. The sequence goes on along the minus strand of NT_165932.1, from coordinate 651,842 downwards.
TCCATTCGGATGACCACACAAGAGGCAGGCAGTGGAGCTCGAGAAATTGCTTGTGTTGGCAGAAAACTCTGCTAAATCGTCTAGTCAGAGGCCATCGTTTCTATTATTATTATTATTGTTATTATTATTATTGCCATTCTTATTCGTAGTCGCATTACGAGGTTAGACGGTTGTCCGAGCAATAGCATCTCCGTCCGGCAAGTCTCGACCTGCAAGTCCCGGAGAGCTCTGTGTAAAATGATCCCAACTTCATTCCGCTCTCTCACAACCTCCGGGTGCCGTCAGTCGACGCGTTTTGCATGACCGAGAATTCTACGCCAATCGGGACAGATACTTGTAGTGGCAAGGGGCCGCGGATGGCATGTGTTAACGACAGGGTTTCTCTCCATCGTGCAGAAATCGTCGAAACGTCGGAGATTTATCGCGGGCTGGTTATTTTTGAGGCATTTCCACGACGGTGCTCGCAACCTCTTCCCGTGTTCTGGTTCTCCTGAGCTTTCCTCTTTCTCTCCTGCACCCCAAAGAGAGGGGGGCCCTCTGATCAACATGACGGCAAAACTCAATGGCCGGGCCAGGTCGATTGGGGAAATTGCCCAGGACGGGCCTCAGAGCGGATCAATCAGCGACGGCACAGTGGACGCCCCGATGGGTCCGGGTGAAGTTACATTGATGAAATGCCACGGAGACTCTGCCGAGAGGGGCAGCGGAGCGTCGGGGAAAGCGAGCCGCGCGGTAGATGGTTGAGCACAGGACAACTGGGGACCTGTTGATGCAAGCTAGGAGATCGGAACGCACGGAAAGCGCGCTGTCTGGCCTGGAAAATACACCCAGCGAGCGAGTGCCAGTCGGAAACGGCGCCCCCTAGACACGTCCCAGCACAATGGCGAGGACCGTCTCTCCCGCATTAGTGGCACGCCCGCGCGTTGGGCGAAGAGGGGTTCCCTCTATCTCCCAGCAAGGAGACAGGGTGTTCAAAAATTCGCGGCGGGTGACGGTGGTGATAAAGGTCGACCGAAGCTGTGTCTCGATTGAAGGAATGGAATAACTAGCTGGAACCAAGACCAAGACGGACCGTAGGATCGGTGCTCGCTCCGACGAATCTAGATCGATTGTTTCGATGAAAGGTGGTTCGGTGCGCGGTTCTCCTGCGTGTCCGTGCTTTGGTTTGCCTCTCTGTCAGTCTCTTTCAGAATTTCTGTCCATGTCAGATAATATATCCATGTCGGCATGGATTGCATGCAGGGGACGTCTCGTCCTGCAGCTGTATGGATCAGGTCATAAGGCAAATTGAACGCACGCAGATTGACTGCATCCTGTCAGCAGTGGACTCATCCTCGACCTCTTTTGTGCATCTCCACCGGTGGCACTGGGTCCTCTAATTCTGGACCCGCTGGATGCGCTGGAGAAGGATGGGAGGTGGCAGGTTCGGAGGAGCTGGAAAGAGGAAATGTTTTCATAATGGGATTGTCTAGATAACTAGCCCTCTCTAAGTACATAGTAAACAATACTGGGATCACTGTTATGACCAGTAGTAGCATGATATTACCAGAATTATTACCCTTACTATTATTATTACTATTATAATTATTATTCTATTATTTATAATTATTGATGACTCTTATTGTCCGCCGTAAAGTGGCAGATTCGTTGATCCATCCATTTATTATTTGGGGCTAAGCTTCCTCTTCGCTTCATTTTCTCTCTTTCTCTCTCCCTCTCCCTCTCCCTCTCCCTCTCTCTCTCTCTACTTCTCCCCTCTCTTCTTCTCACCTCTCCTCACTCCTCACTCCTCTCCTTTCTTTCCCTCTTCCCTCCCTCCCATCTTCCACAATGGGCCTCTTCAAACGCAAAGACTCCAAGAACTCCATCCAGAGTGACCGCGATGAACAGGACTCCTTCGCCTCCGCCAACAGTGCTCGCACCTCCTCGGCTTCCCTGAGATCCCCCGGCTACAAGGGCAGTGGCCTGCCGGCCTCGATCCCCGAAATCTCCATCGCAAAACCTCCTGATCCCGCCTTGGACCCCGCCGCCTACCTGCGCAGTATCCATGCCATTCGCGAAAGGACGAGCATCGTTTACGACAAGGCCAAACGCAACGAGCTCAATCATTTCGACGTTGACATGACCAAATTCCCCACCACGGCCTCCTATATCGTGTCCATGATCAAGGTGAGCCAGTCGCCCCTCTTTCTTCAGTCATTGACCAGGAAAGATGACAACTAACGGGGGCTTCCTCAGCGAGACTATGCTCCCGACTACGAGTCCATCCCGCCGCACGGTCGCTGGCAACACTTCGATGTCGGCGGTCGTCCCCGCGTCAACCAACTCCTGCAATCCTGGCCCAGCACCATCGACGCGCAAGAACGCACCCGCCGATTGATCGATCTCTTCGTCATCTCCGTCCTCCTCGACGCCGGCGCCGGCACCACCTGGTCGTACAAGTCCAAGGAGTCTGGGAAGATCTACTCCCGTAGCGAAGGCCTGGCTGTCGCCACACTCGAAATGTTCAAGACCGGTCTGTTCAGCAGCGACCCCACCGAGCCGTGTCAAGTGGACGGCGCTGGACTCAAGAAGGTCACGGTCGAAGTGCTGGCCAAGGGCATGCAGCATTCGGAAACCAACCAGTTGGCGGGTATTGAGGGTCGTGCGGGGCTGCTCATGCGTCTGTCCGAGGCCCTGAACAATCAGGAGTTCTTTGGTGTGGATGCCCGCCCGGGGAATTTGCTAGGTAAGGACCCCTGTCGACCTTCTGCACGTTCGCCGAGTCCAGGACCAATCATACTAATGTAAACACCGACTAGACTACCTCCTGTCGCATCCCTCCACCCTCGCGTCCTCCGTCCCTATCGTCCCCATCACTACGCTCTGGACCGTCCTTATGGACGGCCTGTCCTCGATCTGGCCCCCCTCCCGCACGCAAATCGACGGCCTCTCCATTGGTGACGCCTGGCCCTGCTCCGACATGCCGCAATCGCCGCCCGCGCAGCCATGGGAGTCCATCGTGCCGTTCCACAAGCTCACCCAGTGGCTCTGCTACTCGATCATGGTTCCCATGTCGCGACTGATGAAGATCCACTTTGCCGGAAGCGAACTGCTGACCGGTCTCCCCGAGTATCGCAACGGCGGTCTCCTCATCGACATGGGACTGCTGACACTCAAGGACGATGATCTGCAGCGGGGCCTCGCCGCGTACAAGGAGAATGCGCAGATCAAGGGCCAGCCGAGTGTGGAGGTGGTGCCTCTGTTCTCGGCCGACGACGATGTCATTGTCGAATGGCGCGCCGTCACCGTGGGCTTCCTGGACGACCTGCTGGACGAGGTCAACTCGCAGCTGGGGCTGCGGGGCGAAGAGGAGCTAACACTCGCGCAAATGCTAGAAGCGGGCTCCTGGAAGGTATTCTACCGTCATGTGCAAGATCTTCGACTGTCTCACTAACGATCTGCAGGGTGGCCGTGAAATCGCCGAGGTCTCCCGACCCAACACGAAAGAACCCCCGATTATGATCCGATCTGATGGTACTGTCTTTTAATGTCTACCGTCCTACATACCCTATCGTTTGTGCGCTTTTTGGATACCTGACTGTGCGTCTCGGGCCCGAATGGACGCCGGATGCGCAGTCCTTACGACTTTCACGACCGACGTTACGTGTTGATAACCCATGTCTTTTCTTTCTGGTTCCGTCGACTACATGTCATTCCAAAGATATACCTTTTAGTTTGATGTAGAGCTGTCATGTTCGTCTATGGAGTGATGCGATGTGATGATCTATTCGATTCTTGTATACTCTTTATTTACGTTCACGGACGGGGGTAAAAGTATTGAATTTTTGTGGTTGGCTTGGGGCTTTGTCAATGGAATCAAAAGCACGAAGATGGCTGCGATACCACTTAATTACTCATAACAGGGGTCTTCTCTTCCGGGGACTATCTCTGTACAGTTGCTGGGGTCTTCAATACCAAGCGAGACGTCTTTAGACAGCCCGTTTAGGGAATATGACGATATGTCTGAAACAGGTCGAGTCTCTCTAGATATGTTTCGCATAGTAGGCCCAGTCTCCACTTGAAAGAATGCTCGCCCTTTTGCACTAAGGCAGAGAGGCATCTCTAAGTCCTATTCCGAAGACTTCTGGGCAGGGGGGTGGTCGCGACCAATGTGGCCCATGGTGCCAGGCGTGCAATGAACTCGACCTCGTGAAGCCGCTGCTTACGGTATGATTGATACCCCTATTCGGATTGGGGAGCGCGTCCTGCACGGCTCTATAGACTGTCACTGACTGTGTTCTCTCCGGCATTGTTCGCTGGGAAGTGGCATGGTGGTGATAGTGGTGATATATAGCATCTTGTCCACTGAGTCGCCTTGCGTTCGGCTCGGAGATTGGGTGTCTTCCAGAAGTGCTGTTCAAATTCACTCCTATTCCATAGCGATAGCGAAGGTCGCTGGTTATAAGGTCTCTTCAAGACTTCCTGCCTTTGGATATACATACCAAAGAGAGGATGCCCCGAAAGGGATGATAATGAATACTGAACGCGACATCACGCACAAGCATAATACAAGTGTTCATCCTCTACTGAATGGTCGCCCTCTTCCGGCTGTATGTCGTCTCCGAATATGTCCTCAGAACTCCCTGGGCAGGCCATTCATCCTCCACCGAATGCCGCACAGTCCTGGCCGCGGTTCGCGACGTTCTGGTAAGAGGGCGAGGCGATACAATACTGGAACGGAGTCTCATGTTTCTTCTCTTCACCGAAGTCAAAGTCGTCTTCGACATTACCAGTAATGACCAAATTATCGCGGACAAAAAACATGGTTCTGTTAAGGTTATAGGTGAATACTACCTTGCTTTTATGGAAGGCAGTATTCTCCTCCTGTATCTTTACCTCGACCGCCTCATCAACTCCATATAATTTACCACTATCTTGAGGAATCGGAAAGATAGTTTCGAAATCATACATTTTGGACAGTCTGCCCTCGGAATAAACCCCATCAGAGAGCCTGCGGTAAAGCCCGGGTTACAGCAGCGACTTGATGAAGCAATGGAGTCGCACTTACATCTACGAGCCGAAATGGATGAGCAAGATCGGATCCATCGACGCGAAGTCTTCTAGCTGAAAAAAGACCACTAAAAGGACATTAAGACCTTTCTTGAGCAAATCGATCATCTTACTAACCGTGTCTCTGAGCTCGAAACCGAAAACAAAGAACTGAAGGAGCAAGCCGAGCGAGACAAGAGAGTGATTGATATCCTTACCCGTTACGCTTAGATCCTTTGGTCAGGTTTCTATCTTGACGAACCGATGACCTACAACATGACTTACAGTGTTTTGCCGAGCATATTCCTTTATTTAGTACATTGTTTTACAATTATAAGTACGCTGCCCCTTCCTGATGCCACCCTCCGCTCACAGGGAGACCACTGCACCGACGGCTAGTTGACCGAGACCGATTGGACTCTGAAGGACTGAATGGACATGGACGACAGGTAGTTGGAAGCGGAGGACACCTGGAAAAGGGGGAACTGGTTATGGAGGGCACTTGCACCTTCAATTGTGACTTGCTTTTCCTTGCTTCTTGTTCTTTTGTCCACAGGGAATTTTCCTATCTGGAAAATTAGGGAAGTCGGGATAGTTCCCAGGTATACTAAACGATTCCCCCGCGGCAAGGTTATTTAGTGAGCTTCGGAATGCCCTGACGCTCTTTGCATCCGCAGATTTGGTGAATACTAATAAGGACGTGATAGATCGTGCGATGGCTTTGTCGAACTCATCGTCTTCCCAGGGGACCTCGCAATGGGATCCAGGGTGTTGAGGACACTTTAGCCCACCGAGGTCAACGAGACATCCCCTAGGACTAGACGTGTTAGCAAGAACGCAGATGGGAAGTACACATGTACGCACCTTTCTGGACCGTTTTATATATCTTCGTCCGATCGGCGGCGAACCCGGGCGCAGAGCTCCGGACCTGCGCCGATATGGTACACAGGATAGCATCAATTAAACCTGTTCAGTGTAAAGCTCAGCAGGCGTGGTGGTCGTCCTCCGGTAAACGGCGCGAGGGTGTTGCCAGGGTTTTGCGAATTCATCGTATAGAAACGAACAATATCCCCAGCAGCAACAATGCTGTACATAGTTTGCATACTCCCAACGCTAGTACGGGATATCGCCATGTAGAACCGTGAGGATCCACCGCCATGCCCTTCGCGAACGCGTTCACTCAAAGGACAATTGCAGCCTCGTAATCGACGAGTCGAACAGGGAGTCCCGGTGGTCCTGCTCACAATATTAGCCTCACTACGTGACAGATAGAAAGAGACATCCACGCACCGTTCATCTCGACCAGGACCCATCAACCCATAGCAGCGATTATTCCAATGTTTCGGATGGAGGTGCAAGCATGGAGGCCTGGCATCTCCTGACCTCCAGATCGTTTCCTGGCGCCTCCAGGCAGAGTCGTGTTGGCGCTGAAGGACTGGGAGCCATTGTGTGCTCGTTTCCAGCATACATGGGGCGATCTGCTTGTCCACTGCGATCAGTTCAGAGTGTCGATCTTCGACTAGTCCTCCCGTATCATTGGGGCTGGCGTATCAGCGTCTTCTAGCCCCCTCTATATTGGCCCATGATACACGCCTGCAACATGTTGGGCGGCCTAGCAAATATAAGATCGCTACAGCGAAGGACTCTGCAGTCCACGCTATGCGTGTTGTATACCGAGTATCAATATGCTTGTCAGAGCACCTGAAAGCCCCGATTATAAGAGCAGTGCCTGTTCCAGCGTCTCCGGTCTTGACCCTTCAGGGCTGTGCGGAAGCAATGGCTCAGGGGCTGAAGGCCCGCCGAGTATATCGTGGACTGTCCTGAGACGGGAATGGACTCTCACGTAAACTAGAGTAAACCCATGAGTTAGTACGATTCTCCATGTTGGAATGTGGCATCATACCGGATGTCAGGGTCCAGACAGGCCTATATACATCGACTGCTGCTTTGGGTGTTGTATCACCCACATATATTATAGCCTTGACTGTAAGACGTGGAGATATAAGGGGGAGCGAGAGAGAAACTGTCGGGGGAAACGGCGGGTATATAAATATTTCTGCGAACAAAGAGCAATGGAGGACCGGGAGTGAACTCATACTAGTATTCACACCGACATTCCCTGCTGTAGGGAATGCAAACGCCAGAAAATGAATTCCAAGCTTGCAGAGCCTGGAATACTACCCACATTGAATGAGCAAACGATTCCAAGTCTATCCATCGTTGTCCTTAGTATTGGTGTCTTAAAGAGTATCTGCAAATGAATTACACATTAGAAGGCTCAATTAACTTGCTAATTACAAATCATTAACCTGAGTTAAACGTATAATTGGTATCATGCGGACAATAGTGCCAACATGCGGAATGAGAAGCTCTAGTTGACTCTAAATACAAAAGCTGACCATCTCGATTTCCTTTCAGACTCCATGAGCGCCATCGCCATACAGCTTCTGTCCATCGAGTTGGAGCAATTCAGAAGGGGCTAATCATAAGAATATCTGGAGCAAATTAGCCGCGTCCACAAGGCATCCCCAGAAGCAAAACGTACATTTACAGGCTGTCGCCAACGGTGGCAAGGATGGTACCGACGGAGGTACCGACGCCGGGGAGGCCGAGGCCAGAGACAAGGCCAGCAACCTCAGGAGAGAGCTGGATGGCAAGAGCACCAACACCCTGGGCAACAACGGTGACGAGGCCCTCGACCTGGGGGCCAAGAGCAGTCACGAGGTCACCGACGGAAGAGGCAGAGGCAACAACACCACCGAGAGGAACGCCGAGCTGGGGGAGACCAAGGCCGGAGACGAGACCGGCAACCTCAGGAGAGAGCTTGAGGAGGAGGGTCTTAGCGTTGGGGCCAGTGACGGTCAGAACGTCGTTGAGCTTGGGGGCGAGGTCCTGGAGGACCTTGCCGGAGCTGCCGCCCAGAGAGGCAGTGCCAGAGGGGACAGCGGCGGAGGGGGTGGCAGCGGCGCCAGAGGAGGTGCCAGTGGGCAGGTTGCCGCCCAGGTTGCCCAGGAGGCCAGTCACACCACTGAGCACGTTGCCCAGGGGCAGGCTGCTGTCACCACCGAGGTTGCCGAGGAGGCCACCGAGGACGCTGTTGAGGTCACCAAGGTTGGAGACGATGGGCAGCTTGCTGCCGAGGAGCTCGTCCAGGTTGGAGAGGACAGGGAGCTTGTTCACAACGGGGAGGTTGAGAGGGGCGGCAACGGCAGTGCCGGCCAGAGCAGAAAGGACGTAAGCGAACTTCATTGTGGATCGTGTAGGAGAGGTCTGGAAGACTCCGAAAGAATGACTGGTGGTGAGGAAGAGTCTTGTAAAGAGGGAATGAATGAATGAATGACGGATGATAAGAAGAAAGCAGCAGGAAGAGGGGCCGGGAGCGTCCTTTTATACATCGCAGGACAGGGCAGCCAGATGCAGGAACCCAACAGGGGGTGTGGTTCAGGGCCCTACCAGACCCTAGGTGCTCCATCAGCGTACTCCATACTCCGTACGGAAAGTTTTTACACCGCAGGAACAGGCAATAGAGATGGGTCGTATAGCAATAGTCGCCCCATACACCGGTGGGGGTCGACCACGTCCTCCGTACGGAGTACTCGTTACGTGCTTAATCCATCAGCCCAGGCATAGACGGGATGGATAAAGACAGCGACATAACGCCTTTGCTGGAGGTATACGCCTTCGTGCCATATCCGGAGAATTAACAGCGGCTTCATCGGAGAAAAGCAACATGGAAGCCACACTCACGCAAGGAGCGCGGTCCTCGTTGCAGCAGACAACCTGAGATAGTGATATCCACCGGCATTAACGTCAGTGGACTATTATTGAATTCGAAAGTGATCGACCTTCCAATCTTACTTCGGGATACCGTTCTGTCGTACGGAGGACTGTCAGGACCCTACTCCGGAAGTACGGAGTATGTGTCCGCTCTTGCGTGCTTGTCTCCACCGCAACACGTGTAGACAAGTTGCTTTTGATTCTTCTCCCTCATTTCCGCTTAAGATGCGAGGGTCCCGGAAACACTGGACTCTCGATCCGTCTTCGTGCTGTTTTCCGGAAGACAACCAAGCGGTGGACCGTTCATGAATCTCCTATTTCCACTAGTAACCATTTTTCGAGAGCTCTCAGCGAGTCAGCGAGGTGCTGCTAAGATCGTCGAGGTTTCCTATCCCATCTCGCCCTGTCTCCGCCGGATACTCTGGGTGGAATGGCGATGGTCCCCAGAGCACCTCTGCCAGTCAGATGAACTGCTCCAAGGGTGGGACAATGTCCGAAGAACTAGCGCGGGAAGATCCCTGGCCCACCGGGACCGTCTGCTCAGGTGCCGAGACTGATAGGATCCCTGGACGGGGCACCCAGCGGAATGGTCGATAGGGAAGATTACTTCTGCTGCTAAAACTCGGGTTTGCGCTTAATCATGAGCTAGCGCAGCTCCCAAGGTCTTGTTGTTGCTGGGGCCGCTGTCCAGCAAAGCGTTCACCCAGTATCTCTCCTGTCGATCGTGATCTTAGGCTTGGTCCACCTAGGCATCCTGATTGTCGCTATGGAGCTTCTCAGGCCTCTCCTGCGCGAATTATAATCCGTCCAGCTGACAGATATTCAGGGACAGGAGGTCCCTTTTTTTATCTGCTGCGTGATGGGCAAACCTCCACCTTTGACAAGTCAATATCACAGCTATTATGCCTCTCAACGACGTCAACGTCCCCTGGTAGATGTCTCTCAACAACGTCCCCTGGTAGGAATCCTACTTACTAATGGACACGAATTCCCTTCCGCCGAGATCCCCCGGGAGAAAGGATCTACTAGATCGATCGCAAGATCAGCATGCTTGAGAAGTCTAATTAAATTGCTGTGGAGCTTACTTCAGTGACGTCGGCATTTGTCGACGCCTCTTCGCTGACAATTCCGACGACCTTAGGGACTTTTCCAGAGAACCGGCCGAATTTTTGACTTTGCTAGGATTTTCGTGACCCGACGGTTCGATTCGTCTGGTTGATCACTCGTAGGGCATTGATAGCTCGCACTTTTAGCGTCCGATACACAATGACCGAGAAATGTCTGTTCGGCCTTGCCGATGGAACAGAATGGGCGGAAAGAGGCGGGAATTTTTGGGTGCATCAGACCAGCTCCGGGACCAGCTTCCGCGAGACCGTGGGAGGTACAAATGTCCGACCAGCACGATACCAAGCCATTCAACAGTACACGCCGAGGATGCTGCTTACATCCGCGGGAAAAGCAAAGGGAAATATCTATTCCCGCAGTCTAAGGGACAGTTGCCGAGTCTGTATACGGACAGCGCCAAAGCCCGCAAAACTTGTGGCAGATACCAAGATACCTAGAGCTGTTCCTGGCTAAATGGGCCTTTTGAAGGATTACAATCCTTGACGAGACTGATTCAGTCGAGGATAGCTCATAGGATGAGCGTGACGATCGTCTGCAGAGAGCGGCTTGGACGCGATCAGTGGATGAACGCTAAGGATCAAGATTTGTGATCGAATTCCAGCCGATCCACGGACTAGTCATCTCGTATTCATGGGTCTTTTCTGCTAGCTCCGATATATCATATGTGCGGTGGACACGGCCTGCTGGTACGAGGATGTGTAGTTTCTCAGCGCTAGTTGCCTCCCTGGATCGAGTGATAGGAATGTGATCAACTGAGATCAAGGTCCAGGCATTGTTTCGGCCTATGCGTCCGCTTGTGTCCATTCTACCTTCCAGAGGCGACTCAGAAGCCTTCAGCTATTTATCGGGGTGGATCGATCGTGTGAAGCCATGGAGAAGACAGAGCTCGGGTTATGCCGTAACTGTCACGACAATCATGAGAGTCCGAATATCCCATAGTCTGTTCAATACAAAGTCATGACATGGTACAGAGTACAATGTCATTGTTGACTGTTGCACTTTGGCATCACGATTGCGTTATATAGCGACACCGGGACCCGATTATCGCCTTGGTCCGTTGATTATCGTCTGTTGTCGGTTCCACGTGAGCATCATGATCACCCTCATCATAGCAAGACGACGCCTTTCCTCGTGAGACATACAGAATACAAAATGAATGATCCAAGGTAAGAGGAAGAAGGAACAGGACTCTTACTCCGTACTCAAACTATGTGCGGCACGTGACCAGTCGGAAGATCGTTGACCCTGAGAAATGACGAGGCTGGAGCTCCAGACGTCGACTTCTCTCCGCAACTCAATTCCACCACCACCACCACCAACCTCACTGCGAATTCCTGGTCTCGACCTGCAAACATCCGGCCTCAATGCGAACGATTGCCCAGGCCCCATGGTGAGCGTCTTGCTGAATCGCTGTCCGTCGTTCGTCCTGTGAATGCCCGCATCTGCGGGGTACCGTCCATCCGGCCCGGCTTATCAACCCACGTAACACATCACCATGGACGTCCGCAAGAAGAAGAGAAAGGTCCTCTTGATGGGGAAGAGCGGGTCGGGAAAGTCGTCCATGCGCTCCATCATCTTCAGCAACTACGTCGCCAAAGATGTCCGCCGACTGGGCGCTACGATTGATGTGGAGCACAGTCATGTCAAGTTCATGGGGAACCTGACGTTGAACCTGTGGGACTGTGGAGGGTGAGCCGGTCTTTCCTCTGACCAGACAAACACATCGCAGCTGACAGAGTTCCATCAGACAGGATGCCTTCATGGAGACCTACCTCGCCTCGCAACGAGGCAACATCTTCTCCGACGTCGCCGTCCTCATCTACGTCTTCGACATCGAGTCCCGCGAGGTCGAGCGCGACCTGGACACGTACAACCTGATCATCGGCGCGCTGAAGGAGTACAGCCCGAACGCGTACGTCTTCTGTCTCGTGCACAAGCTGGATCTCATCCAGGCGGAGCACCGCCAACGCATCTACGAGGAACGCTCCGCGCTGATCCGCAGCCGCTCCGACCACTTCGCCATCGACACCTTCGGCAGCAGCATCTGGGACCAGTCGCTGTACAAGGCGTGGGCGGGCATCGTGCACCGCCTGATCCCCAACCTGACCGTCATCGAACGCTTCCTGCAGGCCTTTGCCAAACGCATCGACGCCGAGGAAGTCATCCTCTTCGAGCGCTCCACCTTCCTGACCGTCACCTCGGTCGCCTCGGACATCGGCGACATGAACCCCATCTACGACCGCCACGAGCGCTTGTCCAACATCATGAAGGCCTTCAAGCACTGCGCCGCCCGCAACACCCACACCACCCCGGCCTCTGCCGGCTTCGTCGTCATGCACACCAAGACCCCGCAATTCAACGTCTTCCTCGGCCGCTTCACCGACAACACGTACATCTTCCTTGTCGTCCCGCCCGGCGAAGCCGCCTACAACTGTGCCGTGTTGAACACCATGCTGGCGCGCGAGGGCTTCGCCAAAGCCGCAGCCACCGGGTACGGCGACGGCTTTCCGCTCCCCGCGCCGGACACTCCCGATGGCCAAACCGCGCGGGGCTGATACGAGCCCAGGGTTGGTCTCTTTTCCCCGTCGAGTCCGGTTGGTTACCTTGTAGTGTCGGTCTATGGATTTGCGTGCGATGACGGCGTTCCGGTCGGAGAACTGCGACTTTTTCCCATCCATCTGTCTATCCTTATTTGTGAGATACCCTAGCATCGCCTATGTCAGCTGTCTTGTCGTACTGGAAATATCAGCCTGGAAACCAAGCGCAATAGGAATGCATATACTGTTTGAATCGGAGTGGTCGGAGGTGGTCCATGATGTGCCTAGATCGAGCATTACTCATGGAAACTCTCGTCTTGAATTAGATATATATACGACAGCCAAGCGACACAGCTCGTGCAGTGGCAGAATCAGCGAAAGCATGCGAAATCTATTGAACTATAAACCGCTTTACATCATTGTACATCTGGCATGCGGACGGCAATGTCACCTGACTGGGTGATGTATCGAACCCATGGGAGCGACGGGTATTGAAGCTGGCGAGGTTAGCATTTTGCTTTCAGATGGCCAAAGGAATTCGACATACTTTGGGTTCCGTGATCTTCAAATACCGGACCTGAATACCACTTGTGGTGAAGTAGGGGATTTCAAATTTGACATTAATCGGCCGTTTGGCCTTGCCCTGGCCGGCGCCGCCCATACTGCCGCCAAACCCACCGGTCATACCGCCGCCGTGCTCGTCGTCGCCCTTGACGGACGGCAGGCCGAGCTCCGCGCGCATGAGGAACTCCTTCCCACCGCCGAACTGCTTGATCTTCCAGATGATGGCCGATTTCTCGGGTGCGTAATGAACAGTACCGATATTGGTTCGGAAACGGGGCGAGTCTGCGTCTTCGGGCACGGGGACGAGGATCTCTACGTTGTTGGCGGTGCTGCGACGCTTGAACTGTGCTTTGGCCTAGGGTCGCTCTGTCAGCTATACCACCCACGCGCGATGCGCAGACACACATCGGAGAGACAGACCTTCAACATATACTCTATCCGAGACCCGGAGTGGGATTCCACCAGGCACTCGACCCAGATGAGCGGCTTGACCTGCGTGTTGAGACGGTAGCTCATGAGCTCGAACTCGCCGTCGGGGGGTATAAAGCTGATGGTGCGGTCGTTTTCAAACCGCGACAGGCGCACGCATTGGTGGAATTTGACGTCCTCCATCTCGACGGCCTTGCCGCGCGTGGCGCGGCCCGTCGTCTCGAACATGACCTTGTCATTGAGGCCGAGTCGCAGCTCGGGCATGCCGCTCAGGTAACACTTCATCTTGATCGCGCCGAGAATCTCCGACCGCAGGACATTGCCAGATGCCGACACGAGGAGATTCAGAGATTCGACCACATCCAGGAAGACTTCGTTCTTGCGATAGCGGATGCCTTCGCTTCGCCACGAGACGGCGTTGGTGACGGCGATGGGGGGCCGGGCTTGGATTTCGAGTTTGTGTGATTCCTGGGTGATGTATCTAGCCACGGTGTATTAGCATGGTCATTGGTGGTTGGGTGCGGATCGAAGGGCGGTCGTACTCTTGGAGGATCTTGCTTTCCGTTGTTTGTGGGTACCCAAAGTCCATCATTTCGTCGAGCAATTCGTAGATGATGACGAAGTTATCCCGGATACTCTCCTCCTCCAGGACCTTGAAGTATTCCGTGAAGACCTCGACGATCTTGTGGAGGAAAAGGAGAATTTCGGTGGCATTGGTGTTCTTTTTCGTCAGGGCGAGGATGTAGAGGTTGCTGTGACGGATGTAGAGGTACTATTGGAGAGTTCTCGTCAGTCAATGCTCTTCGCGATGTTTGTATTCGTCTTTATTTCCAATTGTCATGGTGGTCTCTGTAGGGTTGGACCCTGGTGATATAGGGGAGGACTCTGGGCTGCGGGGAATGCGGTGGGGGATCGGGACGAGGGTTGGGCAACATACGTTGATTCCCTCGTGGGAGAAACACGGAGGCACGGCGGAGCTCTCTTCTTCGGCATCGCTGAGGAGGATGGGAAATTTCTCAACCGCAGACATGGGAATGTCTCCGCGGTAGTTTCGGGCCAGAAGGGTCTAGAGACACGGTGAGCACCAAGGGATGCATGCGCCGGCGACCGACGACGTACCTTGCCCTTCAAATCGAGGAAGAACACGGCCGAAGCCATGTCGGAAGAAGAGAAATGGAGGAGACAGAAGAAGGGGGGCGGATGGAGGAGGAGGGTAAAAAAGGAGGCGGTTGATAGTGGTGAGGTCGCAGGAGGCAGTCGGAGTGTATACAGAGAGAGTAGGAGTATGGATCCCAAGAATGTCGTAAGGAGAGGCTCTGGCCAACTTTCCCTCCTCGAGCTGCGCCGCGCCTGAGGCTGCAACACTAGTATGTATAGGGTTAGCGCGTATGCGTCAGTTTCTTATTTAATTTCGTCGTCCGCACTTTTCTTCGTCTTCTTCTTTTCTTCTTCAGAATTTCTTTTTATTCCGCTCCCAACAGACAGTGCAATGCAGTATTAACCACTTGTGGTTGCTAGCGCTGTCGGACTTTCTGTTCGACAGTGTCTGGTTTTTAAATTACTCCTTTGCGATAAAGAGGGGCGCAGACTAGGCATCGTTACGAGGGTTCCATAAGAGCTGGCCGGGCATTGTGCACTGTTGCTCGGGCGGTGTCAGAGGAACCGTACATACTATGATATACCTATCTACTATATTGTGTACTCTGTACTGTAGACAGAATGAGCAAGTGGGAGATGCTTATCCATCTCCATTGAGAGTCATGGCTCCTACGTCTCAGCCAGCAGGATCTTCGTTCGACCTTGTCACTATCACTATCAGCTGCGGTCAGGTCGAGTGAGCATACGTTCAGAGGATTCTGGCCCAAGAACTGCAAAGCAATGCAAGCTTGATTGTGTTCATTCAACGTGATTGAAGAAACTTTCGAGAGTGGAGGATGATTCTGCCAAATTAGGTCCTGCTTCTTGTGTCCTAAATACGAAACGTGATGTGTATAGAGTTGCGTGGTCTAATGGTCATGACGTCTGATTCACATGTGGATCTTAGATCCTCAGAAGGTTCCCGGTTCGATCCCGGGCGCGACTACTCTTTTTGTTTTTGCTTCTGTCTACAGTACATAGAAGACCACCTAGCTGGTGGGTCCTTACCTGACCGATGTTCTGTATAACATGATCTCAGCTATTACGGAGTACACCGGCCAAGCAATCTTGTGCGTCCTTTTTGCGGGGATCAAGACTGCGGTGGAGGGGACTACAGGTGGAAACGAAAGATATTGTTACAGGGTCACATCAGGATGACCTCCAGTCATGTACATAGTATCACTGTACCCCCTTTTGTAGACCACGAAGTTCCTGCTGAAATGATCCCTATAGCACGATGTTGACAACCCTGTGGAAATGTTACTCAGCTGTTCATACAGCAATAGGATACTTCATTTACGGAGCGGTTAGCGTCTTTCTCCGCAAAGTGCCTCCGTCCATCAGGAAGGTTTTCTCCACCAGCCAGAAACCTGATAGACGCAGACGCCGAAAACAAACTCGATGTTTTATTGTGTGACTTTAGGAGATCAACAAATAGGGAGATAGACGGTGGGCATCTCCCGGATTCGGGGGGTTTTTAATCCTTCTAGGCCATGGGTGTCAACAGAGGCTATGGACATCTTCAGTCTCGGGTCGGTATTCTACACGATCATGACCGGCCATTGGCCCTACAAGTCTCCTGGACCGTTCAACTCCATGGAAGAGATGAATGATTACGAGGCTCGGGTAGATGAGCTCTTCGCCTCCAAAAGCTATCCATCAGTTGTTGGCCTTGTTGGCGGTGCTGTGATACAAGGATGTTGGACAGACCGGTACAGTGATGTAGGCGCATTTGTTCGAGATCTTTATAGTTCTATCCCCACATTCGTAGATCTTGGTGGAAACGTCGACGGTACACATGCTAAATGTAGACCGTGAGTACTGGAGCTCCTACCATGCCTGATGTAGCAGGAAAGCCATTACATCGGCGAAGCAATCTTGTACAGCCGAGCGGTCCAGAATATAGATCATCTCATCCTTTTTGCGGGGAAGACTGCGGGGGTAGGCCACCTTTATACTTCTTGGAGATTTCATAGATCTAGGGGGACTCAGTATGGGAACGCTGCAATGAACTGTCTGGCTCCCACCAACTGACGTAGCGCGGGAGAGCATCATGGCAGTGGCATCACATCGACAAAGAAGCACACCCAATGACCTCCTCCTCGCCCTAAAATCGGACGACTAAATAGTTGGTTCTTGGGGTTTCTTGTGTTAGACATATATATATCACAGCCTGGTTAGACTCAACCCTGCATAATGCACACCGAGAATCCACACAATCTAGCAAGTGTTCCGTAAGTTTATATACCGCAGGTCGGCCGTCTTGACTCATGAATCTTTGTTCTCAGGGTATCCCCTCCAGGATATAACACAAATCTAGATCGAAGTAAAAATACACATACAGAATATGGAGGACAAAGACAGCCCCGAATCCAAAGAACACATGCAAAAACAACACGAGATGGTAAACGCCAAGTCACAAAATCACCCGCAAAAGATGCTCAATCAGGCCGTCATCTTAAACCCCAACGGAGCCAATATCCGCTCCCGGGCCACCTCATTCGCAACATGTCCGCCCTTCTCCAGCGAAACAGCCCCAACGACAGCGTACATAGTATGCGCGAGAACGAGTTCGAAGCCCGAGCTGGCGAGGTTCTGGGGCTGCACCGATATTAGCCGCTCTGCAAGAACACAAGACAAGAATGAACCAGAGGATGGTATACCTTCCGAGGACTCCACCGCAGCACCTTCTGCAGCTCATACTTCTGCGCCAGCTCCGCAAGCTTCGCCTTACTCAGCAGCAGCTCCTTCGTGCTCGGCGACAAATTCGGCAGCCCATCCAGCGCCGGGTGTTCAAAGGGCCGCCGACCAAAGGCATCGACGGAGCTGGCGGCGCTGCCTCCGGGGCTCTGCACCAGCGCCAGCGACGCCTGGAGCTGGACGATGCGTTTTCCTGCCGTCCCATTCGCATTAGCCTTCTCACTCACCGCATCTTCAAGCCCAATCACTTGGCGGCGCCGCGGGGGATACACACCTAAAAACGCCAGGCGATCGTTAAACCCTCTCCGGCCCTGGTCGAAGCTCTTGTGCGTGACGGCCAGCCACTTGATCTCGTCGGACAGCACCTTGTCGCCGTCGGCGCCGAGCATTCGGACGTAGAACTGGTCGAGGACCTTGGGGTCCGCGTTCACGGGGTACTCGCGTCTCTTGGAGTTGAAGCGCAGGCTGAAGGGCGCCTTTGCGCGCGGCGGCGTGTACGACCATCGCGGCTTGTCGGCGTAGTCAGTCGGCGGCTGGTCGGGGGATGTGGACAGGCCTCGTCGGGGGAGCAGCATTGCGGAGCGAGTCGCCGTCGCCGTCGCTGCGCTGGGGACGGCGAGTGAGCGGCACGCGGAGCAGGCGACTGTGCTCCGGAGCGCCCGGGTCGAGAGCATCGAGGCCATTGTTGCGGGAGGAGACGTTGGAGGAGGGGGTTCGATGTCGTCTGTTCTTGCTGGTCTTCGTCGGAGAAGCGAAGAATTTCCGCATTCCGCGCTAGTCCGTGTTTGGGGATGACTAACCACATGTTGATGCCTCAGGAAGGATTAATCACGCAGTTCTACTGGATTTCTATTCTATTTACTACGACTTATGCGTGGAAATTACCGTTTTCTTCTTTGGTAATTATGGTAATTATTAAAGGTGAATTGGTTATTTGTCAAAGTTTGGATGGAGTCAGTCCATTCTGTGTTGCCCTGAAAACTACATCTTTGCAAGGTCTCATGCACCAAACCCTCACCAGACAAAACTATTCGTACCAAGTGCTGGCAGATCCGTTGTCGATGGGTGTCTGCGTCGATGGGACTGGCGGTAAGTGCTTATGCATGCAAATATTCGGCCGGTATACGCTGGGTGACACAGGCAGGCGGCCCTCTCATTTTATAGATGAAGCAGAGCCAAGGGATTTCCCCGGCCGGGAAATTACTCCTTGCACATCGGATTCTGGGGATTGGGCGAACACAGCTGCCTGAGAGGAGTAACGAAGAGATAGAAGTTAGTACGTGGAAGAGACAGACTGGTCAAGGAAAGCGCCGTGATACTGCCCCTGAGAAGCCTTCGGAAATCACTCCATTCGTTGTCGAGACTATCCGGTTGTCGGCAGTTATTTGGGTATCAAAAAGCCGGTTTGCTGGCTCTGGCCACGAGCATATTTCTTCCGCAGACAGAACCCCGGGAGGCTTCGATGACGAAGCTCATCGGACAGGTGTAGTGATGTGTGACGATATCCGTCCGGCAGCCCACGTGCTGGGATTTGTTGAATAGCGCCTTAATCCCAAGGCGAACTGTGCGAGGTTGCCCTGGTACTTCTCCATCTCGAATGTTTGCTTGTCAGACCGCATTTTCTGGAAGCCGTCGTCGACATGGATCCTAGCAGGTCAGAGCAACTCCAGGGTTGGAAGGACGTTCGACAACCTAAAAGAACCCCTGTAGAGGACATCCTCATGGTTAAATGCAGAAACGGGATGGTGCAATTGGCCGATGCTTCGAGGTCTGGCGTCCCATTCTGAGCCAATAACAGAGCCGCTGTTTGGAACCCTGGCGCTCCGCCGTTTGCTTCAAGCATAAAAGATCCCGCTGCATAGATCTTGACCTGCTCCATTCCGTCCAGCCGTGAAAGACGGCATACGCTGGGGTTCGAGCCTTGCCCGTCGCGCTTCCTTAGAACAGCATCACCACCTGGATGTTCCCGTCGACTATCCGATTTGACACTCAAGCTTAGGTGCTGGACCAACGATGTAGGGGCTTTGATTCAGTTTGCTGCAAGAAACCGGAGCTTCGCCTTCTAAAGTCCGCGGGTGTCACCAGCGATGGGTCTGTTGTCTCAGATCAGTGCTGAAGAAACTCTGCGCTCAGACAATGCAAGAACGTTGGAGTCTATCGAGATCTGTCCGTTATCCGCCACTAAGCACCTCAAAGCAAAGAAAAGGGGGGATTAAGATGGACGCCCAACAAATCTAGCGGTGACGGCCACTCACCGTGATCGACCGCACATACGCTGTCAGACCTCAATACATCCTACCTTCCGTCGGACTGTCCTGCAACGGTCCGAAGGCCTTAATGCAGCTGAAGCAGTCCTGGAGCTCGTTGCTGGAGAGCGGAAAGGCCATATCCACGCGGGTGCTTTCCGTGAAGGGACGTCAACCGGGACGGCAGTGTGCGACGATGTACGACGTGGTGGTGGAGAGTATGCCGGGAAGCTGTGCGGTCCTGAGAGTTGGTGTCTTTAAAAGACTGACAATTCCCGCCGTTGGGAAGTGCATTTCCTGTTCGCCAAGCCAAAGATAACAGCTCTTCTTCTATCAAGCAACTTTCACTTGACGCCGATCAACATACCTCACTGCTCGCGCTTGACCTTCACAAGCAACCAGTATTCCCAATACCTCTGAAAGCATGTCGTCGACTCGCAACCAGATGAACCTCAACACCGCACACTCTCTGCTCCAGGGCCGCAATGGAAACGGAGACGACATCTACAGCGCGTGTTCCGTCCAAGATCCTCCCTCGCCGGGCCCATTCCCTCCTAACCCACCTCCGAGCCCTGCTTAGGCTGGCTTCGGTTCACTGAGTTTGATCGCATACGTAAGATGATCAAATTCGATTCGAGACTGAGCGAATGCTGACTGGTATAGGCTTTCACGGAACTTTGGGGGATCCCCTGTAAACGACGATATCAACGAGCACACAGCAGAACGGAAAGGTGTATATCCGGATGAGAGTTTGGAAGAGCATGATATCCCGGAGTTAGACAAGGCCATCATAGAATGTTCCAGAGGCGATTTTGAAGGAGGCGGTGACAGACTGTATAACACCAGTTGCATATTCCTAGACGAATCAAAATATATCCATTTGTGTGTCGGTTGAAGTTGTGCAATTCCGAATGGCTTTCTTTCGCCATTTGCCACGTTCTGCTCCGAGACCACTGTTGGTGACGTGGGCTAGTGTACCGCTCACAGTTTGCTCATTTGCGAGTCGGAGCCCATCGGGCTCTTCGATTTGTCCATCGCAATACCCAAGATCACTTCTTTCCCAGTGGGCGCCCCGTTTCAGGAATCCCGGGGCCCTTTTCCCATGCTGCATTTGCGCGACGAGAAAGTCACCGGCATAGAAAACACGACTGCAGTCAGGGTTAGCCATAGTCGGCAATATCCATGTTTCAAAACTCACCTGAAACCATAGCTCCAATGCACTTCCTGTTAGTGCATCTGAATGCAAGTGTCAATTCTACAACAGAAAGGTAAATAGCGAAAGCCATGTCTGGTATAAAAATATATTGAACAATGAACCGTTTTTAAACCACAAAACTCAAAAGGTATGACACAGGAAAATTACAGAAGAGCAAGGACGACGGCGCTAAGAGCACTCAAGCCCACGACGGTCCAGCCGGACTTGATGACCTGCTGATTGGTGATTCCACGACCCATATCCCAGACCAAGTGACGGACGCCGTTCATGCAGTGGAAAGCGAAGGGGAAAGCGATGGTACCCTTGAGGAGGACCTTGGCGGCGATGGGGAGAGCGGCGAAAGCAGCCGCCAGGGAGGCGGACTCGAGGTGCCAGCCGAACAGAGGGGCAGCGAGGTAGGCAGTGGCGAAGACATACATACCACCGGAGAGGGCGACACCGGTGATACGGTTGAATGCGGAGGCGTACCAGGTGATCTGGGGACGGTAGATGGTCAAGTGGGGAGAGACGGGGCGGTTGAGACGCTGCTTCGCAAGGATCTTGGTGGGATCTTCCGTGTTGGCGGAGGTTGCGGCTTGTCTGGGGATTGTCCATAGTTAGTATGAGGATAATCTTGTGGATAGTTGGTGGAATAGTCGGTCTGTTGTCTCAATGCGTGGTCGAATCCGGTAGACCATCCTCCATGACGTATGGGTGTCTCGAGATGTCTCCGGAGCGGATTGTCGCAAGGGCCACCGAACGTGGATCTCTGGGTGTCACTAACCTCCTCTGCACGGTACGACCGAGAGCGATGGCGGCGGGGGAGGCCGCGTTCATCATGGACCAGCGCATGGCGTAGGGCTGCTGGACGGCGACTGTAGCAAATTAGCGGGTAGTCCATTGGAGAACGAACGCAGGGTGGAGGGACGTACGCCGTCGCAGCGACTGCTGAGCAACCTTCTGAGAGATCATGGCGACGGATGAGGCGGACAGACGAGAAGAGAGCGCGCAGAGAGGAGAGGGTCAACGCAATGAAGATATCCAGAAGGAACAGAGCAACTCCCGAATCCTCGTAACGCTTCGGAATCACGGGACGGACTACCTCGGGTGAGGGCCCGGTCACGTGAACCAATCAACGGCCGGCAATTTAGCATCCGGAAGATTCATCTTCCGTTCCATTTTCGCTTTTCCCTTTTCTGTTTTCTTCTTCTTCCTCTGCTTCCTCTTTTCTTCTTCTTCTCTCCAGGGACTCCCGCTCACGTCCTCCACCACCTCATGATGTTGACGTGCTCAGCTATCCTCACTGGTTTCGGCATTCTGTCGCGACCGCCGAGGTTTTATGAGACCCCCGAGAAGGAGTTGGCCCGTCGTTAATCGCCCATTTCTTTCTGTCCATGAAAGGAAAGGGTTTCATATCAGGGTTACATAGTAGCTTTAGCTCTAGGTTTTGTATTGTAAATATAGCTTTCTGAGGATATTCGTCCAGAGGGTATATCTACTCTATTTCATCGGACCGAATACTCGGGATGGGATGCTCCGTGGTAGTTCAGTCGGAACATGTCAGGCCGAATGGAGAGTGAGGGGTCTTATCTGATCCTCTTATACTCCAACTACTTCTACCTACCCTTACCCTTATCCTTACCTTCACTACCTTTCAGCTCCAACTGCAACCACCCTCAATCACCTTGGATCATACCTACACATCATTTCCATCGACACGGTCGTCAATATGGCTCCCCAAACTGGTCTACATGTTCTCCGCACCAGGACTGTCGTCGACTGTGATACTCTGGACGAGCAAGGTACTATCCGTTCAAACAACACCTAATGGAGACCTCATCCTGTAGACAAACATGTACTTATCCCTCACTGTCAACCGCAGTCGCCAAAACCATGGGTCCTTTTCACGATTGCACTTCCAACCAAGCCATTGCATACGGCGAGCTTTCAAAACCAGAACATGGAGAACTACTCTCTGCTTCCGTCTCTGAAGCCAAACAACTCTTGGCTGGGGGCAGACTTCCATCTATGCCTGTATCAGAGCTTGCTGTCGAGATTGCGGTATTCCGGACTGCCCACGCTCGCGCGGTTAAAGACTAACAGGACTTACTAGATGGTGAAACTAGCTCTTAAAATTGCCCCCCATATCTCTGGCCATGTTCACATCCAAACAAACCCGTACTACTCATACTCCACCGACCAGACGGTCATCAACGCTTTAAGTGAGTAGAATCCACCATCCACTTCGTCAATACACCAAGCCTCACATAAACCAGGAATCGTCCAGCTCTTCCAACATCTCCAACCCGGTTTCGACCGGTCCCGCATCTGCATCAAAATCCCCAGTACTTGGGAGGGAATGATGGCCTGTCGCACCCTTGAACAAGCCGGCATCCACACTCTCGCCACCACTCTCTTCACCCTGACCCAAGCCGTCCTGGCCGCTGAAGTCGGCTGTACATATGTTGCACCCTATGTCAATCAGCTGAAAGTCCACTTTGAGCCCGGGTACATTCTCTATCCACTCTTTCAGCAGCAAGAATAGACCGACTAACCACCACAGCTTCTCCGACCCGAACAAGCTCCTCCCCCTCTGTGTCCTCATTCAAAAGTACTACGAGTCGGTGAAGGCTAAGACACTGGTCCTTCCAGCAAGTCTAACCTCTACGGCGGAGATCTTTGCCCTAGCTGGTGTGAGTCATATCACAATTGCGCCGGGACTGTTGGAACAGCTCTCGCAGCCCGGTTCGGCTCCAGAGATGCAGTCACTGTTTGATTTGGGCCTACCGTCGGGGCTCCCATCTGAGCCCTTGTCGTTTGTGAATGATGAATCTGCCTATCGAATCTCATTTTCGAGGGATATGCACGGGGCGAGTGAGGGGAAGTTGACGCAGGTAGGTTGTTCGGATTGTATGCATCATGAGGGGTAATGCTAATATCAGCCAGGCAGTAAACATCTTTTGTGACATGCAGGACAAGCTTATCCAACTTGCCAAGTCTGTGGAGCATAGGGAATAAGATAATGTATCTACATATTCTCAGAGGTTCTAAGAAAGAGGCCATCCATTATACACAACATGTCAGATCAAGACCAACATCTACACTATGGTGATGAGCGCTTCCGAGAAATCCTCCAGCGCCTCAGAACATTCGGATACCTCCGAAGCTCCAACCTCCATCAGAAAACTCTCAGGGACTATCCCAATCCGCTCGTACTTGGCCGAATCGCTCGGCGACTTTCCAAGAAGGAGGTAAGTGTGCTCCACCCATTGGCAATTCTCTCTTTGCGGCAGACGACTACCACGATAGTACCCGATATAGAATAGGAAGACAGGTGTCCTGGACTCGGCTTGTTTCTTCGATGATTCTGATGGTGATCGACGAACGGACCGCTCCACAACACCATTTTCGTTGGTGAACTGGAAAGTCTCCAGTGCCAAATCAACACTGGGTCGGAGCGTTTTGGAGCCATGAACAACGATATACGACTTTCTATCAGGCAAATTCATAGGACTGGGTCCTATTTCCAGTGTCGTTTCGAGTAGAAGCCCTTGTAGCGTCACATGCGCACTGAGTGTCTGGCCCAGGAGGTTCTGACCCGCTACCTTGGAATCCGCATCGAGGACCGTGCATGAACGCGCCGAAACCCACTCCTCTGTACGAGAATATACGACCGTATGTTCGATTGATGCCCAGGAGAACGTGGGGGCGTGGTACTCAACGAGAGGAATCACCGTGTGGCTGTCCTCGATGTTATCATTCATCGCCGCACGCCAAGTCAAATCAGCTAATAGATTATCCAACCAAACGCCAGCAATATACCTAGACTTGGTAATATCTTGGACGACCCGGGCGATGCCCGATATTGCTGGAAGTCTGTCAGACGATATCGTCAGCTCTCGAGAGGTATACTCGTCGACCACCTCGTGCCAATCTTTGTAGGCCTCCTGCGGGTCCGTAATGGAGTAGAACGACCGGAAAGAGAAGATCTTGCCTCCATCGCGGACCCGGTCAAGCATCCCGCATTCGCACGCGGACCCTCCCAGGCAGGACCACCACAGTTCCTCCTGGTGGTAGGTGAGCACCCTCGTAGAGAGGTTACTCTCCTGCAGGGTCCAGCCCCGGAACCATAACGGCGGGGTGTCATCGTCCATCAGATCAAGCGTGTGGGTTGTCACGGCAGGGACCATTCGTGCACCCAAGAGCGTGCGCTGGCCGGTCTGGGTCTCCCATTCAATAATCAAGGGAGGTTTCTGCTCGGCGGCAAAGTGCTCACGTTGAAGAAATCCTTCCGTGACAGATGCAGCGGTGGCAGCTGCAATGGTAAGATAGGCGTTGTGGTAGATCGACGCCATGTTGCTCGACTCAATTTCCCAATCAGACGCCGAGTCTTGGATAATGCACAGTGCGTCGATCCAGAAGTATCGGACTTTCAGCCTGCGGGTCACGATGATGGCGTCTCGGATGGTCTGTGGGAGACCTGAGATTGGTGTACCTCGTTTCATGGCTTCGTAATTGGAAGCTGTCGTCTTGATAGTTTCGAGGCCTCCCCAGCAGTAACTGAGCGCAACATAGCGGTCTTGAGAGGAGGTCACCGTCTCGACCACTCGAACCTCGGTGTCTCCAGGTACGCCCACGTCGATCAGACGCGTTGGGACGTAAGTGGAGGTCGGTCTGCATGTTGGATGTTGCTCGCACCTTGCGAGGCATGTCTCGATAAAGTCGTATGCTTCCTGTGAATCCGGGTGGGTGCTGAGCGCGTGGCCGGTCACGATGCCTTGCCACGCAGGCGGTTGTCCTGTCAAACCTCAGCTTCGCAACGGTATGCTAAAATATCCATCGCATATCCATGGATTTTTACCTAATGGTGCGTAGACCTGGACAGTACTGTATGATAATGGGTCTAATATCGTGGTTTCATTATTCTCTTGCATGCAAAGCAGGACGAAGTCGTCGGATGCAAGTTCAAGCTCAAAATATCGGAGACATTCCAAGATAAACACACACACGCGGCATTCGCGTGAGGCCACAATGTCCTTCAGGTATCTCACGTTAACATCTCCCCTGCCAGGAGTGAAGCCCAGGTGTGGGAGTCGTTTGCCCGCCCGTTGAGCGGAATACTTCAAGTCGAGACAGACATCGCATGACTGGGACATTGTATCGCCGGGTTGGGGTGATTTCTGGCTATGATATAACATGATTAATTCGACATTCCATCCATTGCGGTCTGTCGTTGAACGGGGGCGTCCCCGCTTATCTCACTGCCGAGGCCTAGTTCCCCGGATATGCAAGGCTATCATGGCTCAAACCATGTCAGCCTTTCAGCTGTTGCCAACCCTGGCGCGAGGCTGTCATTTGCACTGGGTTACCTATTGGTGCCACGCGCTGCCCGAGTCTAGCTTCTGACGGCATTCTGATCCTGCGGCTGTATAGTTCCTGTCGGCGTAAAGCTAGCGGCCGCCGCCTCATTCTGTTTCGGGGACCACCTCGTCAGGATGGATATGCCTGCTTTTAGAAACTAGCCTCACCATCACATCTCCATTTCTACTGCTCGCAATCTGTGACGGTCGATGTTATTGGTGGCTGAGCCTCCCGTGGTCACGCAGATTGTTCTCTGGGCTCATGCTCACACGGAAGCAATAGCCATTTTCTAGGCGCCGTTATAAAATGCGGCTTTTGGACTTGCAGTATAAATACGACGGACACTATCTCCAGAAAATCGACCTCGCTCGAACGAAGACATCTCAGCGCGAAAAAAAATATCATCTAGAAGCAGCCTTATCATCAAGATGCCCAGAAAAAGCGACGCGGACGACCGGATGAACAGATTCGACGCCGAGACACAAGCCATCATCGCCGGCGCGAGGTCCAGAACACCTCCTAGACAACTGGCCGTCTCCGACGCCGTGGCTACCGGAAAGCAAGTAGCCACATTCTTCTAGGTTCTGACCTCGCTGACAGCTCGTGTGCACCGCAGTGCTTCACCGGCAGTCAAGCAGCAATACCTGCAAGATCGGAGACAGAACTTCCCGACAGCAGCGAAGAGGGCGTACCAGAGCGCTGCTACTGCCGCTCAGCCGGTTGCGAGTGCCAGTTCGAAGATAAGTCCTCCTTCTGTTGCTGCGGCGCCTCAGCCGAGCACAAAGAGTACGAGTTCGAAGACTGTGACGACGTCGACTTATAGCTCCGGTGGGAGCTCGAAGCAGGCTACCAGCTCGTCGGGCTATAGTTCTACGAAGGCTTCGAAGAAGAGCTCTTCTGGTAGCTCTAAGAAGAGTTCGACTGGTACTAGTTCCTCCAAGAGCACGAGCGGATCACGCAAACGGTATGTATCCATTAGTATGTGGCAGAGGGAGTGAGTATACTTACAGCATCAGGTAACATGCCTACTATTTGGAATCCCTAGTCGGAACGCAACGGGATTGGGGTTGCGAATTGAGTGTCTTTGTGGATGAAGGATGCCGATTTGGTCATATCATAAGATCATGGACATCGTTCGTGTCGTGGAGTCGCTTGAATGAATTCATAAATTGTCATTAGTTGCCGTTTACTTCTCCTCATGTAGTCAAAAAAGAAAGGAAATGTCAATAACAGGTGCTGTGGTCTAGTGGTAGGACGTCACGTTGTGGCCGTGCCAGCCCCGGTTCGATTCCGGGCAGCGCCACATTTTTTACATATCTTTTGGACTCTTTTTTTCACGTAGGAAAAACCGGCTCATCTCTCTCTCTCTCTTTTTTTTTTTTTTTTTTTTTTTTTTTTTTTTTTTTTTTTTTTTTTTTTGTTCGTTTAATTGTTGGTCCTTTTTTTCTTCATCTAAGTATCAGCAGAAATACATACGGGCATATATTGCATAAATGACCTAAATTATATAGAGGTTGGAATTTTATGATAAATGGGAGAGATATATTAACTGGCAGCGCACTAGACTCAGCATCACTTTTAGCTCTTCCACACGGGCAGGACTGGCAACGCACCTGGGATCGTTGTCTACAAAGTGGCTCAAGCAGTGCTCTGTCATTAATATGGCCATACCCTAGCATGTAACTCCTTTTGGCGGTCATCCTCCGCCAACTTGACAAACTCCTGCTTGAAGTGATTGCTCACTTGTCTAGCACGCTCGTAGTCTTCACGCCGTACCATGCCACCAAAGGGAATGAGGCCCGCGTCGTCTAGTTGACGCATGACGGCCGAAACACCCTCTATTAGCTCCATCTCATCCTGATGCTGCAATAATTCCTTGTCCGCAAAATGTATCGGACATGACACTCCCATGTGACCGGCGATCTCGTCCCAACGAGCAATAGCCTCAATCAGGGTATTGCGGAGGGAAAACATATTTTCATTCTCCCAACAACAAGGCACCAAGGAAAGCAGGCGTCGCTTGAGACTAGCACACGGGTCATCATCGACTCCCCATCGTAACGGATCTGCGACCTTGACAGCGCGGCAGTAATAATCCAGCAGCTCTTTCTCGCGCTGTCTGCGCTCGTCTGCCTCGCCGCGTGGAACCTCAAGCATCTGCGGGGATACTCGTTGAAACAACGTCGGAGAAACAGATGCCCGCTGCCAGTCGATGATGCCGGTGATGCGATTTGTGTCGGGATCAACGAAGATGTTCTCCAGATGCAGATCTGGATGCGCGATCCTGTTGGGTAGGTCCTGAGTCTGCGATGTGATGTATGGCGCAACGGCGACGTAGCGCTCAAGGAGGGATATGTAGTCGTCCGGTGTCTCGGGGTGGTCCAGCGATCTGTGGTAGTTCATTCGCGGCTTTGCGTGTAATCGCGACCATTCAAGTTCGTTTTTTACAATGGCAACAGCATAATCAGTGACGGTTCGCCCTGGAGCAATCAGTAACGATAAGAGGACCCATTGCACGAGAGGGTGCCGTACATGGACCGCGGTCTAACTCCATCGTCGCGCGCTCGTTTCCCCAAAAATTGGGATTAGTTATTGGCCCAAGCACAAAAGACGATAGAGGGCTGTCTGAACTTGTTGGCAAGGTACTATCGATAAAAAGACCATCCAGCGGTATGTAGTGCTGCGATCTCCGTTCCAGATCTGCGCGGTAGTAGATACAGCCGTGCCCTGGAAAGTGGACGGAGATATATTTCGTTTCAATATCCACGATCTGGTCGATGATGCGGAGTTGTGTTGTCTTCGTGATTTGATTCCAGACATGGCCCAGCGGGATGCCCGGGGCCTTTTCCTCAATGATGTATTCCGCACCTACTGGGTTCGATGTTTCGCACGACCATGCGTGGACATGAGGGATAGGCACGCCCAGAATATCGCCGAGCTTTATAAATTAGCTCGGACTAGAGAAGCTGCGGTAAGACGTCTTGCGTACGAAACGGCGCGTGGCAACCTCCGAGGCTGTGGTGAAAAAGGCTGGCCCAGCATTTGGATTCGGGAGTCGCGCCACGAGTTGCTCGCCTGTGTCCATAGACAGGACGAAGGCTTTGTTATGCTGGCCCTCGACGCATTTGACAAGCTTTACGCCTGAGTCTCGGTCAGCCGGAACACGGACTGCTCTATGATATGATGGTTGTCGTACATTTGCTGTCGTTGCCGGTGACTTGGCGAGCTGCAGCTAGAAGAGCGTTCAAATCGAACCTGCGATTGCGCCTTGCAAGCTTCTCATCTTCCCCGGCTCTGGAGACATTAGTAGGGTGCATAGGTACGGGGACAGGTGACATACAGCCACCGGTATCGATGGTATGTATAGAGGTCTGCCTCGTCAATAGGTTCTTCTGATCCATTTTCCGTGGCTCTGAAGAGAGGAACAACGGGGTTCGTATGGATTTTCCGAATGGAATGTGTCTGAAGATGACGGGCCACGCGTGCGATATTCATTGTTGCTGAACAACAAAGGCGGCTTGAGGCATGGTGACATAAGGCGGCCTGGGGACCGGACAGACAATAACCCGGAGGCGCATAGGTACGTATGCTACCTATATTTCCGGTAAGGTATAATGCGCCAGTGGCTTCTCTTGTTCAACACTTCGTCCGTCCAAGCATTGCCAGTGCGACTTGTTCTAATAATAGAGGTGATGTAGAGAGATAATTCATGTGGGTTGCTTGTGAGAAGTATAGAAGGTACAAATAGAAGTACTATAGATCTATTGCCGAGGTCTCGTGGACCCGTTCAACTGCCATTTCCCCGCTAGACCAAATCCATCCGTCGGATCCGAAAGATACGATCCATCTCCGACGGGGCCGCATACCCATATACTAGTTTGGGCTTTTGCCTGTGAAGAGGCATTTACAGAGTACATAACTTGACTCATTATACCCTTATGAATCAGGTACCTAGACAGACTTTGGGACCCACAGATTCAGTATTTATGCCACCCTTGCCCAGTCATCCAGGAAAACTTCAACATCAAAATCATCACTTCACAGCCTAGTCGATCTTACTCCGTACACCTTCGTTTGGATCTATCTATTCCCTCCTGGGCTTCAGGCAATCTCTCCTCCCCATCAGACCCATTTGTAAGTCGATATCATCAGCAAGAAGACCCATCTAACAGTTTGGCCGGACAGCATCATGATCGTGACGCGCGGAATCTCGTTAACAAACTTCTTCGTGGCGTCGTCCGCCCTCGCCTTCCAAGTGTTCGTCCTATATCCCTGGCACAAACAGCTCGACGACAGCTTCGAGGCCCTGAAGAAAGAACACGTCCGCGTCCTGAAGACCCTCGACCACATCCAGCACGGCAAGGAGAAGGCCAGTCTCGGATCGGCTTAATATGGAAGGGGTATACAGAAAAGGCGATAGAAT
Organism: Aspergillus terreus NIH2624; assembly: GCF_000149615.1. Classification (NCBI taxonomy): domain Eukaryota; kingdom Fungi; phylum Ascomycota; class Eurotiomycetes; order Eurotiales; family Aspergillaceae; genus Aspergillus; species Aspergillus terreus. The sequence continues at coordinate 621,317 of NT_165932.1, read as the reverse complement.
AGACGGGTTCATTTCTACGGAGTAGGGTCTTTTGTACATACGTTCATAAATCAGATCTCTCAAAAGTGTCTTAGTCGTACGGAGTAGAGATTGTATGTACTACCACTATATTTTCGATTCGGACAGATGGCCGCGAGGGCCGGAGCGAAACCCGGTCCTACGGAGAACAGCCCCTGGGGTCTGGTTCTACTTTAGGCAATCTGACCGCCCCCGGGTTGGCCACTGTGGAGTATATGCAAAGCCGACCCGATCCGACCTACCGAGTCTAGCATTATGGCAGGTATCTCTCTCTCATGTAGTCAGCGGAAGCGGTAGAAGGATAGGAATGAGGTTATGTACTACCCAGAAGGTTCGATTGTCTAGAAATTCCATCCTTCAATCATATTGAAGAATCTCTACACAGATTTACGACAATAGCTCTCCCCAAAAACAAAACAGTCTATTCCTAGTCTATCCAACGCAATCTAGACTCAAACTAGGTCATCTGAAAATCGGTATAGTGATCCTCAAGGCGCTCCCCATCACTCCATTCCTGCTCAATCACCGCCCGGCGCTCCAGACTGCGAGGCTGGAAGACGCCCAAGAAATCACGCGGACGCAGGATCATCCCAGCATACCGAGGGGAAGTCGGGATCGGACCCGCATTCCAGACAAGATTGAACGCCCAGGCAATACGGGCAATTGCCAGCTGTAACGACCGAGTGGCCAGAAAACGCCCGGGACACTTGCGGCGGCCGAAGCCAAAGGCACCTAGCGGAAGATCCGGATCAGCCAGCCAACGCTCAGGGTGGAAGCCATACGGGTCCGGGTAGAGCGACTCGTCGTGGTCGAGACACCAGGTGTTGGGGATGATGATGGTGTTGGCGGGGATGCGGTAGCCCATGTATTCGTCGTCCTTGTCGACGGAGCGCAGGAAGCCCAGCGGGATGAGGGTGTCGAGGCGCAATATCTCCAGGATGTAGGCGTTGAGGTAGGGCAGGTGCTCGACGAGCTCTTGGCTGGGCAGGCGGTTGGGCCCGCACACGGAGTCAATTTCCTGCTGGAGCTGGAGGAATCTATCGCGGTTGAGCAGGCTCAGGCGGGTGAAGACCATCAGCATGACCGGGGTGGTCACCGACATGGCCGTCCACAGCTCGCCCAGCGCGAAACAGATCTGCTCCCAGGTAGTCTTTTGCGCGTCGCGGTGGCTCATGACGGCGCGCACCCAGGTCCATTCCCGGAGGTGGATGGCGCGGCCAAAGAGGCGGTTGTAGGTGCGCACGGCGTTCTGGTAGAAGGCGTCGCTTACCTGCTTGAACTTGATGAGCCAGCTGGGCATGTACTTGACCCCCGGGATGAGATCCAGGAGGATGTACGTCCAGTGGATATCCTTGAAGAAACCGTCAATGACGTCCTTGGCCTCGTGGAATGAGACGGCGACGGCCGATTTGACGCGCTCGCCGGTCAGGAGACACGAGGCCGTACTGAATGCGAACCGTGCGAGGGGGCCGGAGATGAACTGCGGCAGCAGGAGATCGATTAGTAGTTGTCTTGTTTCCAGATCGAGTAAGGGGAGGTACGCGTTGATGGCTACGGTGCTCAACAGAGGCATCTGCAGCTTATGAATCAGTTTCCAGGAGTTGGTGTACGATTGGAACACGGGTTGCAGACCCTTGGTCATGTATTGACTCCAGACAGACTCGGGACGTGAGCTGTAGATGGCACCGCGTCTTTCCAGTAGGTCCTTTGCGACTTGATGGTTACCCACGGAGATGACCTGGTACGGGCCGATTTTGAAGGAGATCAACGGGCCATACATTTCATGCCATTCTCTGTAGGTCTTCCAGGGCTCAGACCAAGATTGTTGATGCAGGTTTCCCAGGAGGGGAAGAGGAAGGTCATGCTTCCGACGTAGGAGGGGAAGAAGGAGAGGGAGGAAGAGGAGAAGGAGGAGGATGAAGGGGATTGGGAGGTTGACAGCCATCTTGGTAGCTTAAGACCGTGGGAGTGGTCGTACTGACTTGGATGAGTGGAAGCTGAGAGCACATCGCGAGAGGTTGCTGGATTTATATAGCTTTTGAGGTTATTGTAGGAGCTATATTCCGTGAGCTGGATGAAGCGATAACACGGGACATGCCTCTATCAGCATACAGCTTATACATTAGGACCATGGTTAGGCTATAGATATACGGGAACTCCCTTCTATATAGAGCTCGTCATTGACAGAAGTCCATTGTCTGAATGTTTCTTGAGGGTATACCCATATTGAACGAGACAAGAATTATCGAGGTATATTCCATGATCTGATATCCGGCTGATGACACGGAGGATGCCTCTAAGAAGCAAGTCCCTGCATAACATTAGGTGGTTATGTTATTGATACACGCATAATTACCGGGAACTCCCTTATCTATTAGAACTCAGTTGCTGAAACAATGTTTGTCTACATGGTGCTCGATGAAGCTAACAAGCTAATATCGAGGTGCTGAAGAGGAAGAGAAATGCCATCGGATGTCTCCATGTCCTGATAGTACGGGAGATGCCTCTACAGCATACCGGGTATATGTCACGTGGCTAATACATGTACCGGAAATCCCTTATAGCTTTTGTCTCATACTGCTGACAGAAGGCGGAAAATGCCATTGAGTACGTATACAAGTCTTGGCGCGATAAGATTATCAATCGCGGAATGATCCGTAAACTCTTAGCACTTGTAGTATTACTACTGTGACTACTAGCTTACTGCTCCGTAGGCAGTTTATTAATAGGCAAAGATAATCAAATTAACAAGAACGATATTATTATGATCCATCCTTCTGGTAGAATGCTGGCCCACCGCGTCGTAATGGCGCTTCCGTCATAGGGCATATGCAGCCCGGGTGGATCGAGGCTCGGCGTGGCATCCGGAGCCGGAGTCAGTCAGCGCATGTCGGCACTCTCTCTGCCGACTGTCTTCAAATTCAATCCTCTTCTCTCTTCGCATTCCCAGAGTGAGAGAGAGAGCGAACATCTTCTCGACGAACCGACAAAGAAGAATGGGTGATGACCGAGAGAACACAGTGTCCACTTGTCTGTTCTTTGTTGGCTAGCGAGATCCTCCTTAATTATCGAACTAGCGACCTTACGTACTCGGCCTGATGCCGCTGACGCAGCCCCTGCGGTGCAGGGTCCCTCCAGTACCATCTTCACCCTCTTCGCCCTCGACGCTTCGTCTGTCGCCCTCTCGCTGGCGTGTTTCACGCTCCTCCGTCGTTCTCCTCTCCCTCCGCCATAAGAACACCTTTCCTTCCACCTTGTCCTCCGCCAATGCCCGATTCGTCATCCCGCGTCCTTCCTCCATAACCACCACCAAGACAACGACCATCACGCATCACAGAACCACCGTCCCCCAAATGGCCAGCCAAACTAGAGGCCACGGTGGTCACGGCCACCATCACCACCACCACCACCATCACCATGGAAATGTCTACCTCACCTCCACGAACAAAGACGATGCTGGGGTCCGCATTACGCGCATTGGCCTGGTTGCCAATCTGGCCATGGCCATTGGGAAATTTATCGGAGGCTACATCTTTCATTCCCAGGCCTTGATCGCCGACGCCTACCACGCCCTCACCGATCTTGTCTCTGATTTCCTTACCCTCGGCACCGTTGCCTGGTCCCTGAAACCCCCGACCGAACGCTTCCCCAACGGATACGGAAAAATCGAGAGTATCGGCGCGTTAGGAGTGAGCAGTCTCTTACTGTGCGGCGGCGTCTTCATGGGACTCAATTCCGGTCAAGTCCTGCTGGATCAGTTCTACCCCGAGGCCGCGTCCACGCTCTCGCATGTGGCCGCCATCGGACACGGTCATTCCCATAGCCATGGGGTCGAGTCCCTCGGGCCCAGTATCCACGCCGCCTGGCTGGCGGCCGGATCGATTGTCGTGAAGGAATGGCTCTACCATGCGAGTGCGTATCCCTTGCCTATCCCATGTTAGGTACCCCCCAAAACTTCATGCTAATGCCATGCAGCGATGAAAGTGGCCAACGAGCGCAAGTCGTCCGTGCTGGCCTCCAATGCCATCCACCACCGCATCGACTCGCTCACGAGTATTGTCGCGTTGTTTACCATCGGGGGAACGTACATCTTCCAAGACGCCTCCTGGCTGGATCCTGTGGGCGGTCTGCTCATCTCGTTGATGGTCATCAAGGCCGGATGGGGCAACACGGCGACCTCGCTGCTGGAACTGGCCGACACTACCGTCGACGCCGATATCAAGGAGTCCGTGGAGAAGGCGGCGGCCAAAGCGATCGCTAATATGTCGGACGGGGGCTCTATCCACATCCGCGACGTCCAGGGCATGAAGTCGGGACAGAACTACCTGATGGACGTGGAGCTGGCGGTGCCGGGCGCATGGCCCATCCGCCGGTCGCGGGAGATCGAGGAAGCCGTCCGGGCGGCCATTGGGGGGAAAGTCCGGGGTGTGAAGCGGGTGAAGGTGCGCTTTATCCCATCGGAGCAGGAGGAGTTGACCTTTTCGGAGGAATTCATCCCCCCGGAGGTGACGTCGCGAGCGAGTCCGGAGCCGGAGAACGGAGATGCGGACAGCGCGGGACATGACTCGACCACACGCAAGAGGCGTTGAGCTGGATGATTGATGGATTTGTGCCGGTTGATTTGGTGATCTCGCTCCGCCACCCTACATATACTTGTTTGTGTATTATTTCGTTGAGCCAAGATCATGTGATACCCTGTGTCCGGCAGCATCATCCATCGCCGCGGAAGCGATGGAGGGGAGGAAGGTTTCCTGCAGCAGTGCAATTGGCGGAATTCGTCACGATTCGTAAATGAAGGCCTGAAGGGGCGAGACGACGAGTGTTCATCAGGAGATGATCATCTGAACACGCCCGCCCGTGCGGGCAGACGAATTACCAACGCATTGGAATCGCCAAGGATCGACTAGCAGACGGGGATGCATCTAGACCATATCTACTATCTATCTATAGCTGGAGGATATTATTAAATGATAGGTGTCTATCTAGTGATGTATGTACAAGATATCCAGTGTCCGTCAGACTGAATTAGGATAAACTGATTTAACCGGTAAAATCCCGGCGGTGGGGAATGTATTTTTCAACTATGGAGCAAAGGATGGCTGCAGTTGACATCACTGGCCGGTCATCCTCGTTTCTTTTTTGCCTCCAGAAAATACCCAGCACGATCGGGTAATTGTTGCTGTCATGCGGATAGAATTTGTTCATTGCGACGTATTATTATTACTACTGCTAATACTATATTATTCTCGAACGATTCTGGATGTTTCCCGACGGAAGGGTAAATGGAATGGCCGGATCGGTGTAGCTCTCGCCCTTCTCCATATATACTTCCCGCATCCACCGCTCTTCCCCATCCTTTGTTCTGTCCTCCATTCCTTTCTTCTCTTCCTCATCCCCTTCTCTCGCATCTCACGTCAATTGTCCTGCAATGGCAATCAGTGCAGCCCAGAACCCCCTCTACATCGGGTTCGACCTCTCCACCCAGCAGCTCAAGGGCCTGGTCGTCAATTCCGACCTCAAGGTCGTCTACCTCTCCAAGTTCGACTTTGACGCCGACTCGCGCGGCTTCCCCATCAAGAAGGGCGTCATCACCAATGAAGCCGAACATGAAGTCTACGCCCCCGTCGCCATGTGGCTCCAGGCCCTCGACACCGTCCTCGACGGGCTGCGCCAGCAGGGTCTCGATTTCTCCCGCGTAAAGGGCATCAGTGGCGCCGGACAACAGCATGGCAGTGTCTACTGGGGCGACCGGGCGGAGGACCTCCTCCAGAACCTGGATCCCTCCAAGTCGCTGGAAGCCCAGCTCAGCGATGCCTTCTCCCACCCCTACAGCCCCAATTGGCAGGATGCGAGCACCCAGAAAGAATGCGACGAGTTCGACGCTTACCTGGGGAGTCAGGAGGCATTGGCGCAGGCGACGGGGAGTAAGGCGCACCACGTACGTATCGAGACCCCATCGTCTACCTGATCGTCCAGGAAAATCCAACTGACCTATATAGCGTTTCACCGGCCCCCAGATTCTGCGCTTCCAGCGGAAATACCCCGACGTCTATCGCCACACCCAGCGCATCTCGCTGGTTTCCTCGTTCCTGGCCTCGCTTTTCCTGGGCCGCTTCGCTCCCTTTGATATCTCCGACGTCTGCGGCATGAACCTGTGGAATATCAAGCAAGGAGCCTATGATGAGAAGCTCTTAAAGCTCTGCGCTGGGTCGTTTGGTGTCGACGACCTCAAGCGCAAGCTTGGGCCCGTCTACGAAGACGGCGGTCTCAACCTGGGCTCCATCCACCGCTACTACGTCGACCGCTACGGCTTCAACCCGGATTGCACTATTATTCCGGCCACGGGCGATAACCCGGCTACCATCCTAGCCCTGCCGCTGCGGCCCTCCGACGCCATGGTCTCCCTCGGCACCTCCACCACCTTCCTCATGTCTACCCCGAGCTACCAGCCCCATCCGGCCACGCATTTCTTCAACCACCCCACCACGGCGGGTCTGTACATGTTCATGCTGTGCTACAAGAACGGCGGGCTGGCCCGCGAACAGATCCGCGACGCTGTCAACGACAAGCTGGGCTCGTCCGATGACGTGTGGGCGAACTTTGACCGCACCGCGCTGCAGACCCCGCCGCTGGGCCAGAAGGCCGACTCTGACCCCATGAAGATGGGTCTGTTCTTCCCGCGACCAGAGATTGTGCCGAACCTGCGCTCGGGACAGTGGCGCTTCGATTACAACCCGGCGGATGGGTCGCTGCACGAGACGACCGCCGGCTGGGATCAGCCGCTGGATGAGGCGCGGGCCATCATCGAGAGCCAGATGCTGTCGCTGCGGTTGCGCTCGCGCGGTCTGACCAGCAGTCCCGGCGACGGCAAGCCCCCGCAGCCGCGCCGCGTATACCTCGTCGGCGGCGGGTCAAAGAACAAGGCGATCGCCAAGATCGCCGGCGAGATCCTCGGTGGCAGCGAGGGCGTGTACAAGCTGGAGATTGGCGACAATGCGTGTGCGCTGGGAGCGGCGTACAAGGCAGTCTGGGCGTTGGAGCGCTCCAACGGCCAGACGTTTGAGGATCTGATCGGCCAGCGCTGGAAGGAGGAGGACTTCATCGAGAAGATTGCAGATGGATACCAGCCTGGGGTGTTTGAAAAGTACGGACAGGCCGTGGAGGGGTTCGAGAAGATGGAGCTGCAGGTGCTGCAGCAGGAGAAAAAATAATGACGAACATAATGTGTCATGATAGTTATTACCTAGTGACTTCGGATTGATAGAAAACCTGATAGTTAATATACATAGACTGGTCGTGTGTGCCTGAATCTCGTGGCAGCCACTCGGCACGTCGGGCTTTTCCCTTTTCGGACACGCACAACATTAAACTCTTTTATCCTTTCTCTCTCAACGTCCTCTTCTTTCGTCTCTCATACCTATCTTGCTATTTGGATCTCAAGACCTCCATTTATCCTTCGCTGAAGCAAACTCCCACCCTCGTCAGTGACGATTGCGGCCCACACAGTTTCATTACCGAGCGGGTCCCTAGCCTCGTCATGATACCCATGAGCCTCCGCCGCCTTTGATTTTTATCCCGTCCACCGATCGACCCTCTCCCCTACACCACCCCCCTTTGCCTGCTTTCTGAGTCCGTTTGGCTCCGAAGGCATTCTGGCTGGTCGAAGATGGAAGAGCAGGTAAGATTTCATCTTTCCGTCAGCTTCCTCCGCAGCGAGGACAGGGAATGGGGGAAAAAGAAATGAGCAAACACCCCACCATTCCCCTCGTGCCCCTCCGCTGCATCAGACAATCCCATTATCCCCCCATCCATGCTTCTCCAACGTTCCTAACAGCTGGTCCCGCTCTTCCAGGTCGTAAATGCCATCCAGATCGCCTCGAATCCTTCCGCAGACCAAGCCCTCAAGGCGCAGGCCTTCGACTATGTCAACCAACTCCGCTCCGATCCTTCGGGATGGCAGATCTGTCTAGCGCTCTTCACCAAGACCCCCCAACACTCCGAAGTCGTGCGCCATGTGGCTTTGGAGGTTGTCAATAGTGCCGCGCAGGCCGGTCTGATTGATCCCCAGGCCTTGGGGTACGTCCGCGATGGCTTGATGGCCTACCTCCGTCAGGTCTACGCCCAGGAGACTGCCACGCCCGACTCCCCCGGCATCCAGAACAAGATCGCCCAGACCATCACCTTCCTCTTCTCCGCGCTGTACGGCAATGGCTGGGAGTCCTTCTTCGACGACCTCCTCAGCCTCACCTACAAGAGTCCCTCCAGCACCGGTCGTGATAACGCCCCCGGCATCGTCTTCTACCTTCGCGTGATCAACTCCATCCACGACGAAATCGGCGACGTCCTCGTTTCCCGCTCCCGCGCCGAACAGGACAAGGCGAACTCGCTCAAGGACTTGATCCGGATGAGGGATATGCAGAAGATCGCCGGCTCGTGGCAGGAGATCCTGTCCGACTGGCGCGATGGGAACGACATCATCGTCGAGATGGCCCTGAAGGCGGTGGGCAGTTGGGTGAGCTGGATCGACATTGGGCTTGTTGTGAACCAGACCATGCTGGATCTGCTGTTTCAGCAGCTGGCCCGCGCGCAGAAGGCGGACCTCCGTGCCGGGGAGGACAAGGTGCGTGACGCCGCCGTCGACGTCTTCACGGAGATTGTCGGCAAGAAAATGAAGGCCGAGGACAAGGTCGACATGATCATCTTCTTGAACCTGGACACCATCGTCTCCCAGCTCTCCAACAGTCCCCCGCTCCACGAGAACCGCTTCACCTTCAAGTACGACACCGATCTGGCCGAGACGGTCGCCAAGCTGGTCAACATCACCGTCTGCGATATCATCCGCGCCCTCGAGAACGAGTCGACCACCCCCGAGAGCAAGGAGAAGGCTGGTGGCTTGCTGCAGGCCTTCCTTCCGCACATTCTGAGATATTTCTCCGACGAATACGACGAAGTCTGTTCGACCGTCATCCCCTGTGTCAGTGATCTGCTCCAGTACCTGCGCAAGATCGCCAAGTCGAACCCTGCTCTCGCCGCCCAGCACTCCTCCACCCTCCTCCCGATCCTGAAGGCGATCATCGCCAAGATGCGGTACGACGAGACCTCGTCCTGGGGTGATGAGGACGACCAAGCCGACGAGGCTGAGTTCCAGGAGCTCCGCAAGCGATTGGGGGTGTTGCAGCAGAGCATTGCAGCCGTCAATGAGCAGCTTTACATTGACGCCGTGTCGGAAGTCGTGGGGACTACGTTTGAAAATCTTCGCCAGTCGGGCGCGCAGGTCGACTGGCGTGACTTGGACCTCGCCCTGCACGAGATGTTCCTCTTCGGTGATATTGCCGTCAAGGCGGGTAGTCTTTACACCAAGGGTGTTCCCAACAACGCGGCAGCGGAGCGCCTCGTCGAGATGATGATGCGCATGGTCGAATCTGGTAGGTGGCTAAATTTCTTAATAGCGATGTCAAGCCTTTCTAACCCCCGAAAGATATCAGGTCGTTCACCCACCCCGCCACGCAGCTTGGATACATGGAGATCTGTGTGCGCTACAGCTCGTTCTTCCTCAACCACACCCAGCTGATCCCCGGCGTTCTGGAAAGCTTCCTCCAACTCATCCACCACCCGATCAAGAAGGTGAAGACCAGATCGTGGTACCTGTTCCAGCGTCTCGTGAAGCAGCTTCGGGCACATATCGGCAACGTCGCCGAGAATGTCGTGGGGGCGTTGGGCGACCTACTGGTGATCCGCGCGGAGCTGGCTTCCGAAGGTTCGGACGGCGACGACTCGGATGATCATGAAGGCTCCGTCGATGCGGTCTTTACCAGCCAGCTTTATCTGTTCGAGGCGGTCGGCATCATTAGCTCGACGCCGACGGTGCCAACGGACAAGCAAGCCCTGTATGCGCAGTCCGTTTTGAGCCCGGTATTTGTGGACATGGAGAAGAACCTCGCCCCTGCCAAGGCCAACGACGAGCGCGCGGTGCAGCAAATCCACCACGACATCATGGCCCTGGGGACGCTGGCCAAGGGATTTTCCGACTGGGTGCCAGGAACTCATTCGCCCGCCTCTCTTCCCGCGGCTGAAGTGTCGGAGGTCTTCCTCCAAGCGTCCGAAGCGACGCTGGTCGCCCTCGAGTCGTTGAAAGGGTCGTTCAGCGTGCGAACGGCCGCGCGGTTTGCCTTCTCCCGGCTCATCGGCGTTCTGGGCTCGCGCATTCTCCCTCAGCTGCCGCGGTGGATCGATGGTCTGATGACGCAGACGTCGTCTCGGGATGAGATGGCGCTCTTCCTGCGTCTGTTGGATCAGGTGATCTTTGGCTTCAAGGGCGAGATCTACGGCATTTTGGATGCGCTGTTGACCCCTTTCCTGCAGCGGGTGTTTTCTGGAATCGCCGATCCCACGACTGGTACCGACGACGAGATCCATCTGGCGGAGTTGAAACGGGAGTATATCAATTTCCTGTTGGCGGTGTTGAACAATGATCTGGGCGCGGTGATCATCAGTGAGAGTACGTTTGTCTATTGTTTTACGGAAGATGAGCTAACGTGTGTAGGAAACCAACCCATGTTCGACACGGTGATCACCACGATCGAACACTTTGCCAAGGACGTAGAAGACTACACCACGGCCAAGATGGCGTTCTCGCTTCTGTCGAAGATGGGCAGCTCGTGGGGCGGGCCGGACATCACCCCGGACGGCGCCAACGGGGCAACGGCGCAGCAGGTGGCGCTCCCGGGTTTCGGACAGTTCATGATCACGCGCATGTCGCCGCTGTGCTGGGCGCTGCCGGCCACGCCGAGCTTCAACTCGAAGGACGCGCAGGCCAAGCAGGTGCTCGCGGAAGCGGGTGGCCTGCAGCGCACGATCTACGGCAAGACGGGGATGGAGTATATCGAGTACCTCCGGGACCGGGAACTACCCAGCATGGGCATGGGAGCGGAGCTGGTGGAAGAGTTCGTGGGTGCTTTAAGCCGGCTGGATCTGAAGGGGTTCCGGCAGTTCTTCCCAGTACGCCTTCCCCCTTTTCCCCTTATTCGTCTGAGACCATATACTAACGGCAGCAGTCCTTTATCCAGCGATTGAGCGCATGATTTATAATTTCCTTATGTTCCCTGTGCTCTCGGTCTTCTCGCTGTTTTCACTTAGATTCCCCCACGGTTTGATTTATGACTGATGTGATGTTCTCATGTGATCCTGCACCCTGATGAGGAAGCCTAAGAAGTGAAGAGAAAAGAAATGAAAAGAGGAAAAGAAGAAAAGTATATAGTTTGCGAGGCATTGCATGATCGGGCGTTCGCATTGATTGACTGGATTGCCTTACGAAAAGCGAAGACGCATTCACTCCGCTACGATATGGAAAAGGTCTGGTCGAGGCAGGGATGTAGAGATGATGTTAGGTAGTTGGTAGTTGGAGTGATATAGAATGCAGGCATCAGAAGATCATCACTTACGGAGTAACCTGAGGTAGAACATACACTATAGAAATACTATGCTATCTATCCCCCACCACTCCCTCCTCCGCCGCCGCCGCCGCTCCCCCCGCCACACCCTCCGCCGCATCCACCCCCTCCGCTTCCGCCCCCATCACCACTCCCGCCACATCCTCCACACGCCGACGAAGAACCGCACCCCATCGAGCCGCAGTTGGCGGGCGCCGACGCCGACGTGCCCCCGGTGCCACCACCACCCCCGGCGCCATCAACCTCGCACCAGACCACTCCGATCTGCGCATCCGTCGTGACAGTCGCTAACCCTAGCCCAACACCAACTCCTATAGCGGTGGCTACAGTAGCTGTAGTGGCAGTCCTCCCAGCCCGCATATAAACATTTGCAGCATCCTCCCCGAGTACAGGCCCTATATCAACACGCCGCACCATCTGCTCCCGAAGCCGGACATACCACTCCCTCCGCAGCGCGGTGTCAAGACCCGCCCACGGCGCAAGCAACACAGGCCGACACGGCGGCCGCGCACAGTGTATTCCCCCCGTCCGCGCGTACGGCGCGATCCGCTCCAGCGTCGCAGGACGATGCTCACAGTCGACGGGGGTCGATAGCCAAGCCGTCGCGGCGCAAAAGCGCGGAGAGCGGGTCATAGCCACGGCGCCTTTTACTAGCGTTTCCGACGCAGCGAGCAGGGTGCGTCTGTTGACGGCCCAGTCTGTGCTGTTGTTTTGTGGCGGGTAGAGGAACTGTGGGCGTATGAGGTGGTGCGCGAGCGTCGACCATGCGTCCAGCGGGTATGCCCAGAGGTGCTTGGAGAGCGGGCAGCTGCCGCAGCGGGTGGTGGCGGGGTTGTGTGCTTCTGTGCAGTCCCAGGGGAAGAGGGGGGTTGTGGCTTTGGGGTCTGGGACGGGGGCCGGGGCAACCCAGTCTGTCCAGTATTCTGTTGATGCGTCGAGGAAGTCTGTGGAGCGGTGGAGCGGGGCGCGGAGGTAGGTTTCTATGAGGCCTGGGGCGATGTCGTGTTTGGTATGCGGGACGGGGCGGGGGGATGGTGGGGTGGAGAGGAAGCTGAGGAGGTACAGGGGTGGTTCTGGTTCTGTGTTTGGGATGAGAGGCGCGAAGAGGGATGCGTCGAGGAGGGAGGTGAGGGAGTCGCTGGGGGATGGGGATTCGGTGAGTCGGGTGGTGAGACTGGCAAGGTAGGTTGTCAGTCGGGGGCTGAGCAGGGCGTGCAGGCTGTCGAGGAGGGTTTGTATGGTGTCTTCTGACGGGGAGTCTGTCTCGCTGGCTGCGACGAGGAGGTTGACGATCTCAGTCTCTAGAGGGCTGTCGTCGAGACTGGTGAATGGGGCGCCGATGACCTGCTTCAGCACGGCGAGGGTGCGTTTTGGTGTCGCTAGCCGCTGCTGTTGGGACAGGGTGCTGTCCGCAGCGATGGCGAGATAGCGTCGCGCGGACGGTGGGAGTCTCTCGTGGAAGACTGCTGGCTCGCGCGGCGATATCACTATCCTGCCGTGGGCTATCTCGACGAGAATTGGACCGACGCGAAGCGCCGTGGATCTCTGCGCGGGGTATCTCTCTTCTATCTCGTTGAGCAGCTGGGCGACGTCCGCATCTGTTGGCGTGGGTTGGCGCGAGGGCTCAGGTTCACGCCTACGCCCGCGGATGGAGATGCGCTGCGATAGAGAGCGTTTGGTCTGAGTCTGCGGGGGGCGCAGTAAGGCGAGAAGTCCCTCGTATTTGGCTTGGGTGACGAGATCACCCAGCCGCAACAGCATACACCTTAGTCCGCCGGCGACGTTGAGATGGTTGTCGCCCGCGGCGATGGGGAATAGATTGCGCATGCGGCCCTGGGAGTCGACGCGGACGACGTCGCGGCAGAGGCAGAGACGCTGGCTCATGGGTGCGTCGATGGTCTCGAGGATGCAGTACTTGTGTTTCTTGGTGAAGGAGGCGTCGCCGTAGTGTTGGGCAAAGTAGCAGTCTTCGCAGATCATTGTGACGGGTGGCTTGGTGAACATGCTGCCTTGGATGATGGCGTTGCAGGAGGTGCATTCTTGGGGGGCGAATGTCGGGATGCCCTGTTTGTTGATGCTGGATATTTTGACTGAGATGGTGGTTAGATAGAGTCATAGACAGGCGCTGGGAGACGTACGTTGGGGAGTGCTGGGGGCTTTAGATGGGACATGCTCGATGAGTTTGTCGATGTCCAGGAAGCCAGCTGCTTGGAGGAGCGTCCATGCTAGGTGGTGTACTCCAGTGTATTTCGGGGTGTCTGTTCGTAGCAGTTCTCGTAGTTCAGTGCGTACTTTGATCCTGGAGCGCTCGGCCTGCGCGTCTCGGATGACATTCTCTAGAGAGGCGATATAAGGATCCTTGGAGGAGCTCGTTGATCCGCTCTGCTTTTCGTTTGCTGTGACGATTAGTGGTATCCAATCTGGTCGACGGAAAACATACCATATTCAATGGCGTATTGTCTCGCCTCCAGACTTACATGGTCGATAAAAGTATCGAACCCATGGATGTGATCGTCGTTGTCCACATGAATGCTAACGTATTCGGGCTGTCGCCAGATATGCAACGTGTGGATGATGTTTTGCACTTCGAGCTTGATCCCATCCCAGTACAGCTTTCCCAGTTCCTCTTCTAGATGAAGCCTTGCTGGTCCGATAGCCTCCCAGGCAGAGTCTGGACGAGCTGGCACAGGATTAGACTGAACAGGCGAGGGCTTGTGTCTAAAGGCTTTCAGTTTGTACATGTTGGATGACTGAGACTGGTGACGTTGAGGCAGACAAGGTTGTACGTCGTGTTATATAACGTGGTGGACGAGCTCGTGTTGGGGCACTCGTGCCCGAGACTAGATCCATACCCGGAGAAGGATGAGGCGCAGCAGCTAATGCTACCTAGTTATGTGTTGATCTATACCTATCTACTTGGCTTTTCATTAGTTGGACAAAGCGGCCGCATTACCTTCCCTTATATAGACTAAGGCCATGAAAATCAGTTTTCGGGGAGCTGGATACACTTGCTCCCCTTCCACATCCCTATTAATCCAGAGCATGTTCCGAATTGCCTTTCTACCCTCTCTCTACGTGGAAGGCGCCGTCTTCGTCCATCTGTGATGCCTATCAGGGCCGTCAAGATCCGGCCTTGAATCCTTGTTGACGCTGTCGACTTTGATCCGGTAAGGTCGCCACGAAGCACCGGGCTCCTGCACTAATCTTGGATTCAGTTACTCTTTTGACTAGCTGTGTTCCGGTCCATCCATGATGGAGATGAGCCCGACCGGATTCCCGACAGTCATGCTCATGGACTATGCCGGTGTCCGGTTGCAGGGCGAGTACGACGAGGAGTACTGGGGCGTAGAACTGAAGGCCTTGGCTATTGGGCTGAATCCCTACCTGGTCAGCGAGAATTGCGACATTCGTACGGTCAAGAACCCTCTGGCTAGGAGTACGGCGGAGAGCACCCGGACGAACGGGCTGCTGCAATCGTCAGGGAGGACATGGAATGGCATCATCTTTGCAAACGGAACTGTGCTCGATGATCCTCCTGCGAACTACCGTCCATGGAAGGAGTCTGTCCTGCGCAATGGAACCGTGTTTGCTAACGGGACGGTCCTCACTCACGACGTACGCGTGTCAGACTCGTGGTACAAGGACCATACTCCCTAGGTAAATGGCAGGGGATTTGGATCCAGGATGAAGAGCTGTTTTAGTTTTACTTTAGGGCTCCAATAGGAAGCTCGTTGAAGGATGCTACCTAGGTATCTATGTAGCTGTAATATACAAATTCCACCTATGGAAGCGCTGGAAATATAGATATGTCTACTGCAACCCCGCAGCACAGCCTCCAAAGATACTATACTACAGTACAAAGTGCAAAGTACTACATAAGTGGATAATGGAACAGAAATCCCACTCGTGGTGGCCTTGTTACCACCGCCACCATGGCACTCACAACGCCCTTTATCCCCCCTCCAGACTGCAGCATCCAAGACCTCACCACAATCACAACAACCTCGTACTCCACCGCAGAAACCGTCCCAGTCCTCCTCTCGGATCCTGCAGACCCGCGCTTCACAGAATGCCAACCCTCTAACTGGGCCTCGGCCCCCTCCTCCAGCCGCTTCTCCTACAGTCCCGCCGTATGTCCCAGGGACTGGCTGGCATGGTCGATCGCCACAACCGAGCTCCAAGCCGAGACGGTCACTACCGCGTGGTGCTGCCATACGTGCGTCTACTTACTCTTTCTCCTGTCACCCCACCAGGCTACTCCGTGATACTGATGGATACATGGATATGGATATGGATATAGCGGCTACACCCTGGAACCCTATCCAGCCTATACCCTCCTCCCCTACATGACCCAACCCTGCATCCGCACCATCCTCCCCGACTCATCCCTATCCTCGACAATAACCGCAACCCGCTCCCACGGCACCGGCCCAACCATCCCCTTCACATCCGGCATCGCCCTCCACGCGCCCTGGCATATCACCTGGAGAGAAGGCGACCGCGCGCTCCTCTCCCCACAGCCGCCTATCCTCCGCGCCTCCGAGACCATCCGGTACTGGGTCCCCGGGGAGGCGGTCGATGATGCGAATACGAATGTGGCCGGGGACCAGGGCGGGATGGACGAGAGGACGGGGTTGGGCCTCGGCTTGGGGATTGGGCTTGGTGGGGGAGTGGTTCTTGTGGCGGGGGTGGTTGGGTGTGTTTTTTGGCGGAGAGGGAGGAGGAAGTAAGGTATTGATTATAGGAGCAGGATGGAGGAGACAAGACTGGAGAAGGATCTAAGCCCCCGTGGAGAGCTAATTCCTTCTAACGCGCAAAGTGAGCTCCTAGGATCTACCTCTCCCACCGGATCATCTCGGACAATCTGATTTACAGGAAACTTGTCGTCCCTGTACCACGTAGCAGGTTACAGACTAGAAAGAGAAGTTAGTTATGAAGTCGAGGCGATGCCACAGCAAGCTAACTTTCTTCAAATTCAACCACCTCCTCTGTAGGTGTGAGAACCTCCGATCTCCCGTCCTGAATGTCAGTTTGTTGCGTCGTTCGCATATATACTTGATTTTCTAGGTGCGTTGATGGCCTACTCTTTCCATTTTAGTGCTCACCCTTCGTCGCTTTGTGCTCACTGAGTAGACCTGAGCACGCCCCGCGCACGTCCTGAGCAGCCTGAGGCAATCACTGAGCACGGGGTGAGCGAGAGACCGAGTGCCCTGAGCGAGTAACCTCAATAAACTATAGCCCATCTAATGATCACCCTCCTGCCCGCTTCTCTACTCGTAGTCCACTCTTGCCCGCCACGCTACCCTAAAGCCCAGCACTCCTATTAGGTCTCTTCCCCCAGTAGCAGCAAGCATATTGAAGACGGTGGGAAACGCAATCACCGACGGTAGATTCGGGAATTTCGTGTAACCTCATACCAGGAAGCTTGAGTGTATACGAGCCTCGACACATACATATGCAGGTTCGTCAGGATGGGATTTCATTGTACCAAAAATATTAACAAACTATGAGCATTTGATCGTTATGATGTCCTACACTGGGAATAATTGTTCTTTGATGGGTGAGATTTGGACCAGCGCCTCGGTTCATACCGGGGCAGGATTACAATATCTCGGTTCTAGTCACAGTTGGGCCCTTCGTAGCTGTGCTCTGAGCCCAACCATTCGCAATTCAGATTCTGTTGGGACAGGGTTCCTAAACATGATCGTATTAAATGAGGTCGATTGCCATTGAATACTTTGCTGGCAACCCATCTTAAAGGCAAACCCAGAGCACAACACGTTTTAGCCATCGCCCCTTTATTTTGCATTTGGGGACCCAGATTTCAGAACCCTCACACACTTGCTTCATCACTCTACTGATTCAGAACGAGAATTTCTTGGATTGGTAATAGGATGTCCGGCGCCGCTGACCTTTTCCATACACTGTGGAACAATTGTTCCTTGATGATAGTTTTAGCTCTCATCAGCTATATGTCACTGGTGAAGGTTCTTCGGTACCGGCGCATGGCAGACATAGTGGCTCCATTTTCTAATGGCAGAAGGCCGTTGTCTAGTATGACAGTCAAAGAAGCTCATGCAATTATGGCGCAATTGCAAGAACTGGAGTTTCCACACGCATTTGCCAAGGCTCGTCGAATGGCTCTACTGAAGGTACGATAAAAACATATGTGGATTTGACTGGCTTAATCTAAACAATTCTCTACCTTACTACCAAAACAGGCCGGAGGTATCCCGACAATGTCAAAGCTTTTCGCAGTTACGGGCCAGAATAACAGGCGCAATGCGGGCAAGCGCGCTGTTGACACGGAAATTCTCTTGCGGGAGTCGCAGTCCCAGCTTCGAGATTCGGATCGTTATGCGTCAGCCGTGGCGAGAATGAATTATCTGTATGTTGGACATACCTTAAGCTTCGCCTTCCTCATTGTGAAGGGAGTTGCAGTCTTCCATTCTGCTAACCACTCTGTCATCGGCTCAGCCATGCCCGCTACCGCCGCGCCAATAAAATTACCGATGATGACCTCCTCCACACATTAGGCGATGGCCTTGCCGAGATCCTTAATGTGGTTGAGAGAGAAGAGTGGCGACAACTTACGGGCGTTGAGAAATGTGCCCTTGGTGTTTTCCACAAGAACTTAGGCGAAGATATGGGAATCCCATTTGACGTGCTTCCTTCATATAGAGAAGGTTGGAAAGATGGCCTGCACTTCGCGTTAGAACTGAGAGCTTGGACAATCTCCTATGAAAAGAAAGTCGCGCGACCAACGGCAACAAACAATCAATACGTCCGCGTCTATGTTGATTCTGCGCTCCCTAGCTGCATAAAACCAGTGGTACGACAGATGCTGGGGGCCGACTTGGATGAAGTCATGAGGACGAGCCTTGGGTAAGTTCTGCGCACATTCCACCGTAACCCCTGTGCTTTACTCACGGCTCCAGTCTTGAATCACCCGGCGTTCTTCTCTCCCTTGTGTTGAGCCTCATCCGAAACTCACGAAAGGTAATTCTTCGATACCTGGCCCTTCCGCGCCCCTCCTTCCTTGCCGTCAAGCTCGTACACGATACCCCAAACCCGGCCACGCAATTGTATAACTTCGAAAGAATGGGCTTGCAACCATGGTACATCCGACCTACCATCTGGTCGAAGTGGGGACCCGCGGCGTTGTTGGTTAGAGTATTCGGAGGCAAGATGCCGGGGTCGCGCGGAGACCGGTATCAGCCACAAGGATACAACTTGCTCACAATCGGACCGGAACGACAGAAGGGAAAGGGTTTGGAAGAGATGAACCTCGATATTGAGGTAATCAAGGCGAGAGGGATTGCCACATGTCCATTTTCCCAGGCAAAGTCGGGTGGCTTCAGATGAGGGTCCAATATTCACCAAGCTGGGGATTATAGGGATGATGGTTGTTCGAGGATAGCGGCCCTGAAATGATTGTAGATATCTTTCCATGAATTTGCTGGCGCCTTTGAGAAGCCCGATGCCCTCTGATAGAATGATACCTAGGACGCTAGAGCGCTAAAGCAAGGAAAGGAATCATCCGAAAGGTTACCTTTGTAGAACTCCTGTCGCATGTGAGGTCTCAGGATTATCCAGTCAGCTTCTTATTATCAAAACAATGAGCGCAGCTCTAAGAGCAACGCTCGTGTAAGGATAGGTTTATTTAAAGCGGGACTGCTTTGCAATACTCGACTTAATTGGTGAACTCTCCAGTTGGCTCACGGAGAATGGGCGTCTGCTCTCGTAGAATAATATCTCTCTCGTCATATGTCTCCGATTACAATATCCCATCTTGGTCCTAGATTCTCAACTATATATTAAGCTCCATCGATCTTGTGCATACAGCCGTTCCATAAATCGTGGCCGCGGGTGAAGATGGGAATGCATAAGTATGGATGTTGGGAAATTGGTCCCTCCATAACAGGTATGGAGCTGCAATTTCTGCACTGTTATTAGAGTCAGCAAATCTGTGGACCCAACCTTTGTTGAATTGCCGAGGTTTAACTGATTACAATATCTGAAGATCACGATTTTGCATTTCACGCAACTTTGATTAAATCGATACAGTTCATCATGCACGGCAGTAACTATAGAGTTTAAAGCCGAGTTATACCCAAAGATGACGCCTCGCCGGTCACAACGAGTAGGACGCCCCCGCCTGGACGGCAGCAGCGAGGCCATACTCTCCGACGATCGTCGCACCCAGGTCCGTCGCGCACAGCGCACATACCGACTGAAGAAGGAGGCCATTTTTCGAAATGCGACTGCCAGGGCAGAACAGCTCGAAGCGAAAATACGCACCGCCATTGAAGAAGCAGCTGGGCTTTCCGAGGTCGCCACAGAGGCGCAGCTGCAGCTCTCTCATCCGGATCTCCATGCACGATTGAAGAGACTTCAGGAAATCCTAGCTGAGGGTAATATCATCATTGAAAGGGGTTCCCCTGCCGAGTCCTCTCCAGATTTGCCGCGACATCGTGGGCCGGTGTTTAATGCGCAAGTTCAACCGCCCAAACATCACTCTCTTCCCTCTCCCCTACCAACCAGGCAGTACACATATGCATTCCAAGAAGTGCGCTTCGCTCGTAGATTACAGCGATACAGCCTCGAGCACGCATATCGCCTCTTTGCAGAATCCAGTTCAGAGCCTGGTGAGATCTACCGCGTGTTCCGCCTCGTCCCCTGCGTGAGGGACCCGGACAAGACCCAGCCGCGATTCCGGCAACTCTTGCTGGGCGGATGCACAGACTCTCTCGAGGTACCTGGTCTGCCATTTTACAGCATCGGTGGCGCGGGCACGCATTTCCCGGATGTTGACGGGGAAGGTAATGCAGTATACCCGGCAAATAGTCGGATGCCGCGGCGGATTTTGGGGTTGCTGCCGTGGGCGGAGCTAGGGACTAAGGGAGGTGGAGATCCTCTGGAAGTCTTTGGGCTTGGAGGTGACTGGTTTGATTGTCGTGACGTGGAGGGCTACCTCAAACTGCATGGGGTGGAGGTAGATGGGGGTTTGTTTCCTGCTCTGCACATACCCAGGGGACAAACAGAGAGTGATAGTACCTGGCCTTCCTATGTCTTGGATGTTGAGGGATTCTTTTCACGTGAGTTCCCCATCTTCTCCAGCGAGAGTTCTTCTGCTGACCACTCCAGGTCTTCTCTCTGGGCTCGTCATCCTCGGCCGTGCGCCTGGGTTCAGGAAGACGGACGTTAGGCGTGCGTTGCGAGCTTCGGCAAAGAGAGTTCCACGTCATATATAACCTGGTCGGTTATTGAGGTTATGCCCAAAATGCACCTCGGGGTCTTTGGCCGATTACAATATCTTTGGGTTAGGACTTGATTACAATACTTTGTACCCTTAGGCCGATATCAAGTCCTAGGGCAGCATCCCTATCCTTTATACTGTGATACCAAACACACAGCCACCATGGCCTCGCTCAAGTTGGAAGACCAGATTGCCATCGAGCCCATCGGCACCGACTGCTACCGCTCCATTGTTCCTCCCATCTGCATGGGTGACCTGGCCGACTGGGCCTACGGCGGCAACATTTTAGCTGTCGCTGTCAACGCCGCCTACGCGACTGTCACAGAAGGCCAGCACCTGTACTCCATCAGTGGCCACTTCGTGCGACCCGCCAGCCCATTTCAGAAGCTCATCTGCCGCGTGGAGCGTATCCGCAACACACGCACGTTCCAAACAAGGCTTCTTCGCATCGTCCAGCCCGAAGGAAAAATCGAACAACTGTGTCTGATCGCAACGGCAGATTTCCACATCGATGAACCGGCTGACCTTGTGAACTATTCTACTCGTCCAAAACTCCTCGTCCCGTCAACGCCAGCGGTGGAAACCGCAAC